>NC_083226.1:127076582-127387230 GCF_032191835.1 Heteronotia binoei | reverse complement strand
AGAGGAGAAGGGATTGGATTTATACCCCTCCCTTTGCTAGCCAACAGAGTCTCAGAGCGGCTTACAAATCTCCTTTCCCTTTCCCTCACCACAACATACACCCTGTGGAGTAGGTGGGGCTGAGAAACTGCTCTTGAGCAGAACAGCCTTGAGGGCACTTGTAGCTGACCCAAGGCCAAATCAGCAGATGTATGTGGAGGAGTGGGGAATCAAACCCAGTTCTCCCAGATAAGAGTCCACACACTTAACCACTACACCACACACTTAACCACTACAAAGCAAATAGATGGAGGAGGAGGAGGAGGTGGAGGTGGAAAGAAAGGAACTTTAACTTTAAATGCATTCTTCAAGCTACTGGATGGCTTGGAGAAGTGATTTAAAGAGAGAAATTCTTTCTCCAAGCCGGCCGAGAGGGTGGGGGGGGGTGGGGCTTTGAGAATCACACAATATGTATGAAAGAGCTGTATGTGGCTCCCGAGTTGCAGTTTGGCTGCTCCTGATCTAGATTCTATGGCTGAGTGTTGATTCCTCCCAAATATTCTTTAATATATCAGTGTAGCAGGTATAAGAGCTTTGGGAGAGACTGAAGGTGGCTCTGCAGGTTCTAGGAAATGACAAAAAGCAGGGGAAGGGCACATTCAACAAGCCTTTTATATAATAAAGCATCACTCAACAGTCAAGGTTGCTAGTGAATACAAGTTTATTTCTTAAAACCATAACATGTCTCCCCTGATTCACCTTCACCCAGGTTCGTTTCTTGCCCATTCCAAGACTTTCCCTGCTGAAATTCCCTCTTCTCTTTTCATACATTCAGTCTTTGCTTGCTACATTTCTTATGACTTCAGCTCTATGCCAACTTTTCTCTTTGAGCTCTTCTGAAATTTACAGTGATATCAAAAACATAGTTGCATCCTTCTAAATCCATCAGTTTCACTGAACCAAGAATGGTATAACTTTGTTTAGGAAAGAACTGCTACTTTCTTCCATTAATGAATTGTGCTGGACACCAGAGTGGTAACACAGAGAACAATACATTGTCAAAGGCTTTCACGGCTGGAGTTCATTAGTTGTAGATTTTCCGGGCTGCATGGCTGTGGTCTTGGCACTGTGAGACCTGACGTTTCACCAGTAACTGTGACTAGCATTCTCAGAGGTATTACCCAGAGACAACTCCAGTTTTCTGGGTTATACCTCTGAGGATGCCAGTCACAGTTTCTGGCAAAACGTCAGAGAATGCTTGAAACTTATGGAAACATGCTCTGCCCACCTAGGGCTTGAAGTTGATTTCTGTTGAGACGCGTGGTTCATTTCTTCTCTGACTCAGACTACACATTACAGCTGTATGAAATTTGACAATGTAATACTATGCTAGTCTTTCCTTTGCTCTTCTTCCCCACCTCCCCCAAGAGGCATCAAGTTTGTGTGCCTGGCAAATATCTGATTTTTTTTTTCCCTTGTGAAGGTTGGTTTCCCTCTGGTTTAATTCCTTTGATTTTTTTAGTCATCTTTTTTTCCCTTGTCTCCTAGGCAATTTTTATTTCACTGCTTTAGTTGAGCACCTTAATAAGAGGGAGTCAGTAGAAAAAGTGTCCTACATTTACTTACAATAATTAAAATTGTGGTGGATTTTTATACTGCTCTTTATTTTCAATGACACTGACCTTTTCATCTGGCCCACATTAGTCTATGTCATTCAGATGTTTAGAAAATCACAATTTAGGTTTTCTAAATGTCATTTATGTAGTAATGTATTGCCTAATCGAAATGCCATTTAATTTGTGTACTGAGGTACTTCCCAGTCCATAGATATATTTATAGATATATTTGTTTATTTCTAAAAATATTTATTGCCACTCTATTTTATATATGACAGTTTTCAAGCACTTTGAGACTGCAACAGCCCCACTATTTTAACACAGATTCAGTCCAAACATATAGCTCCTAACTTTCCTTCTCCTACTTGCCTCCAGTCAGCAGAGGAGCTTTATTTGTCAGGAAGCTTTATTTGTCAGGCAGTTGGAGGCCTCCTTCCATCAATGATTCCTCATTCTCCTCTGCTTGTCTTAGTTCTGTGCTGAAGAAGCTCACCTGCAGTGGTTTTTGTCACCTAAGGTGGGGGAGTCATCATGTTTGCTCCTCCCTCCTACATCCCCCAGCTAGGCAACATTCTTCTTCTCCACCTACCAGCAACTTGCCGGAGAGGGAGAGCCAGCAACAGTAGCTGCTGGCCTTCTTGTCATCATCATCTTCCTCCCTGTCTGCAGTGGCCAGGCAGGTGTGATTATCCTTTTTCCCCTCCTGATCTCTTCCCCATACACCTGTCAGCATTCAGAGAATAGTTCTCTGCACTTGTGTAGGTAACTGTTCTCTGTTTTGGGAAGTATCTGTTATCTCACCCACCCTTTTAGTAGCTTTAGGACTTTTCTGCAAGCTCCAGGGTTATCCCAAGTTTGGAGAAAAGTCTATGTTCTGTCAGTGTGGCCCCAATCCATGGATTTAGATATCTGCAGATAGGGACGCATCTGAAAACTAGTATATAGATACCCATGACAGGCTCCAAGTTAAAGGTTCAGGAAAGGGGCAGAGAAGCAGATGCTTGACAGCTCTAGGTATTCTGCAAGCCATTTCTACTCAGTAGGAGAGCATGGCACTCTAAGCCTTGGCATGAACAGGTCTCCTACTCTGTCACAAGGATGGAACTATTAGTTCCCTACATTGCTCCTCAGACAGACTCTAAGCTCTTCTGGTTCAACATACTGTAAAATCAGCTTGTGTACCAGCCTGTACAACTCCCAATGAGAGCGGGGTGCAAGCCAAAATGCCCTCAAAAGAGGTTGGGAAATTGACAGGTGGGCACCTTTGGCTTAAAAAGGATCTAGAATCTGTGTATACAGGATTCCACTTCCAAAAATTATTGCTAAATTTACCAAGGACACTAATTAAGTAAAACAATTAAAAATTTATTACAGAAACATATAGAACACACACATACAAGATAATAGAATCATATAACATACATACAGATCTAATAAAAATAGAGAGAAATGCATAGAGGTAACATAAGGGTGGACAAACAGGGTGATAATTACTGATTGTAGTCTTCAAGGAAGGCTCCAATGGCGACAAACAAGGACGATGGGGAAGAGGACCCTCAACTGGCCAAGAATCGGGGATGTATCTAAGCAGCAGGAATGGGGTACTGCTAGATGCACACCTGTGGGGAGCTGGGTCACAGGTTATAAGGACTACCTTGAGCCCTTTGGGGATGGGAGGTACAGGGGCGGATGACAGGTGGTCAGCGGGTACATAACCTCAGAAAAAGGTCATGACCTCAGAAAAAGGGGAAGCTCCACAATGACCATAAGGGCTGGACTTATGCAGTAGCCAATAGCCAGTTTATTGGGGGCACCTGATTGGATGCCCGTACCTGGCCAATGAACAGACCTGACCCTGGTTACCTGATTGGAAACAGGTAACAATAGGCCAAAGGGGGAGGCTCCAGGATGACCATTAAGGAAAAGAATGGGTGAAATTATTGGGGTGGAGGTGATTAAAGCTATCAAAACTTATCTAAAAGCTGACAATAGATGGCCAAATTGCTACCTAAGGTAACACCCGATCTATACAAAGAAACTTGGCTCTGGGTGAAGATGTTCTTCCTCTTCTTCATTCCTCTACTGGCACCATCCTTTGTCTTGGGTTCCGTTGGACAAAAGCTTTAGGCAGTCTGACAGGATCCACGCCTAAGATAAGCTTGATTGCCTTATACATAGGTGACATCTGTTGACCACTGGGGCCAGGACCCTGGGACGGAGGCAGAGGCCGGGGGCTGGACATCACGTTCAATGGCAATCCAGAGGAAGTAGAATACTTCACTATCCAGAGCAACAGTTACATGCACTATTTGGGGGAATACCTTCCCTGACGAACCCAGCCAAGTGGATTACCTTGGGTCGAAACTGAAAGGTGCGGCTAGGTGGTGGTATGTGAGCCTGTATGAGAGCCGGGCCCCCGAGTTGACCAGTGTGGAGGGTTTCCTGCAAGCCATGCTACTTCAATACGGAGACCCTCTCCAGGAAGTAACAGCCATCACCACACTACGCGACCTACATCAAGGATCAAGATCAGTGAGGGACTACATGGCGGACTTCAGAGCCCACTGCACCAAGGTTCGGGGCTGAAACGAAAGGATGAGGATGGAAGCCTACCAACGGGGCCTCAACACAAGCCTGCTAGATCAAGCCTTCCACCAGGCACGCTCGACCACCCTGGTGGGGTGGATACAGCTAGCAGGGGAGGTCATAACCAACATGAGGCATATCGCCCTACAACGGCAGCAGCAGCAAGGGGTGAAGGGGGGACGAGAGGCTCGGCCGGGGGCCAAAGCCGAACCAAAGAAAGTGCCGGTGCCAGGAGTAACCCCTAAGCCCGCACTAGGTTGAAAGTGCTTCCGTTGTGGCAACCCGGGGCACCTGGCAGCCAACTGCCCAGAAAAGCCTCGAGCCCCCCCTCCCCCGAACCTGAAGCCAACTGCCGCGGGTCCAAAGAAAACACCGGGAAAGCCCAAAGAGCCCAGTCGGGGCAGCATCACCACATCACTGGCACTTGACGAGGATACTATAATTATCGCCGACTCAGGTGAGGAGTCGTGGGAGCCAGAGCTGGCGGGAAACGGGAGCGACCTGCACTGAAGGGTGCCAGACAGCAGGTCGTGGATTTAACGGCACCATTACGGGTGAGAATAACTGGGGCCCTACTTTTTGTACCATTGACTCTGTTGAACCCAAAACTAAAACGGTTCATGCATGCCCGAGCCTTAATCGACTCGGGATGCACCCGCAAGATTATAACCCCAAGACTGGTAGACACATTGGGGTTGTCCAGAACTCCCCTTCCCCACCTGATCCAGTTCAAGCAGATGGACGGGTTGGCCATGAGGGGAGAGCCATGCACAGAAGAGACCCAAGGGTTGCTGGTGGGGATAGAGGAACACTTGGAGGTGGAAATCTTTGTCATCGCCCCTTCCTCCTCTTTTGATGTGGTCCTGGGGGTGGGCTGGCTTGCTCGACACCAGCCGGATATACAGTGGGGGGAGCAGACAATAGACTTCACCGACCGACGGTGCATCCACCACCACTGGCGGGGACAGTGGGGACCCACACCACCCCCTAATAATGAAAAAATGTGTGTATCGGTGGAAGAGATCTGATCAATCCCAAAGGAGTATCGAGACCTGCACAAAGTGTTTAGTGAGGAGGAAGCGAACGAGCTACTGCCCCATCGGGACACTGACTGTGCGATCGAGCTAATCCTGGGGCAGGAGCTACCAAAAGCAAAGCTGTACTCGATGGGGTGGGCAGAAAAGGCAGAATTACGGAAGTTTATTGACAAGAACTTGAAACGGGGGTTTATTAGGCCGGCTACTGCCCCGCACGCCGCCCCAGTCCTCTTCCGGAAGAAGATGGACGGGAGCCTTCGACTTTGTACCGATTTTCGTGGGATAAATGGGATTTCAATGTCCAACACCTACCCCATCCCGTTGATTAAGGACTTACTAAGCACGGTGTCTGAGGGGTCCATTTTCACGAAATTGGACCTGAGGGATGCTTATTTCCGGGTCAGAATCAAAGAGCGGAACGAGTGGAAAACGGCATTCAACATGCCCATGGGACAGTTCAAGTATTTGGTGATGCCGTTTGGACTACAAGGGGCCCCCGGGGTCTTAATGAACTTTATAAATGAAGTACTTTGGGAATACCTATACAAGGTGGTAGTGGTGTACCTGGACGACATCATTATCTATTCAAAAGATCTAGCCTCCCATGTGCCATTAGTCAGGAAGGTGCTCTCTACCCTGTATCAGCACAAGCTGTATGTGAAGCTATCTAAATGTGAATTCCACCAAACAGAACTTGACTACCTGGGGTTCCATGTGTCCGGGAAGGGATTAGCGATGGACCCAGCTAAAATACAAGCGGTGTTAGACTGGGAACCTCTGAGGACACGTAGATAGCTTCAATTGTTCCTTGGGTTCGTAAATTTCTACAGGGGGTTCATTCAGGGGTTCGCCCAAATGATGCTGCCCCTAACATACTTGCTGAAAACTAAAGGGAAGGGACCGGAGTCTAAAAAACCCAGGGCCTGGCTGCCATGGTCGCCCAAATGCCAGGAGGCATTTGACGAACTAAAAAGACTATTCACTAGTGAAGCGGTGCTCGCCCACCCCGACGAACTAAAGCCCTTTGTGGTCCAGTGCGACGCCTCCGATGTGGCCGTCGGAGCCATATTAATGCAGAGGGACAGTGAGGGGAGGTTAAAGCCTTGCGCTTATATCTCAGGAGCAGCAAAACTGGTCGGTCTGGGACAAAGAAGCATTCGCAGTAACTTTCGCCTTAAAAACTTGGTGGTCCTGGCTAGAAGGAGCGAGAGTACCATTTGAGATATGGACTGATCATAAAAATCTAGAGGCACTCACGGGCCGACAGAAACTAACGGCTAAGCAAATCCGATGGGTGGGGTTCTTTGCGAAATTCGATTTCACCCTCCGGCACATCTCGGGCTCTAAGAACTTCTTAGCAGATGCTCTATCTTGGCTGCCCCAGCACGATAATCAAAGAGAAGAAGTCATAGACTCTATCATTCCCCCCTCGGCGGTTGCTGGGGGGGTGACCACCCGTTCCAGGAAGAAAACGGGGCTGGCAGAACCCTGGGTGGGGCCATAAGCTAATCGAGGAAACAGAAAAGGAGGGAGAGGAGAGGCCGGAGGGAATCATCAAGGGAGAGGGAGGCTTCTGGTACTATGAGGGGAAACTGTAGGTGCCCAAAACCCTCCGCCCAGAAGTACTGCAGCACTGCTACTGCAACAAACTGGCTGGCCACTTTGGCTACGTAAAAACGCTACACCTAGTGAATTGCCAGTTTTGGTGGCCCCAGATGAAAAAAGACATCTCTGAATTTGTAGGATCATGCCCCGTCTGTATCATGGCTAAGCGGGGGGGGGGGGGGGGGGGAAGCCGCCGGGACTTCTCCAGCCGACTCCCACAGCCACGAGACCATGGTCGGTAGTGTCAATGGACTTTATAGTGGAGCTCCTGGCTTCGCAGGGGAAGACCGTGATCTTTGAAGTGGTGGACACTTTTTCAAAACAAGCGCATTTCATCCCGTGCAAGCAGCTCCCCACCGCCAAAAAGCTGGCCTACTTATTTTTTCAGCATATTGTTAGATTACACTCATTTCCAGACAAGGTCATTAGTGACCACGGGCCGCAGTTCGTTACCAACTTCTGGCGGGAGTTTTGTAAAATGGCGGGTGTGGAGCAGGGACTGAGTTTCACCTACCACCCCCATACGGACGGACAGACTGAACGTTTGAACGGCCTTCTTGAGCAGTACCTGAGGCGCTACGTAAACTACCAGCAGTCCAACTGGGTGGAGCTGCTCTCCTTTGCAGAATATGGATACAATAACAGCCTGCACAGTTCCACCAAAGCATCGCCATTCCAAATTGTGAATGGCTATGAAGGAAAACCTTTCCCCTTGTTACCCAGTCCCGAGGGGACAGCGCCACCTACCTCTTGCCAGCAATGGTGGGAGGATATAAAAAAGGGCTGGGTGGCCATTCAGGAGAACTTAGAAATGGCCAAAAGAGACTATAAGACCTACTTTGACAAAAAAGTAGGAGAGAATGTGTTCTTATCAACCAAAAACCTGCCCTTACCACAGACTTATAGAAAATTGGCATACAAGTTCCTGGGTCCATTCAAGATAAAACGGGTGATAAATAAAGTGACTGTGGAACTGGAACTTCCTAAAATGTTTAGTAAAATTCACCCTGTTTTCCATTGCAGTCTTCTTCGCAAGGATCCTGGAATTACGTCATGGCATCCCCGCCCTCCAGAGCCCACACCTATTCAAGCGAAGGGTCAGAGGCACCATGAGGTGCAGGAGGTGTTAGACTCAAAAATAAAAAGGGGGGTCTTGTATTACTTAGTCCGTTGGAAATACTTCCCTCCAAGCTGTGATGAATGGGTCAAGTCATCGGACCTTCGGGCCCCTCTCCTACTCAAAAGATTTTACCTACTGAACCCAGACAAACCCCAAGCAAGAGCTTGGGGGGGGGCAGTATGTCAGACTCTGGAAAAATACTATGATATAATGTAATGTTTGACCTAAGCTGTAGTTGCATGGTTAGCCTACCTGACTCCATTTTCTAACCTATGTCACTAACCCTAAGAAGAGACCTTGCATATCAAAGTAGATGCATAGTTATTACTAACACTGGTGTGAATTCCTGTCCCTGGAACTAACAAAAGCAACATCCCTTTGAAGATAAGATGCCTCCAGGAATGGCGGTTTGGCCATTCCTGTGAGATCAGGAACCACAAAGAGATAAGAGAAAGTAACCATGTGAAATGTATCACTTTATACTAAGCATGCTTGGGAATGTAGATTTGTTTAGAATCCTTTGATGTACAACTCTTTAAAGTATCTTTTCACTGGCGGAAAAGCATCAGTTCCAATCTTCCTACGCTCAGAAACTATGAACTCTCAAATAAAGCTTTAAACTTTGTATCTAATGGAGTCTGGCTGATTTGAAGTTCCATTGTCTGACAGGGATTGGAATATAAACTGATCTTTTCCAATCCTGTGGCCACTGTTGTGTTTTCCAAATTTATTGACATAATGTGTGCATCACTTTAACAGCATCATCTTTTAGGACTTTGAATAGCTCAACTGGGATACCATCATCTCTACTCGCTTTGTTGTTAGTAATGTGTTCTAAAGCCCATTTGACTTCACACTCCAGGATGTCTGGCTCAAGGTCATCGATTTCACTGTCATGGTTGTCCGGGACATTGAGATCCTTCTTGTATAATTCTTCTGTGTATTCTTATCACTTCTCCTGATTTCTCTCCTGCTTCTGTTAGGTCCCTACCATTTTTATCCTTTATCATCCATCTTTGCATGAAACGTTCCCTTGATTTCTCCAATTTTCTTGAAGAGATCTCTTGTCCTTCCCATTCTATTATTTCCCTATATTGCTTTGCATTGTTCCTTCAGGAAGGCCTCTTATCTCTCCTTGCTGTTCTCTGGAAATCTGCATTCAGTTGGGTGAATCTTTCTTTTTCACCTTTGCCTTTCGCTTTCCTTCTTTCCTCAGCTATTTTTAAAGCCTTATCAGACAGCCACTTTGCTTTCCTGCATTTCTTTTTCTTTGGGATGGTGCTGATTGCTGCCTTCTGTACAATGTCACGAACCTCCGTCCATAGTTCTTCAGGCACTCTGTCTATCAACTCTAGTTTCTTAAACCTATTCTTCACCTCCACTGTATATTCATAAGGGATGTGATCAAGGTCAAACCTGAATGGTCTAATGGCTTCCCCAGTTTTCTTCAGTTTAAGCCTGAGTAGCTCATGATCTGAGCCACAGTCAATTGATACTAACATGTTATTAAATCAATGATTTTGAAAGGTGGAATCAACCAGGCAGCATGAGCACCAGCCGGTCTCTAGTGGTGGTGATGGAAAGTACCATTGTTGCAGTCAATTTATAGCAGCTCTGTATGGTTTTCAAGGCAAGAGGTGAACAGAAATTATTGCCATTGCCTGCCTCTGCATAGCAACTCTGAACTTCCTTGGTGGTCTCCCATCCAAGTAGTAACCAGGGCTGACCCTACTTAGTTCCCAAGATCTGATGAGATCAGGCTAATCTATGCCATCCATGTCAGGGCAGCCTATAGTAACTACAGTAACTTAGCTAAAATCCAGCAAGAATAATTCACACAACCACAGAACCAAGTTTCTATGATCTTTCTTTGTGGGTTACCACTTAGTCAAAATATTTCTGCATGTACATTTTCATTGCTTTGTCCTAAAGGTAGCTCTGAACATGCCTGAATATTGAGAAATTTGTGTTGAATACATTTGCAATTTCCAGTTACAGAGTTTGTATTTGAATTTCCTAATAATTTGTATCTGGGTAGAGTAGTGGTTTCAATTTGGGACCCTTCTAACTGGATCATAAACATAGAGAAGCTGAGTGTATTGCTTCAGAAACTCTGCTGAGAGATGATTTACTGGCAATATGAAAAGAATATAAAAGCAATACCAGAAATTAATATGTATTTGCCATTGCTTCTCATACAACTACCTCCAACAACATATGCAATCTATTGTAATAATTTATGTTAGCAGGATAGAACAAGTTTATTTATAAATTCATTTGCTATAGTGGGTGACATTTTTCCCATTCAAACAATATTACAAATTCTTGCTCTGAAATATAAATTCATAATTCATATAATTTTTGGTTTTTTAAAAAACAAAAACAAAAACCTAGCAGCTCAATTCACAATACAGATTTTAAAACAACAACAAAGTATACCTAAATGTAAACTAATTTTGTCCCAGCGATGCCAGTGGGACCAAAATGATGTTAATAAAGTCTGCCAATTAATTACATGAATTTTGATTGATTGATTAAGCCACATAAATTAGCAGGCTACATCATGTTATCAGGGGGTTTGGAGCTGCAAAACCCCCAATTTCCAAGACGTTTCTCTGTTGGGAAAAGGACAGGAAATGGGAGAGAGATTAGTTGCTCTCAAGCATCCCCCATCTATAAGAGATGGCTCTCACAAGGACAGAGTACTTAAGATTAATCAAATGCATCTAACCAACAGAGCACAATCAAAAGGCAATTCCACATACTGGCAGGAATGTCCTAGGAGAAGACAGAGATGCTAAATGCTAGATTGTATCTCTTCCTGGGAATAACAGGAAGAGAAGGAGTGATCCATGGGAGGGTGGGAAAAGAGAGGAAATAGATTGCCTTGATAAGACGGGAACAAGGTGCATTTTGGCAGATTGCATCTGGGATGCAGGATAGAGCAATCATACCTAGCTTCTATTGTGATGTCCACCTATATGGAGCTAACAAAGGGCAGGCAGCCTTGGCAAAGACTCAAGGTAATAGATGATTGATAGAACATTGCAACTTCATGAATAAACAGAATAACAACAGGCAGCATATGTCTAGAGGAGGAACAGAGGACTGCATGTATGTAAGTTTACTTTGTACCCTTGCACAGTCAATTGCTGTGCAGTATATATGAGCAGACATATTCTTATTACTATGAATGTTGAAAATTTGTTCTCCAAAACCACATTATGTTCCACTTGAACATGTTACCAAAAATATGCCAAATAAAGAAAGTATTTGGTAAATATATCCCTAGGTCCCTGGAGTGTGCAAGTGTATTACACTGTCCCTTTGGTAGCTAATCAGAGTCAATAAAAAGACACTGATTAGGCAGATCCTGTAAATGACAGTGCAAATTAAGTGCTAGGAGTGCTGGTCCTCTCAGCAGGAAATACTCTAAATGACCAGATGGTGGCAGTGTAGAAACCCAGAGAGAAGCAAATAATCCTTCTGGGAGTCAGGCAAACTTGGGAGAGCAGTACACCACCAGATGGAAATCCAGAATAGGGGGTGTCTTGAGCATCTTTTGGAGGACCCAAAGTGAAATGGCACTTCTGGGTCCTTTTTAACTACAGACACCAAGGACTGATATCAGCATACAAACTATATGGTACCAATGAAGAAGAAGAAGATATTGGATTTATATTCCGCCCTCAACTCGAAAGAGTCTCAGAGTGGCTCACAATCTCCTTTACCTTCCTCCCCCACAACAGACACCCTGTGAGGTGGGTGGGGCTGGAGAGGGCTCTCACAGCAGCTGCCCTTTCAAGGACAACTTCTGCCAGAGCTATGGCTGACCCAAGGCCATTCCAGAAGGTGCAAGTGGAGGAGTGGGGAATCAAACCCGGTTCTCCCAGATAAGAGTCCGCACACTTAACCACTACACCAAACTGACTCTCAATGAATAATGCCAGCTTTAAGAACAGATAAGTATCAACACACATGGGCCGTTTTTACGTGTATGATATACTTTGGATAAGCACATTTTGCTAAAAAGAAGAAATACATGTAATATTTAAATGCCACACATAAATATTTGATGCTATAACTTCAGTGATTGCAGGGACCTTCCTTTCTGTTGGTGTAGTGGTTAAGTGTGAGGACTCTTATCTGGGAGAACCGGGTTTGATTCCCCACTCCTCCACTTGCACCTGCTAGCATGGCCTTGGGTCAGCCATAGCTCTGGCAGAGGTTGTCCTTGAAAGGGCAGCTGCTGTGAGAGCTCTCTCAGCCCCACCCACCTCACAGGGTGTCTGTTGTGGGAGAGGAAGGTAAATGAGATTGTGAGCCGCTCTGAGATTCTTCGGAGTGGAGGGCGGGATATAAATCCAATATCTTCTTCTTCTTCAACCAAGTTAAAAACCGTTAATTTTCAGCCCTGATTTCCTATCTGAGGAAAGAAAAAGCCTTTAGTGAAATACTAAGCAAGATATCTCAAGATGGGGCTTTGCTACAAGCCCTACATGGCTTATGTGAGTCCAGTTTTGCTCTATGAAAGGTATTACACAACAGCTGTCTGATAGTACAATCAACTGCATACTGCTGCATCTAAGCTATGTCTGAGGATGGCTCACCATGATGGCACAAATGCCTGCATTTATGACATTTTAGCTACTCCTCCTTCTAAGCTTGTGTTCTTAGGTATCTGAACAGAGGTTCAAGGGATTGAAGTGTTGCATGATAACTAGAGGTGAACTATTTTATCATAGTCTTAGAAAGGGGTGTCTTCTCTAGGTTCTTTCCTACTGGGAATTAAAAAGGGGAAACCCCAGCTACAGAAGGGAAAATGGAAAGTAGTCCTGATTTGGGACACATTTGCAGGGTCCGATGTCATATGTTTACTCCTAGATAGTCTCTAAACTATCAGAAAGGAGCAGAAGAGACATTCTTGATCATAACCATGAATCCATAAACTTTCGTTCCATTTAGACATCTCTAGATTGGGGCTAGGGACTTTTGCAGTTCTGAATATTACCATGTAGTATTTTGTTCTCCGTTCTGTCTTCAACTATTATTCCAGCCACGTCTTGGGGCTCCTTGTAAAAATAAAGGACATATTGTTGTGGGGGGAGAGGGTTTTGCCTAACCAGAAATCCTTCTATAAAGTTGTTCCACTGAAGCCTTGCCAAACCAAATTTTTCTTAATGAGTTTGAATAATCTGAATTTTTTTGCAACTATTGTGAACTGATGCTCAGTGATAGATTTCAAACCATTATGTCAAGCATGGTGAAATTCCATTGATAATTGATTGTTTAAGGGTCCTGCCAAACCTGGTCTAGGAAGTATCATGGAGGATCCAATCTTGCTAGCCTATTATTCTTTCCCTCCCCCCTGTCTTGCTTTATGGCTTATAATTAGAAATAGTGAGAACTGAAACTAAGTAATCAGCACCTTCCCATACATTCCTGTAAGGGAGTAAGAGACATCTGGGGAAAGCAAGGACACGGTCCTGATAATGCTACGGGAATGTAGACATTTATGATAGTTTATGTGTAAATGCTGCCCTGCAACCCCATCCCTTGGAATCCCTTTGAAGTAGGCCTTAAAAGTGTTGTATCAATGTATGTTCAGCATTACTCTCAAGAACCTGTTACCAAAGTATCGGTCTATAAATAAACGTAATCTTTGTATCAACTTCGACTCGTCATTGAACCCGCATGCTTGACACGTTATAGATATATCATTTACATTGCTTTTTAAAATTCTTCAACAGTTGGTCTGAGATTGGCAATCATCTGGCAATTTGGCAAAAATCATTAATCATTAGCAATGGACATGAATGGGAAGCAAACAGCCAGAAGCCTGATTTGAAAATATTCTTGCAGCCAAAACACAGAAGCAAATTAGAATTAGTGACATGGGAATGGAATGAAGCCAGATAAACTTTCATTTGAGGTCACAGTAGAATGTCCGCAGCTACAGCAGATGAATGGAGAAGAGTTTATGTACCTGCTTTTATCTGTTTCTGCACACTATGGCAACTGTTCAATGACTTTAAACTGAACAGCAACAAAACACACACACACATATCTGAAAAATAAATGGAACATATAGATGTTATGAAAAACTTTGTTGAAGAGGCTTCCAGCCTGGCACAGCATTATATAGAATGAGGCTGAGGGTGCCCATCTTAATGACACCCTTGGGATGCCATTGATGGGTAACAAATTGCCAATTATTTTATTTCTATTTTTACTGTCAAGGGTAAGCTATTTGCATTTTGCTGCTATAGGCACTCAAATCTTAAGCACGAAACGGCCATCTCTGAAGATGCTGTTTTTCTGCATCCTGAGGATTAACAAATACAGAGTCTGAGCTGCACATTTATTTGTGCAGTTATGTTTTTTTTTTCTAATTGCACATTGCAAGCACCTTTGGAAATCTGCATTAACAGCTATTTCCCTAAAAATCCATCTGCCACTCTGAGGGAATTGGCAATTCTCCCCAACAATCCTGAACCCATGTATTTTTTGTTTTTTCAGTTAACAATGATTCTCATTGCTCACATTGCCTTCTTCAAGCAGATTGTGATGCATGCATACTGACTGCCTGATAGATAAAAATAGATGTTCTTGTTTCTATTCTTACTAATTGAAGTACCTGCATGGGCTATCTTCTCAGAGGCTGCAATGGGACTCTGTTTCTGCTGAATGGTCTATAATCTCAATGGCTGCTGGAAAGAAAGCCACAGATGCACACTTTTTTTTACAATTTCCTTTCTTACCATCTGTCATTTTATAGTTTCCAGGTTTAGTACATCCCTGAAGAGGATGGCCTTTTACCTACATCTGCACTTTGCTATTATACAGTACTCATGTAGATTATCCTTGATTTCCTGGAGGATTTCAAAGGTTCTCTATGTCTCTCCCTGTAGGAGACTACAGCCGTCAGCCCCTAACCAGTATATACTGCAAATAATTCTTCTGCTATTTCATGACCCACAAGGCCAGAATCATCTTTCCTCCCAGAGGATTCCAAGCAATTTAAAAACTATATGTACAAAATTGTTTCTTTTGCTGTGAAAATTCTTGCATTTGGGAAGGAGAAAGAGAGAAAAGAAATAGACAATAAACAGAAATATTATTCTACGTGAACAATTTTATATACAGATTATATATACAAAACCTGTATTTTAAAAGATGGTTTCTATTGACTAAGAACAACATAGATAGAATCATGGTTTGCTGCATCTACGGTTTGTGAATACCCTGGCAGCATAGTCTCCACTGTCTTCTGTCACCACTAGTCTTGGGAGCAATTTCTCCCAAGGTTTCATCCTGTAGCTAAACATGGGGTTTGTGATACATGTGCACTGCTGCATGGCTAATACAAACCATGGTCCCCTTGTAAATCAGATTGAGACTATAGTTTGAATGTGGCCTAGTTTATGTTAACCATGATTTGTAATAGTAATGCCTCAGAGATTGGAAGGGACAGAAGAATGTGATGTGTTTTCCTATGTCTGATTTCCAATGTACAATTTGCAGGATATCAGTGGCTCACTAACAGTGGATTACTTTTGAATACTCTCCCTGGATTAGGAGCTGCAGTACGAAGATGACAAAGCATCCAGACATTTCACAACATGGGCTGGAATGTCCCAGACACCATTCCTTGTTTGTTCTCACCTAGGTTTTTTTTAGAATAAATTATGTTCTTGTACATATCCAGTTATTATTGTAACATGCTAAATTGACAAGTACAACTGGCAACTGAAGTGAAATACTTCCTTTATTCTCCATTAGGAGAAATGAAATGGAGGAGGGAAGAAAGACATAATAGTCTAGTAGTCAATATGAGGCCTTGCCATCATTTTTTAAAACTAGTCGGCCCCTTCCCAGCCAGACCGGCAACGCGGGTTACAGGCTGGGGGCCACTCTTTGCCCTCCTGGAAGGAGGGAGGCTGTCTCTGTCATCCCAAACATCCGGGAGTATGGGGATGGGCGTGGCGTCGGGGCTATAAAGCCTCGGCCACACCCTTGCGTGCACAGTTTGCTTGTAGCTCTCGGCAAGGAGAACCGCGTTTGTCGGGAGCATCCGGTGAGGCCGAGGCTGCGGGGAGTGTGAGATGGCGGGCTGGTGCGGCATGGGCTTTAACGCGGCAGGAAGCAGCTGATTGGGACACTAGGCGCAGTGTGCCAGACGTCCTTTTCGAGCGGTGGCAGCGGGGAGCGGTCACCATTTAAATGGCCTTCAGCAACGCGAGGAAGTGGGGTTGGCTCTCGGGGGTTGCAAGGAGTTTGAGTCAGGGGGCCGTAGGGCATGGGGTGTGCCTTATGCATCGCCTCAGGGCCAGAGTTTTGTTGGGTCCGCCACACAGTCCCCTTCACCGACAGTTGCTGCGGCAGCATCTCAAGGTGCCTCTGCTTCTCAGGCAGCGCCAGACGTGCTGCCGTGGGGGGGGGGGGCAGCATCAGTGGTTGCAGCACGGAGCATAGCCAGATTACCATGGGGGTATGTGGAATTATCCTCCGAATCCTTATGGGTCCGTCCCCTTCCAAGTCCTTCCATATGGTGATATAGCACTGCCCTTGGGGGACCACCTTGCAGTGGCGACCCGGGATAAGATTTTGAGGGGTGAATACGTGGATGTGTTCAGCCTCCTCTTTAGAGAGCTAGAAAAGAAGGACAAGGAGGACCTAGATGATAAAGAGAAGAAGCTGAAACGGAGAAAGGTGGATAGGACCTGGTCCAATTGGCTGCCAGGTTTCTTGATCTATGCTGGGGTGATAGCTAGGGTACAGCCTTTACGGGCTGCAGCTGTTTCAATATTGTGACATAGTGCACCACGCATATATGGATTTCGTCCATGTGGCGTAGTTGCAATATGATGAGGCCTTTAGGATGAGGGCTGCGGTCAACCCAGGGCTCCTGTGGGATCAGATTAATCAACAGCTTTGGTCGCAGTTGATGTCCCCGGCAAAGCCCAATTCGGGTGATAGGGCCGACAGTAGGCACCTTGTACATAAACAACAGAATAGCGTAGGTGCCCGCAGTGTGGCAGGCCAGTCGGTTGAACCCCGGCTGCTCTGCTGGGAATTTACATCCAAGGGCGTGTGTTCTAGGAAGGCCTGCAAATTTAAACATGAGTGCGTGCTATGTTGGGGGTCACACGCCTTCTCAGCTTGCAGTAAATCCAATATGAGGGCAAGGTTGAGATGCCCTGGGGAGGGAAGTAATCAGCAAACACCTGGGAAAGGGACCCAGTCCGATACGACTGAGGGTAATTAAGTGGTTGTTGAGCAGTTACCCCCTGAGGGCTGATAGGGCCTATTTAATGGATGGTTTTAACTATGGATTTAGGATTCCGTATTAGGGACCTAGGGTCCCTTGTATGGACCCTAACCTTCACTCGCTAATGGGGATGGAGCAAGTGGTTAGGGCAAAAATAACCAAGGAGTGTGCAGAAGGGAGAGTCCATGGGCTGCTCAGTGTTCTGTGCCACTTTTGAGCAGTTCAGTTCCTTTATGGAATGGGCGTTTTGGACGAAGTCTGGGTTGAGTGATGCTGTTCACTACCTGGATGACTACCTTTTCATGGGCCCCGCCGGGTCCGGGCAATGTGCTAAGTTATCACGGTCATTTGAGGACCTGGCGTGGAAGCTTTGGGTGCCGTTGGCCCGCAAAAAGACAGAGGGCCCCAGCTCGGTGCTTACTTTTTTAGGCATTGAGCTGGATACCATGCAGCAAGCTTCACGGCTGCCTGCAGATGAGGTGAGACGTCTCAGGGTCCGATTAGCTTCCCCTAAGAGGCAGCGTAAGGTGTCGCTGCTACAGCTCCAGCAGCTGGTAGGGCATCTCAACTTTGCGTGCAAAATTGTGGCTCCTGGGAGGGCCTTCTTGCGGTGCTTATGTAACGCCATGGGGCCCCTGCGGTTCCCCCACCATAGAGTGCGAATGACCGCAGGCATGCGGATGGATCTAGAAGTATGGGAGGATTTTTTTGGAATCCTTCAACAGAATTTCATTTTGGCGGGATGACTTGAAGGTGGAAGCAGAGCTCCAGATATCCTAGTTTTTTCCCATTGTAGTAGCCGTTTGGCTTTGGGATAAGCAGCTGGCCCACCATACAGCCCATTTCTGGTGTGATAACATGGCTGTGGTACATGTTATCAACTCCTTGTCATCTAAATTCCCGGTTGTGGTGATCTTGGGGCGGTCATTTACATTGCGATGCCTTTGGTGGAATATTCTATTTATGACAAGGCATGTTCCGGGAGTGTGCAATGGGGTGGCGGGCACTCTATCTCGTCAACAGATCGAGCGTTTTCGCCAGCTTGCTCCAGAAGCGGACCCATGGCCAGCGCGAATGTCACCGGAACTTTGGCAGCTTGGGAGACGAAAGCCGGTAGGGCAATCAGACTAGCTTTGGCTCCAAGTACTCGAAAGACTATGAAAGGGTGGAGTTGCAGTTCTGGGGTTTTTAGGAGTGCTGCTGGGCTCCTGGACAGCTTGCTGGTCCCAGTGGTACACATTATACAATTTTGTATCCATCAGAAGGACAGAGGGTTAGGTATTATGTCAATTAAAGGTCAATTGGCTGCACTGGCCTTTTTTAGTAATGCACAGGGCCTTTCTGATGGCACCTGTGATTTTAGAGTTAGGAAGATGTTGGAGGGCAGGGCAAGAGAGCGGGGGCCGAGGGCGGATGCCCGTCAGCCCATATCCCCCACAGTGCTGAAGGGTCTTCATAGGGTCTGTCCCGAGGTAAGTTCGTCTTCCTTTGAGGCCGCTCTTTTTCATGCGGCTTCTTTGGTTGCCTTTTCAGCGCACTTCGGATCAGCGAGTTGGTCGTGCAGTTGAAAACAGACAATTCGAACTGGGCGTCGCATGGCTGTGACATTAAATTTGTGGGGGGACAGATTAGGCTGACAATATGGAGGTCAAAGACAGACCATCAGCAGAGGGGCTCCGCTATTACGATTGGGCTATGTGCATTGGCGGAGTTGTGCCCAGTCAAGGCCATGGAGCGGTATATACTGCTCAGGAGAGAGGGTGATGGCCCCTTTGTTTCAGCACAGTGAGGGCCCCCCCTTACGAAATATCAATTTTGGGCAGTGACGGGTAAGGCACTGGCAGAGCTGGGATGGGGGGGGGGGTAAAATTCGGAACACATTTGTTTCAAATTGGGCCTCATCTACGGCAGCCACGATGGGTTACACCCCCCCTGACATACAGCAGATGGGCCAGTGGCGGTCAGCAGCCTATAGGTCATATGTTCACCCGTTGGTCTTTCAGTGAATGCGTGGGGGGGCATGTGAGCATTGGGTGGCCCGTTGACATGTATTTTCTGGGGTTTTGACTGTGTTTTGTTTTTCAGGTGCTGGGGCTCATAGGGAGAGGTGGTGAATCCCCATCTGTGGGCACAGCATGGTGTTCTGGGCGGCCCACCAGGTCAGGAGATCGCCAGTTGGCACCCAGCTGGGGAGATCGCCAGTTGGCACCCAGCTGAGTCTCAGCGAGTGGGCGACGGTTGAGTGGCTGGGTCGCCATGGCCTGTGTTGGCTGGGGATTATGGCACTGTTGTTTTTTGGGAGGAGTGCACCTCCTCCACACATCCTGGTCATCCACTTGGGGGGTAATGACCTGGGTTTTATGAAAGGGAAGGCCCTTTCTTTTCAGGCGCAGGAGGATCAGCAGGCCATTAAGCAGAGATGGCCAGGAGTTCTCTTGGTGTGGTCAGCAATTTTGCCACGTAGGGTCTGGCGGTCTGCCCTGTATCCCGGGGGGAAAGAACGGGCCAGACGTAAGGCCAACCGGGCTTTGCAAAATGGAAGGGAGTTTGGACATATTTCTTCCCCATACGGGTTGAGTATGCTGACCTGTATGGTCGGATGGGGTTCATTTATCTGAACTGGGTAACCGGGCCTTTTTGAATGAGCTGAGGCAGGGGTTGCAGTCGGCTCTGGGCAGTCCAGTGGGCACTAATGCCTAAGCAGAGGCTTGGCATTGGGGGTGGCAGGCTACAGTCTTTTCAGGGGAGCACCTATGGCTCTGCACCAGTGGGTGCAGGTGGTCTGTATGAATGGTAGATGGGCTTCACGGCTTAATGCTGGGAGTGCAGATCATGACAAAGCCTCACTGGGGCGAATCTTTCCTGAGTGATGGATGCCGGTGGAAGTGGAGTTTGGGCTTGGCTGCTCAGCACCAGTCAGATGGTATTGGCTCGTTCTGGGGGCAGGGTGGCTCACCCTTCCAGGCAAGGCAGGGTCCTGTGTTTTGACCCCAAGGCTTGTCCTGTTAGGCCTATACCCCTTGCCATTCTAGTTCGTTCAAGTTATGTGTCAATAAAGCAACCCGGTTTTTATCCAACACACTGTGTCAGCCTCTTTATTGCGACTGGGGGGGCAAAGTTTAATGTGCTCAGTATTTCAGGTTGATCAAAAATAAGAACTAAGAAAAACAACATAAATGCAGGCAGTGAACATATTCTTGCTTATAAGATGTGAAGTAATATAATTTTGTAAAGGTAAAAAAATCTGGCAACATTTTCATATGTGCAGAGTTTGCATTAAAATGAGGGCTTGTCATGTATTTATTTTTTCTTTGGGAAATGTGGAGAGTGAGTCCACTATCTTATGCTTCCCCGAGGAGAAATTCTTATCCAAACCAAAATTATGACACTTGTTTCCTACACATCATACTGTTTTCTCTACAAACACTCCTCCAGTGTGTTAAACCTAACCAAAGAAAAAACAATTGTGTTTTATTTAACTGCAATGTGAATAAGAATAATGACACCAATACTGGGTGACTTTACATTTTATTTATTTTAGTTCCAAAAGTGTTTCCACAGATTATGGAATATATCAGTTGGGTCCAGGGTCTTTGTAACAGCTGCACGTGACTTGCCAGATCTCCCCAGTTATCATGCTTGTGGTACCCTCTTTGGATTGTGACTGTGACATTTTTGAAGAAATGGATTAGCTCCTTCCTCATTTCCTCATGAAATGAACTTGAGGGCACAATTTTGCTTGCTGGGGAAGCTCCCAAGGGATTTCCCAATGGACCAAATAGCAACCTCCAGGACCTCTGAAGCTCAGGACAACAGCACAGAGGGAAGGCTGAAACCCCATGCATACCAGAATCACAATCCAAATTGCTGATTACTTTGCACACAGTATCTGAGAAATCCACATGATATGAATATTTATACTTAATTTAATTCTTCATTGTTTAAATAGAATGTTTTGGAATGTGACAACCAAGTTATTGGGTCTTGTCAATCTACTTTTATTTGGCCAGGGTCAAAAGAATATTGTTGTTTTCAGTTTGTTTCAGTCACAGTTGGATGTGCTTGTTCTGACCTGTTTTATATCTGAACCTTGTGGATAAAAAAAAATCAACACAATAGGGCAAGGTACAAGCGGAGATGTTTCTGCAAGATTGGGAGGACCCCAGAAAGCAGAAAACTCTCAAAAAAGAATAAAAGAGAAAGTAACCCCTTTCTACTGCACATGTTCTGTTCTGTTAATTTCTATTGGTGTTGGCAGGTCTAGAAGAATTATATTCCACTACTTCCCTGACAAGAGCCCCATGGTGCAGAGTGGTAAGATGCAGTATTGCAGTCCAAGCTCTGCTCACAACCTGAGTTCAATCCTGGTGGAAGCTGGGTTCAGGTACCCAGCTCAAGGTTGACTCAGCCTTCCATCCTTCCAAGGTTGGTAAAATGAGTACCCAGCTTGTTGGGGGTAAAGTGTAGATAACTGGGGAAGGCAATGACAAACCACCCTGTAAAAAGTCTGCCATGAAAACACCGTGATGCAATGTCACCCCAAAGTGGTAAACAACTGGTGCTTGCACAGGGAAATACCTTTTTCTTTACTTCCCTGATGCCTGTTTCATAGGAGGCAGAAGATCATTTCACAGGCCTCTGCAATGACTCCAAGAGAAAGAAGGCAGGAAGTGGTATCTGCATGACTGTAAATTAGAAGTTGGTGGCAGTGTATTCTCTAAGAAATCTGAGTCCAGGGAGTTGTTTTATAATTATAAATACTGATGTGTTCACCTCAGTAGACAACTCAATCTGAAAATGATGCCCTAAGTGAGGAAATTTGAAAACCCTTCCTCTTCTCTTTATAATGTGCTTAAACTTCATCCCAGCATAGAATATATGTTTACTTTCATTGCCAGCTGAGGTCATAATGAATGCCAACTGTAAATATGTTGGCAATCAGGTTTGCTTCCTGATGTCAAATTTCTGCCCTGGATTGGTTCTTTGCTGTTCCTGAGGAAAGAACAAAATAAACATTTTGGTGGTTGCCCAGCAACTGTAAACCTCTTATACAACCAGTAAATAGTAGGTCTATGCATTAGGTTGTTGTAAACCATTACAAAATGTTTCATGCAATACTGAAATCTCTGAAGGATCTCCAGAACAGGGAATAATCAAAGTAGTGCTAATTTTGTTCAAAATCTTCATGTAAAATCTCTCATATTGGCACATAAATCAGAGTTTTTAAAGGCAACTTATTTATGGAAGGCATCATGACTGGATCATACCATGCAGGACTTTTAATTTGTTGAGATTTTTTTCTATGATTTCCTGATTGTTTTATAATGGTTATTACTTTAAAATCATCATGGAGATGGCTGTGGGCATAAATACTTCAAATAAATATGTAAAAGTCTCTGTTGAACAATTATTCCCATTTTAGCAACGATAGTCTCTCTGCTGTTGTAGACTGGTTTCCATCCTATATGACAGATAATTGATGTGGAAAGATTTCTGCTCAACCCTTTGGTCATTGGTCTTTGGAGCTTCACATGATTCCAGTTTATTTCCCATGCTATTTTTCATCTACCTGAAATCAATGGAAGGAATCATATGGGGATTTAGGATGAAGAGTCACTAAGACACTGATAATATCCAACTCTATCTCTCTTTTCCATCAAAATCCAGGGAAGCTGTAGATGAACTTAACCAGTGCTTGGAGGTAGTGATAAACTGGGTGAGCATTCACATTAAAATCCAGACAAAATGGAGATGCTGTGGATTGGGGATAAATCTGATTCATATATGTGTGTTCAGCAGAGCTGCAGTTTGGGTTTGGTTCTGTATGCTCCATTGACTCTGCATGTCCATGTGATAGACATAGCTTGAATTGCATTTTTACCACTTGCACTGATTCTCCACATCTGGCTACAGTTATGTGTTACTGGGTAGCATCCAGGCAGAATTACTGTAACATACTTTATGTTGGGTTGTCATTAAAAATGGTTCAGAAGCTCATCTGATTCAGAAAGTGGTTGCCCTGATGATAAAAGAACTTAACTGCAATGATCACATTACTCCAATTTTATAAGAACATAAGAGAAGCCATGTTGGATCAGGCCAACGGCCCATCAAGTCCAACACTCTGTGTCACACAGTGGCAAAAAATGTTATATACACACATACACTGTGGCTAATAGCCACTGATGGACCTGTGCTCCATATTTTTATCTAAACCCCTCTTGAAGGTGGCTATACTTGTGGCCGCCACCACCTCCTGTGGCAGTGAATTCCACATGTTAATCACCCTTTGGGTGAAGAAGTACTTCCTTTTATCCGTCTTAACCTGTCTGCTCAGCAATTTCATCGAATGCCCACGAGTTCTTGTATTGTGAGAAAGGGAGAAAAGTACTTCTTTCTCTACTTTCTCCATTCCATGCATTATCTTGTAAACCTCTATCATGTCACCCCGCAGTCGACATTTCTCCAAGCTAAAGAGTCCCAAGCGTTTCAACCTTTCTTCATAGGGAAAGTGCTCCAGCCCTTTAATCATTCTAGTTGCCCTTCTCTGCACCTTCTCTAAAGCTATAATATCCTTTTTGAGGTGCGGCGACCAGAACTGCACACAGTACTCCAAATGAGACCGCACCATCGATTTATACAGGGGCATTATGATACTGGCTGATTTGTTTTCAATTCCCTTCCTAATAATTCCCAGCATGGCATTGGCCTTTTTTATTGCAAACGCACACTGTCTTGACACTTTCAGTGAGTTATCTATCATGACCCCAAGATCTCTCTCTTGATCAGTCTCTGCCAGTTCACACCCCATCAACTTGTATTTGTAGCTGGGATTCTTAGCCCCAATGTGCATTACTTTGCACTTGGCCACATTGAACCGCATCTGCCACATTGACGCCCACTCACCCAGCCTCAACAGATCCCTTTGGAGTTCCTCACAATCCTCTCTGGTTCTCACCACCCTGAACAATTTAGTGTCATCCGCAAACTTGGCCACTTCACTGCTCACTCCCAACTCTAAATCATTTATGAACAAGTTAAAGAGCATGGGACCCAGTACCGAGCCCTGCGGCACCCCACTGCTTTCCGTCCTCCACTGCGAAGACTGCCCATTTATACTCACTCTCTGCTTCCTATTACTCAGCCAGTTTTTGATCCACAAGAGGACCTGTCCTTTTACTCCATGATTCTCAAGCTTTCTAAGGAGCCTTTGATGAGGAACTTTATCAAAAGCTTTCTGGAAGTCAAGGTAAACAACATCTATCGGGTCTCCTTTGTCCACATGTTTGTTCACCCCCTCAAAGAAATGCAACAGGTTAGTGAGGCAAGATCTTCCCTTGCAGAACCCATGCTGAGTCTCCCTCAATAACCCGTGTTCATCAATGTGCCTACTCATTCTGTCCTTGATAATGGTTTCTACCAACTTTCCCGGTATTGAAGTCAGACTGACTGGCCTGTAATTTCCCGGATCTCCTCTGGAACCTTTTTTAAAGATGGGGGTGACATTTGCTACCTTCCAGTCCTCAGGAATGGAGGCAGATTTTGAAAACTATTGAATTAATTAACTTCCAAAGGTAGTCCATTTTAATTGGCCCTCCACTGCTGAAGGGACCTAAAGTCACACTGATATTCATTCTCAGTGGGTATGACCAGGGCTTTTTTTTTGTAGCAGGAGGCCCTATGAGAAGAGCCCTGTAAGCTCTTGGAGGATTGGCTACATCAGGGGTGTGTGGCCTAATATGCAAAGGAGTTTCTGCAACAAAAAAAGCCCTGGGTATGACCATGACAAGACACTATTTGTTACATAGCTAAGGAGTCTGGTGGGTTGTAGAGTGGTTTGTACTTTTGCAGAACACTGACATATTTCTTCTAGAAACAGCATCAGGTTCAAGTGCTCAGTATATGAAGCCAGTGAACATGTTAGGAGAGCCAGCAAATATGATTTATTTATTTATTTATAAAGTATTTTTGCCCTGCATTTCTCATGCAATCAGTATCCAAAGTGACTTAAAATAAAAAGTAACTTAAATAAACTCTGTCAAACAACAAACAGCACTGAATATCTCACATGACATGGATCAAGAGAATTGCAGTCCTTTCCCTTAGACCAACTATCTTTAGGGTCTGTGTCAGTCACAGAGGAGGCCAGCGCTCAGTAGTGTGTCTCCTTCAGACCTGGCTGGAGCTCTAGCAGAAGACTCCTTAAGGCAGGTGTTCTGATACTGCTTCAAGCACAGTTGAAAGAAGAGCAAAACCTTCTCCAGGCATTGTTCCTACACTGTTTAAGAACACCTGGAAATAGGTACTGAGAAATCTCCTGCTTTTAACCAAGAAAAGACAGTTCTCCATCTCAGAAATTCAAATATGAATCTTCATTAAATCAGTGTAAATTTGAGTACTTTGGGAAAGAGAGCTTTGACCTGCTTCGTTTTGTTTTAACTCAGTGTACATAGACCAGTGTACACAGATATGCATCTGTATACAAATTCATATGTTTGATTTTTGCCTCTTGGAAATTTAGACTCTGCACTAACTTACTAACAATTTAACCCACTCATGTTATCACAGGATATATATATATATATATATATATATATATATATATATATATATATATATATATATATATATATATATATATATATATATATATATATATAGTTCAGTTTCCAGTTACTGGGGTGGGGTGGGGAGCTCTTTTTAAATGAATTAATTCTGCAAAGCTTCATTTGTAAAAAATCATAGACTAATGCAATGACAAATGGCCTCAAGCTTGAATTTCCATTTCTAAGAACAGCAGTTCCTACCAGATTCTTTACTTTTCTTTATCATTCAGCTCATAAAAAATCCATTATCAAGCTGTAGCTTCAGTGCTGAAGAAAGTCATCAGCCTAATTTAAGAATGCCAAGGCATATCTTCAACCCACTTTGCTATTTATCTGTATAACTTAACATCGAAAAAAGTAAGATGAATAGAAGTAACTCATATCTCAAAGCAAGCAATATATACAAGATATGTATATTAGGAAAGATTCTTTATTTAGAATTAGTATTTAATCTAAACACATGCAGTGAATACTTACATGGGATGCATACAGCCTATATATCATACAGACAAAAAAGCAGCATGTGTTCACTGTCTTGATCCTATGAATGCATACATAGGCTCAGAAGGGAATTCTGTAATAGACACAATGAAGCTATTCAGTCTAGCTCAGTTATTTTTCTTCCTACGACCACCATCTCATGTGGCTCTCATCCATGCAGGAACCATAATCCCCAACATTTGTGGATGGTCAGAGTAGAATCCTGCCTCTTATTTTCATGTGTGGACATTATAATTTTGGCTTGGTAATTATGATTATGGTGATTATTATGACTTAAGTTTCCAAAACACCCTGTATTAGATGCATGAAACACTGCATGAAAAATGAAATATTACGCTTCATGTCTCTCACTTATGTCACAATAACTTGCATAAATGATCTCGATTTTAGTTGTTGTTGTTGTTTTTAATGTTTGGATGTCCTCATGTTATGAACTGCCCAGAGCCCGCTTTGGCGGGGGGGGGGTAGGATATAAATGGAAGGCGGGCAGGAAGGAAGGCAGGCAGGCAGGAAGGAAGTCTCTTTGTAGGCCCAATACAGGGCAAGTTCAAGGCTTTTTGCTGCACCAAGTAGTTATGTTTCCTATCAACCCTTTCTGAAGAAGCAGGATTAGCCTCAGAGTAGCTAGTAATTTCGGGCTTGGACCTCTCTATCAGGAGGCAATATTGGGTGCAAGTGATGCCTGTTACCTTTTCCCATGCTTCCAACATCTGGAAATGGCAAGTTGGAACCTTTCTGTTGTATCACCCCAAGGGTCTCTGATATAGTACCTTCTAGAACCATGTACCAAAGTCCTAATTCAGGGGGAGGGAAACAACTAAAAGCAGCTGGCTTGTTGAACTACTTGTCTCTTGAACCTACTGTTTTTGCAAATGAGACATGCTGCTGAAGGAATGGGGGAAGAAAGGACATAGAACACTCTGCCAAGTACAAGCCTAAAGGCTCAAAATAAAGATATCAATATGATTTTCATTCTAAAAAGGATAAAACTAGATATCTCTGTCCTACTTGCTATATTAAGATGTCACTATATTTTCAGTGAAAGTAACAGTTTATATTGCTGTAACTAAAGCATATTTAAAATCTAGGTTTCCTGTTGCATTAATGACTGATTTGTTGTTAATAACTTGCAGTGGATAAGGACGGTGGAAAAAATTAGTTCTCTAACAAGAAAAAAAAATCCTGTTTGTAATATTTTAAGAATATAGACATATGAAAAAGAGTTTTAATTTTTGAAAGCTTATATCCCCAAAATATTGTTGGTCTCCAAGATGCTACTAAACTCAAATCTAGTTGTTCTGTGCTTGATGTTCTTGTAAAATACTTCTTGATGCAAATTTGTATTTCATTTTCTGTCCCAAAAAAATAAAATTACTAAAAACTTTACAAATCTAGCTGCAGACCATCACACCTACTCTCTGAAACTATTTTCAAAATACATATATTAATGTAATCTTTGTTTTATTTATGTATAGAAGCTTGATAAGGGAAATCACAGCTTCTGCTTTCTTCTCTGGGGCTACTTCTTTTGGGAAGAAAATGAAGGGGAGGAAAGAGACAGAGAACAAAGTTAGAACCCCATTGCAGCTTTAATGTCAACATTTTATTCCAGGTATAAGCATTTGTGTGCAAGCATACTTCTTTGGAGGGAAGGAGAGTAGCTGGATGGACTGAGGAATTTACTGACAATTTACACTGAGGAAATTATTTTGGCTTATTATGAAAAGCTGGGGTTTTTTTAAGTGTGGATTTTTCTGTTCCTATCTGGATTTATTTTCTTTCAAAAATACCCTGATTAGAAATCTGGATTGGTCCTTATATCTTGAAGAGTGGAGTGATTTCAGATGCCAAATGATAATAGCCTAAATTGGTTATGCGACAGGAAAACTAGTTCTCAGCTCAGTCCTGGAGGATGCATTGTTTTGAGCATTATCAGATGCAATTTAGCAGTCTCTTTTTCTGCTCTCCCTTTGAAATTCCTTTGTAAGAGCACTGCTACTCTTAGGTCAGCAACCAACTATCGTGGTTTCTAATGTCAGACTTATATCCATTTATTCTTTGCATCCTCCTGGACTGAATCTTTCTGGATGGAATCGAGACCTAGGTTTCCTATCTCATTACCTGTCTTATGCTCATTACCTCTGCATATCACACCTAATCCAATCAAGCCTCTTGTTGTCATTCACCTGCTATTGCCATTTAACATCTGAAATCACCTTTATAAAGTTTATATCTCTGGTACCTCATGTTACACATTGCCCAGCCCAACAAAGTGGCATTTATATCTGATAGAGTTCTTGTAACAAATGAGTTTGACACCTCTGCTTTAAAAGGTCATCATAAGTTAGCTGTGTGCTGACAGAGAAGAAGAAGATGATGATGATATTGGATTTATATCCTGCCCTATACTTCGAATCTCAGAGTGGTCTCAGAGCAGTCACAATCTCCTGTACCTTCTCCTCCCACAACAGACACCCCATGAGGCAGGCGGGGCTTAGAGAGCTCTTACAGCAGCAGCAGCAGAAGAAGCAGCAGAAGCAGAAGCAGCAGAAGAAGAAGCAGCAGCAGAAGCAGCAGAAACAGTAGCAGAAGCAGCAGCAGAAGCAGCAGCAGAAGCAGCAGCAGCAGCAGAAGAAGTAGCAGCAGAAGAAGCCTCCTGTTCAGTGAATCTTAGTAACAAGTAATGACTCCAGCCATTTAAAAAGCCTCCACTGTTGCCAGTTGGCCATCCCTACATAATGTTTCTTGTGAAAGGGAGCCATTATAATAAAAGCCCGAGTTTGGAAGCTCATAATGGGCTTCGGGAACAAACTCTTGTGTTCGCAATTTCAGCCTCTGCCCCTGCAAGCCTTAAACAGGCTGGAGATATAGCCAACACAAAAAGGAAGGACTGGGGAAACTGGTATATTGTGACAAAAAAAATGAATACTATCAAGAAACCTTTCCTATAGAAACCATGACATGATCCACTTCCTGGTCTTTGTCTCTGGGACTATTTGTTCTTGAGGTTCTGCCTTAAGAGATAATCATCACCAACATTATCATCAAGTTGTCTGCAAATATCTCCCTGACTTCAGCATGTTGTGCTACTTATTACCTGCAAAAAGCCCTTTGGGTTGACAATTAGCCAACTGATACTAGATTAACATCTTTAAATGCTGGCCTAGCATCTCTTGGCTATGCTTCTGTGCAATGACCTGGAAACTACCATTCAGAAATAGCAACATTTAGCTTGCAGTATTGGAGCACACTTGTTCCATCTCAGAGAACTGCTGACACACAGGAGGTTACAAAGGAGAAAATTGTTACTTACACAAACACTACAGGCGAAAGGACATTATTTACAGCTGTTTGCCAAAGCATTCAGAGTTAACACCAAGAATTCACAGCCCCTGTAGTTAGAAGAGGATGAGATAAACGAGATAAATAGAGAAATTTAGCAATAAACATGAGAAGAAAACCCTCTCCTGAACCATAGATGATAACTCATTCTATTTATAGCAGGGTAGCAGAATAACAATATATGCACCAGTTGCTTCAATGCTCAAGCAAGACATCAATTTCTGCATCATAGCTATGCAGTTCTTCATGAATGAAACACATCACAGCTGTCAGCAACTGACCCAGAGATACTATCTGGCTAACCCTACCATTAAGATTTTAGTGCCAAGCATACTGAACATTATTATATGCATTCTTGCAAACCATGTCATGGCTTGATTTGATGAGTGGTGACTCAGATGGTTTAACATAATGGGATTCAGCCAATGGAAATGCTTGCTGAATTATCCTCTTATGTACTTCTTCACAGTAGTATCAAAGGAAGGATTTGATGTGTCAGCAGTCCATACGCTACAATCTACACATACTCCATCTTCAAGCTGTTGCAAGGCATGATTTCTGATTTCAACCTCCTGGCTGTTTCAGTTTGTAAACTGCCATTTCAGTGCTCTTTCTACTTTGTGCAAATCAAACTCATTAAGGCTTTCTTTAAACTCTGATTCTCGTGACATTTTTCCCCCATTATGGGTACAGAATTTTAGCGTGTGAGGTTATTCTATATGACATCACCATAAACACAATGTAAAATCAATGGACATGATACAAGACAACCAGGAACACCACCATCAAAAACAGGCAAAATTAAGTCTTGTCAATACAAGAACAAAAAGAAACAAATAAGTGAAGATTCATATATCCCTAGTAACAAAACCTATCTCTGTTCATCCTTAAAGAAGTTGGTGGTCACTGGATCACCCTTTACCTATAAACTCATTGTCTTCATATGGAATAGCAATACTGTCTGTTGATTGTTTGTAGTGATATGAATGATTCTCTTTGCCATCACTTTAACCACTCTTTGCCATCACCTTAACCAATCCCCTTCATTCAGGAATCTCTGAAGTTGTCCAGCCACCACTTATTCAATCGCATTGCTTAAGAACAGTACATTTGAGTCTGGATAGTAGTTAGTCGAGGAGCACCCTCGCACTGCAGTCCAAGCTCTGCTCAAGTCTTGTGTTCGATCCCAGCGGAAGCTGGGTTCAGGTAGCCAGCTCAAGGTTGACTCAGCCTTCCATCCTTCTGAGGTTGGTAAAATGAGTATCCAGCTTGCTGGTGTACGGAAAAGCCCCCCACTTTTCATACACATGGACATCGTGATCACCAGTATGGTTGCCAGGGTGCCTGGAGTTTTGACTCGCACACATCTGCTCTAAGAAGTGGACTTTACCCACGGTTTCTAAGGCTTATGTGGATACTATAAGCCCCAGCTTTGCAGCAGCATTCTACATCTCTGGATGGGTGTTAGCCAGAACTACAGACGAGCTTTCAGCTGTTCCTTGTGTGCCCAGTCTTGGCTGCTGCAGTGGAAGAAGCCACACCACCATGAACTGTACAGGCAAACAGTTTCCAGCCTGTTTCCATGAACCAAAGGCTAACACCACCAGAATCCATCTTGTCTTCCTGACTCCATATCCAACAGCTGCTTCAACTTCTGCATAAGGCAATCAAGCATATCTTAGGCATGGATCCCGCCAGACCACTCAAGCCTTTGTCCAACAGAACTCAAGACAAAGACTGGTGCCAAGAGGAAGACTAAAGAAGAGGAAGACCATCTTCAGCCAGAGCCAAGTTCCTTTGTACAAACTGGGTGTTACCTAGGCCACAATTTGACTCTCTATTGTCACCCTTTCAGATAAGTTCCCTAATCTTGAGTGTTCCCCACCCAGTAGTCACTTCTATTCTTCTTTCCAACTGTCACTTTGGAGCCTCCTCCTAGTCCGTTTCAATCTGAAAGTTCTCTCAGGTATCCAGGATCCAGGCAAGTCCATTGGTCAACAACAAGCACCCAATTAGGTGTCACCAATGCACTTTCTATTGGCTACTGCAGGAGTCCAGCCCTTATGGTCACTGCAGAGCCTCCCCTTTCTCCTCCCCCGTACCTCCCATCCCCTGAGGGTCCAAGGTAGTCTATTTAACCTCTGACCCAGCTCCCCACATGTGTGCTTCTATCAGTATCCCACTTTCCGCTGCATAGATCCATCCCCGATTCCTGATCAGTTTCGGGTCCCTTACCCGCGCCCTCACTCGTCGCCAATTGGAGCCTTCCTTGAAGACTACGATAGGTAAATATTACCCTGTGTGTCTACCCTCTTTGTTCCCCTATCCATCTATCTATATTTTTTAGGACTGTATGTGTGATTGTATGAGCATTTTATCTTGTATGGAAGTCTATATTTTTCCAATAAATTATAATTGATTTTACTAAATTAGAGTCCCTATTATTTTAAGCATTACTCTCTGGACGTGTATCTTGTATACATTGGGAAAAGATCCCTAGTGAGCCAGGTGCCCACCTGACTAATTCCCCAACCTCATTTTGAGGGCATTTCGGCTTACACTGGGGGTAAAGTGTAGATGACTAGGGAAGGCAATGGCAAACCATCTCATAAAATGTCTGCTGTGAAAATTTCATGATGTGATGTCACCCCAGAGTCAGAAATGACTGGTGCTTGCACAGGGGACTACCTTTACCTTTAGTATTTAGTCAAACTTCCTGGGTACAGAGTTGATTTCTTTAGGATTGGATGCACCATTCCCCATACCAAACATCCAGAAATCCTGTCTGCACCCTCAGAATGAACAAGCTGAAAAGTATTCAACACAGAGGGAGGCAGGCAAATCTTCCTGAGGAGATAGATCCAAAGTTGGGTACCATGACTAAGAAAGCTATTTCTCAGGTTGCCACCAGTGTTCCCTCTAAGCTGAGTTAGTGTGAGTTAGCTCACAGTTTTTTAGCCTCCAGCTCATATATTTCTGTCTTAGTTCAGGAAAAGTGGCCACAGAGCAAACTAATTTATGCAGTAGTTCATAACTTCAATGTCAATAGTTCACAAAATTTTTGCTCACAGGACTCCACAGCTTAGAGGGAGTATTGCCACCCATAGCCTCAGATGGCATGGGCAATTGAAACAGAGCCTCCAGAGATGAGAGGTGTGAACAGGTAGGCTTGTATTGCAAAGCACAGCCCTTTAGATATGTTGGTTCCAGGACACACAGGGCTTTAAAGGTCAATAACAGCACTTTGAATAAAGCCCAGAAGCAAACTACAAGCCAGTATAGCTAGAACAAAACTGGAGTGACATGGTGCCTATGACCCACTCCATTCAACACTCATACCAAAGCATTCCGTATCAACTGTAGCTTCTGATCAGTCTTCAAGGGCAGCCCCATGTAGCATGCATTGAAGTAATCAAATCTAAATGTTACCAGGATATCATAGAATCATTGGAAGGGGTCACACAGACCATCTAGCCCAACCCCCTGCTCCATGCAGGATCAGCTGAAAGCATATCTGACAAATAATCATCCAGCCACATTTTGAAGACTGCTAATGAAGGGGAGCTTCCGTCTTCCTAGACAGCACCGCTCACCACCTTCCTAGGTATGCACTGCAGTGGCATGATATTTTCTTCCCAATCAGGACTGCAGATGGCTCACCAGGCAAAGCTGGTGAAAGGCATCCTGGAGATTGCTGCCACCTATTTATTCAACAGGAAGGCCAGGTCCAGTGAGAGATGAAGCTGAGTGTCATGTGTATATTGCTGCCAAATCTGCCCAAACCTTTGGATGACCTCTCCTGTGTCTTTATATAGATGTTAAAAAGCATGGGGAACAAGAACCTTGGGAAAGGCCAAGAGGTAGAGCAGCAATCCACTAACACCATACTTTGAAATCTATATTCAAGGTTAAATTGGAACCATTGCAGAACAGCACCTCCCAGTCCCACTACCAAAAAGCAATCCAGAAAGATACCATGACTGATGGTATCAAAAACCACAAAAAGGTCCAGGAGAATTTACAGGGTCTCACTCCCCCTGTCCATCTCCTGATACATGTCATCTACTCAGGGTGACCAAGGTCATTTCAGTCCAATAACCAGGCCTGAAACCAGATTGAAATGGAGCCAAACTATCTGTTTCATTCAGGAATTCCTGAAGGTGGCCAGCAACCACTCTTTCAATCACCTTACTCAAGAAGGATACATATGACACTGGGCAGTAGTTATACAACTCTCCTGGCTCCAGAATAGGTTTCTGTAGGAATGGATGCACCATTTCCAGAAGGAGGAGGAGGAAATTGGATTTATACCACTCAGAGTGGTTTACAATCTCATTTATCTTCCTCTCCCCACAACGGACACCCCGTGAGGTAGGTGGGGCTGAGAAAGCTCTTTCAAGAACTGCTTTGGAGAGAACAGCTCTGCAAGTACTTGTGACTGATCCAAGGTCACACCAGCAGCTGCATGTGAAAAACTGGGTAATCAAACCTGACTCTCCCAGATTAGAATCTGTGCTCTTAACACTATACAAGAGCAGCCATCTCCTCTCCAAAAGAGACATTTACTGTCTCTCAGACCCAGTCTGCCAGCTCTTCCACCAGATTTAACAAATAGGACAGTATTATGCAGCAGCCCACAGACCAGTTGCTAAGCTATTGATTTAGCAGCTCCAAGCATCATTCTGAATCTGATCAGACAGAAAAGACAGTTCCTTCACTCCTTCTCTGATTTTTAAGTACATTGATCAGATATGATTATCAACTGGTTATCAACTGTATCAAAGCTGCCCATAGATTAATCAAGATCAAAATAGATGCATAATCATATCCCATTACAGGAAGAAATCTTTCACCCAAGTGATCAATGCTGTCTCAATCCCAATTCCAGATCTGAAACCACAATGAAATGGGATAAGGCTAGGTAAGTCATCCAGGAACATCTCTGGCTCGGCTACTGCTCAACTCAAGCACTAGAAAAAGACTAGAACAGAAACAGCCATGTATGAGCCAACATTTTTTTTAAAAAAATTGTTTTATATTTTTTAAAGATAATTTTACTAGTCACTTTAAAAAAACCCCAAAATTACAGTACTATAAATGCTGAATTCTTTAAACTATAGGCTGAAAAGCAAAGACTAAAACATGGTTAATATAAAGAAGCAGAAAAGAGCATTGAAGCAAGTGTTTAATATTCTTTCATTGCAAATGTAACTGGATATTTATTAGCTGTGGCCATATAGTGTAGATGATGATTCTTTCTTCTGCCGCTCAAGTCCTGATTGTGCTGCTTCTTTGTCTTCTGTTTTGCAGTCTGTTCCTAGTCACACATTATTCTGTGATATAGGGATGAAGCCAGAATGGAGGAAAACAACCAAAAAGGGGGGGGGGGGGATTATTGCAAACAGACAGGTGCAAGACAGAGTCTGAAGGACCCATCTGCTTCTTTGTAACACTAACAGCTTCCTGACACCAGAATGTACACCACTACTAAAATCTAAACTGCCAGCAGTCTGATGTTGTATGTCATCTCTAGGTAGAGCAATGCATACCCCTTCATTGCAGCTAAAGCCAACTGCAAAACCGCCACCTGCATCCTTGCGCGTAGACTCTGGCAGCATCTGCCCATGTGGTTCTATCCAGCCCAAATTATTCACAATGTACTACTCAAGGTTAACTTGATCTCTGCTCTGCCTGCCAGGACTGTGCATATACCTTTTACATTTGAGCAATTTCAGATTTCTGATCCCTGCTTTTTTGACACCTAGATCCCTGTTTTGATTTTAGTTCTCCCTTGTACAAATTGAAGCAGGAATTGGATGGCTATTGCTATGGCTGGGTCAAAATGCCAGTGCTAAATCATGCTACTTGCTTGGAATATGAACTTCAGTGGATTTCGTCATTTTGAAAATGCACTTAATGGCAGAATCACTTGTGGCTCTCTGGAACCCAACTGGCACATGGTTCTTATGTGTACATTGATCCACTAAAGTGATTCTTCTTCAGTCCATGATTCATCAGAAATGATTCATTTTTGATGTTTAAAGAATTTTATTAATAACATATGGTAACATTAACCATTAATAACTTTTTTTATCCTCCCCATATGCTATTTTCTAAATCCCCCTCCCTCGTTACTTGACTCCCGCCGATGTTATAAACTTAAAATGTTAACACTTAAAGGTACCCTTAAACCATATGAACCATATAAGCCTAGATTCATGTTCTTCTTTTTTCTAATACTTAATCATTATTAAAAAAATTGTCCAATGTCCTTTTATTTTCTATTGTTTTTCTACATAACCTCTAAACTTTTTCCACTCCTTTCTATAAACTTTCAAATCATAGTCTCTTAAGATTCTTGTTAGTTTATCCATCTCACTCCATGTTATTACTTTTGTAATCCAATCCCATTTTTCTGATATTTTTTCTTGCTTCCATAACTGCACATACAATGTCCTAGCCGCTGAAAGCAAGTACCAAATCAAAGTTCTGTCTTCTTTTGGAAATGTTTCCATTTGTAATCCCAACAGAAATGTTTCTGCTACTTTCTTAAATTCATATCCCAAGATCTTAGAAATTTCTTTTTGAATCATCTGCCAATACTTTTTTGCTCTTTCACAAGTCCACCACATATGGTAGAAAGAACCTTCATGTTTTTTACATTTCCAACATCTATCTGGCATCTTATTGTTCATCTTTGCCAACTTTTTAGGGGTCATATACCATCTGTACATCATTTTAAAACAGTTCCCTTTAATACTCTGACATGTTGAAAGTTTCATAGAGTTCTTCCAAAGATATTCCCATGTATCCATCTGTATTTCTTTATTTACAGTGATTGCCCATTTAATCATTTGAGATTTTACTACTTCATCTTCCGTAGACCATTTTAAAAGTAACATATATTTTTGAAATTAATTTTTCATTATCTCCAAGCAGAACTTTCTCCATTTCTGTTTGCTCTCGTCTTATTCCTTCAGCTTTAATATCATTTTCTACCAGGCTCTTTATTTGTTGCATTTGAAACCAATCATATTTGTTATTCAACTCCTCCGCGGATTTCAATTCTATTTTACCACTTTGTATTTTTAATAGTTGATTGTATGACAACCCTCTTTTTTCATCGAGCTTAGCTGTTATTTTTATCACTTCTTCTGGCACTATCCATAATGGCTTTCTCTCATCACCATACTTCTTATACTTCATGTATTTAACAGATTATTTCTTATATAATGGTGAAAGAAAAAAACATCCATTTTTTTTCTTCCCATAGTACATGTAAGCGTATCAGTCGAATTTATTTCCATGACCTTCCAACATTAAAAGTTTTTTATTTGACAGTGTCACCCAATCTTTTATCCATACAAAGCAAACTGCATCATGATATATTCTTAAGTCTGGTAGCTGGAATCCTCCTCTCTCTTTAGCATCTGTTAAAATTTTCATTTTAATCCTTGGTTTCTTCCCAGCCCATACAAATTCTGAAATCTTCCTTTGCCATTTATTGAATTATTTACTATCTTTCACAATCGGAATAGTTTGAAACAAATACATTATTCTCGGCAAAATGTTCATCTTAATTGCAGCTATTCTACCCAACAATATCAAATTAAGTTTATTCCATTTCATCAAGTCTTCATCTATCTTATGCCATAGCTTTTCATAGTTATTTTTAAACAAATCAATATTCTTCATTGTTATCTCCAAGCCCAAATATTTTACTTTGGAAGCAATGATTCATTTTTAATACTTATATCTGATTTTGAGATTTCAAATTGTCATCAGCTTTCTGGTTATAGCATTTTATTCTGATGCTGAAAATCATGGTCTGGTGGGGTCACAGTAAGGTGTGTTTTCCCATTATCATCAACAGCAGTAGCCAATAATGTGAAACAGGTCAGGGAAAAGCACAGTATGATGACATCAATCCATGTGATGTTCTAACACCCATTACATCAATGACCACACTTCCTTCAAGAAGCTCAAAGTAGCACACATGGTTCTTACATGAGATGTTAGTCTGAATGGGAGTTATTTAGTAAATAACCTGGAGATACAGATATGAAATATCAAAGCTACTACAGGGAGCCAAACATGTGCAGAAAAAGAAGGAAACATGATTCGATACAAGCATAAAAGGTAAAGGGGTAGTCCCCTATGCAAGCACCAGTCATTTCCAGCTCTGGAGTGATGTCGCATCAATGTTTTCACGGCAGACTTTTTATGAGGTGGTTTGCCATTGCCTGAGTCAACATTAAGCTGGCTACCTGAACCCAGCTTCTGCTGGGATCAAACTCAGGTCATGAGGAGAGCTTGAACTGCAGTACTGCAGCTTACCACTCTGCACCATGGGGCTCCTACAAGCATACGTGAGGAAATAAAACATGTGAAAAAATCTCAAATGGGCTTCACAGCTGAATGGCAACTCAAATCTGCATTTCCCTAATTCTGCTACAATGATTTAGTAACTTTGACATGCTAGCTTTCTTGGGAGGAAAAGGAAGGGGTTGTTAATTTTTTTTAAGCACTTCCATGTTTCTTATAATGTGCCTTTCCACCTACAGAGACTGCTTCAGTCAATCAGGCATAACATGAAAAGTTGGTCAGGCATAACATGGAGAACAGTGAGTGTCTTGTAGAATGAATATAGCAGTCATATACACTATGAAAATGTGTACTTGGTGAGAGATTGCTAAACTTTGCTGTACTTCTCTAGCATTTGGGGGCCAGAGAAATTCCAACAAGTTCCCCAGTGGGAACTTCTCCAGCATCCAATTGTGTAATTAGCATTCTGTGTCCTTTAAAAAAAAAATCTAGCAGTCCATAAGTTCCCAGTGTAAGATTCTAACACCCAGCCTCACCATTGCTTTGAGGATGCTTTAAAAACAACAACATACAGAACATCTCTATGCAACCAGTAAAAATCACAATGGAGCCAACAATTATAGTCTGTTAGATTTTCATGCAGTCAGAAATGTACTATATTGTGCTGGGTGGGTGGGTGAACAACAGCATACAGTTAGGGCTTTTGTACCTCTTGCAATATCTAAGAGAAGTAATCAGATTTTTTCCCCTTTATATATTTAAGAACACAATGTAATGCTGCAATGCTGCAAGAGCTACTTTCATTATAATAAAACCACAGGTAAAAAAAATTATAATGGAGTAAAGTACAAATAGTTGGGCAGAAATGATGAATGAAACCCGACTTCCTTCACAATAAGGAGAAACGGCAATCAGAAAATATTGTTCTATAAATAATGAATGACAGGCCTCTCGGGGGGGATGAAAATCCATGAAGTTATTATTCTTCCTTTCAGCACTGAATGGCAGTTAAGTAGCTACTACTGTTGCTAGTTCCAATGGATGAGCATCCATTTTCCAAATCCATTATCCTATGAGACTTAATTGTAATGCTTTGGGGCAGTCCCAATAGCAAGGTAATGAATGGTATATCAGGACCCTCAAAGGCAGAATATGACTATAGTGCAGTGCAATCGCACTACATCATGGCCTGCACCTTTGCTGTTCCTGAGACAGAGATCCTTGAGGCTTTGCAATAACACAGCTTTATTTGTCATGAAACACAAAAAGAGAAAGAGGCTGAACAGAACAACAACAACAAAAAACCAGAACAAAAACAATCTGATGGGCTGGGATGTGGATTACATCAAATCTCACATCCCCCCCACCCAGTACTCTAATATCAGTGATGAATGCGGGTGAAATATTTTGTGGAGACTCTGTATGGATACATTTATGCAGGCTTTCAGCACTGGCGTTGGGAACCTGTCAGAAAATGTAGTCTGTAGTTAGCAAAGGCAGGTCTTTTGCAGTGCAAACCTATGCATGAGTCAGACTCACTTTGATCAGCATGCATTGGTCTATTAATCAAACTTGTGAGCAACCCGAAATTGGAAGGTTAGCCTTTCTTCATCAGTGCAGGAGAAAATGGTGGGAATGAGGTGGTAGAAGGCTAAGGTGGTTAAATAGACCACACCACTGGGGATGTGCACCAGGGGACTTTTATTCAGATGTTGGGAAGGACATATTCTGAATATTTTTGAAAATGCATGGAACCTGAATACTGGTATTCTCAAAAATCCCAAATAACTTTCTAGATACCCAAATAACATCTGAAAATACCATTCCCCCCCCCCCCAGAGTGGTAAAGCTGCAGTACTGCAGTACTGCAGTCCGAGATCTCTGCTCATGACCTGAGTTCAATCCCGGTAGAAGCTGGGTTTAGGTAGCCAGCTCATGGTTGACTCAGCTTTCCATCTTTCCAAGGTTGGTAAAATGAGTACCCAGCTTGCTGAGGGTAAAGTGTAGGTGACTGGGGAAGGCAATGGAAACCACCCCAGAAAAAGTCTGCCGTGAAAATGTTGTGATAAGATGTCACCCCAGAATTGGAAAGACTGGTGCTTGCACAGGGGACTGCCTTTACCTTTTTTTATGCACCACTTCAGACTGCAGGTAGAGGAATATGGAGGATTATTTTTTTGGAATGTTTCCCACTGTTAAGAACTCCTGCAGATAGAGAACCAGCATGGAAGCAAAGAGGAGGAACAGAACATTTCTTTCAGCTGTCTATATGGCCATTTGCGTAGGTTTGTCATGCAGATGAATAGTAAACTTCAGAATCCCATCTACAGTCTGCACTTCCTCTTTCCCCTCCATGTGTGAACCAGGCCTTAGTCTGGGGTTATCATCTGGCCAAAATTGGACAATTATGCCAATTTTCTTGCTGTGGAGTCAAATTCTGAGCAAAGGTCTTTTCTGCCTCATGATCTATGTCTGGGATTATAAACCTTCTGTGTGCCATTCAAAGTATTCTGTGATGCTCCAAGGATTCTTTTGCAATGTTCCAGTCATTCTTGATGTAGTATTAGATTAACAACAAGAAGTTGCTCCAGACTCATGTCTTCACAGTTTATCTGTCTTTTAAAAAGTGTTTCGGTCATCTGGATGCCAAAGTTTACTCAGAATATGTAAAAATATCTGCATATGATCCTTTTTACAGGCTTCTGTCTTCATAGTCTTCCCTCTAAAGCTGACATACTTTGATTAAGCAGTAACAATCAAAGCTCACAGCATTTTCTGGGATTAATGACTAGCTGGGAGAACTGATTGCCCCAGGCAAACTAACCAATCATTAAATTTTCATCAAAAGTGCTCTGGGCACCAATCCCTTTGTTGTTTTAATCAGCTGGGACTCAGACTTACATTAACAGTTTTATGTATTTTCCCCCCATTTAGTGCTGTCTCTTGCATTGGAATACCAGAAGCCCAAATTAATATCCTTACTGTTGCTATTGATTGCACTAATTTTATGCACTGGTGCATACTGTTTTTCACATTGAGCTCCTGTCTCAACAGCTAAAGCACACAGTGAAATCTACAAAGGGCTCCCATTCAGTGATCCCTTGTTTGCAAAAGGTAAAAGGTAGTCCCCTGTGCAAGCACCAATCATTTTTTATTTGTGCCTCTTTACTATTTATACCCCAAAACATTCCAAACCTATGCAAGATCAGTCTTTGCATATTTCATTTACAATGTTTCTAGATACTGTTCATTAGTGTTTTACTGACAGGATCTGACTACAAATAGTTTTTAAGCAAGGCGTATATAAGAGCAATTCCAAAAGATTTGGTTGCCTATTGTCTTGATCCAGCATTAGTGATCCACAGCTGGAAACTGTGTGCTATATGAATAGTTACTGCTTTTGGATGCAAGAATGCCACTGGTTGCTATATCTAAACTGGGGGACATGTATACGGTGCCCAGCACGTAGTCAGTGCAGATCTGATACAGATGTTTATGTATTTGTTTATTCATTTGTAGTTTGCCCTTCTCTCTAAGACTTAAGGTGGATTACACTTTTAAAAAGAGAAAAGGTTTTAAAAGGCAAATAAAGTAAACAATTCTGTAAAATTGGATTACAAAGTTGGTTGGGGGGAGTGATAAAACAGTATAATATATATATAGTAAACAACATAATAAATTGGATTATAAAACATTGCTTTCAATAATAACCACTTTCTTGAAGTGAAAGCAGAAAGTAAATTGAAACCAGAAATTAATCAGTAATCAGTGGAATGAATGAAGAACAGGTATAATATACTTTGTCTAGCTCCTTAGCAACCAAACTACAGTATTCTGTACCAGCTGAAATTTCTAAGTTGTCTTCAAAGGGAGACACATGAAAAGTGTTAACACATAGTCTAGCCTCAAGGTTCCTATGGCATTATCGAAACAGCCATACTGCCTGTGTCATGGAGCCATCTTCATGTGTGTGTGTGTGAGTAAACATCACATTTCCCTTCCCCTGTCTGCATGAAGATGGCTCCATGACACAGCCACTGATGGACTTCTGCTCCATATTTTTATCTAACCCCCTCTTGAAGCTGGCTATGCTTGTAGCTGCTACCACTTCCTGTAGCAGTGAATTCACATGTTAATCACCCTTTGGGTGAAAAAGTACCTCCTTTTATCCATTCTAACCTGACTGCTCAGCAATTTCATTGAATGCCCAGGAGTTCTTCTATTGTAAGAAAGGGAGAAAAGTACTTCTTTCTCTACCTTCTCCATCCCCTGTATAATCTTGTAAACCTCTATCATGTCACCTCGCAGTCAATGTTTCTCCAAGCTAAAGAGCCCCAAGCGTTTTAACCTTTCTTCATAGGGAAAGTGCCCCAAACCTTTAATCATTCTAGTTGCCCTTTTCTGCACTTTTCCCAATGCTATAATATCCTTTTTGAGGTGCGCGGACCAGAATTGCACACAGTATTCCAAATGAGACAACACCATTGATTTATACATGGGCGTTATGATACTGGCTGATTTGTTTTCAATTCCCTTCCTAATAATTCCCAGCATGGCGTTGGCCTTTTTTATTGCAATCGCACACAGTCTTGACATTTTCAGAGAGTTATCTACCACAACCCCAAGATCTCTCTCTTGGTCAGTCTCTGCCAGTTCACATCCCATCAACTTGTATTTGTAGCTGGGATTTTTGGCCCCAATGTGCATTACTTTGCACTTGGACACATTGAACCTCATCTGCCACATTGACGCCCACTCACTCCACTGCTTACTGTCTTCCACTGTGAAGACTGCCCATTTATACTCACTCCCTGCTTCCTATTAATTAGCCAGTTTTTGATCCACAAGAGGACCTGTCCTTTTGCTCCATGACTCTCAAGCTTACTAAGGAGCCTTTGATGAGGAACTTTCTGGGAAAAGCTTTCTGGAAGTCAAGTCTGGAATATATATATACAGATAAATACAGATATATATACATACACACACACACACACATATATACACACATACATACATACACACACACACACACACACATATATATACACACACACACATAATGATAGACATGATAGATAGATAGATAGATAGATAGATAGATAGATAGATAGATAGATAGATAGATAGATAGATAGATAGATAGATATGGCAGAGGTTGAATAGCAAATTAAAATACGAGCATACAATATAATGAAATTTTTCAACAGAAACAAACAGAAATAACAAGCTGAGTTCATAATGTCATTATAAATTAGATTCAATTTCTCTGGGAGAAAACAGGCAAATGTTTCAGTGTCTCACAGCGTTAAGAATGTGCAGAGTGATTATATGACCATATTGTCACATCCTTCCCTCAGGTGTGGAGGTAAGTGATAGTATCTTTTTCTTAGCTATGGTGTTGGTGTTATCTCCTCTGTTGTTACTTCAGATCAACATGGCTACCCACTTAGGAGATAATAATGAATTAAAAATATGATCTCAGATTTTGTATTTTTCTTTTGTTGTACCCAATACCGAATTAAAACCTAAGAAGGCCTGCTGTCTTAATTATGAATACTTTATTAATTATTTATCAATATTTCTAATTATCAACACAGTAAAATCTGTGAATACTTAAATCCAGAGACTGGAGCTATAAGCAGACAAGACAGATCCTTCCACAAGCCTGAGAATAGCCCCAGGTTTGCAGAAGAATTTTAAATCTATAGGGGGTTTTTTTTAATTAAAAAAATTACACTGAGGGTGTTAAAACATTCTATAACAATAGAAGCAGCACCTTTAGCTTTAAGAAACAAATGCCTTCTGTGGCTGATGCTAAGAAACTAGAACAGTACTGCCAGTTGAAAAGTTATTTTGAAGGCAGGGGAATGGGACAGGGGCCTTTCTACGGCTGTTTTGGTCTTTGATTGAAGGCTTAAAGTTTAAGGTTTATTGGATTTATATCCTGCCCTCCCCGCCAAAGCAGGCTCAAGGCAGCTTACAACCAGCAAAATAAGAACAATTTAATAATTAAACAATAAAAGAAGTTAAATAGTTAAAATGGTTAAGAACAATTAAAAACCATCTGGTGCTAATTGTATCTGATGTTTTCTCACTTCAGATGGCATTCAGTCTATATTCGATGTATCTCAGTCACCCCATATCAGTCCTTCGATATCAAATTAAAGGCCTGCCGAAATAGAGAGACCTTGCGGAACTGATCAGTGGTGCCCCATCAAAAGCTGGTAAGGGAATTTCCTTGCCTTGTGGAACTGGTCAGCAGCATCCCATCAAAAGCTGGTAAGGGAATTTCCCTGCCCAGACCACCGCAACTAAGGCAAAGGACCTCTGTCTTCATCAGATTCAACTTCAGTCAACTCAGCCTGAGCCATCCTACCATAGCTTGCAGCACCAGGTCTAAATTTTCTGGGGCACAGCCAGATCAGCCATCAGTAGATAGAGCTGGATGTCATCAGCGTACTGATGGCAACCCAGCCCATACCTCCGAGCAATCTGAGCAAGGAGGTGCATGTGGACAACATTGGGGAGAGCACTGCCCCCTGAGGCACACCACAATTAAGTGAGTGTCTCTGAGATGACTGTCTCCCGATCGCCACCCTTTGTCCCTGAGCATACAATATAATGAAATGTTTCAACAGAAACAAACAGAAATAACAAGCTGAGTTCATAATGTCATTATAAATTAGATTCAAAGAGGAAAGCCATTGCAAGGCCAACCCCTGAATCCCTGCGTTGGTGAGATGGTGGGTCAGCAACTGATGGTTGACCGTATCGAACGCAGCCAATAGATCTAACAGCATCAGTACCGCTGAACCACCTCGGTCCAGATGCCGCTGGAGGTCATCCACCAGGGCGACCAGTACTGCCTCCACCCCATGACCTGGGCGGAAGCCGGACTGATGGGGATCTAGGATGGAAGCGTCTTCCAGAAAACTCTGTAACTGTAGCGCCACTCCCCTCTCAATAATTTTACCTGAAAAGGGTAGATTCGAGACCAGCCGGTAGTGTGCCAATTTGGTCAGGTCCAGGGTAGGTTTTTTCAGGAGAGGGCGGACCAATGCCTCTTTCAGAGGCATTGGAAAAGGACCTTCTGAGAGGGATCTATTTATGATATCCCGTATAGGATATCGTAGCTCCATCTGGCGAGCTTTAATTAGCCAGGATGGGCAGGGGTCCAGATTTCATGTTGTTGGGCGCACAGTGGAGAGGATTCTGTCAACTTCCTTCAGGCTGAGTGTTGTAAAACGATCCAAAACCAGCCTGGAAGACAGGCATGGAGCCTCGAGTTCAAACACTGTTTCAAATGTGACAGGGAGGTTATGGTGGAGCGAAGAGATCTTATCTGCAAAAAAAAGTCACAAAAGCCTCCCAGTCAATATCCAATTCCCTAAGATTTGGTCTGCCTTGTGGCAGCATCGTAAGCGACTGAATTGTGCTAAACAATTGCGCTGGGCGCAACGTCACAGATGCAATCTTGGCCGCAAAGTAAACTTTCTTTGTGGCTTTGACTGCCATCTCATAGGACCTCATATACTCTCTATAAGATGTTCTAGTCACTTTGTCTCGAGTCCACCGCCACTGTCTCTCTAGCCGTCTGAGCCCTCGTTTCATCAGCTGCAATTCCAGGCTGTACCACGGCGCTAGTTTAGAATGAGGCTGCAGAGGGTGCTGAGGTGCAATCTCGTCAATGGCACTAGAAAGCCAGCCATGCCAAGACTCGACCAGATCATCTAGAGAATTGCTAGGGGGGTAGGGGTTCCTCAGAGGCATCTGGAACCATGCTGGATCCATCAGGCTCTTCGGGCGAGCTAAAATATGCTCCCCACTTAGACAGGGTCAGGGTGGGAGGTTCAGCAGGTTCAGCAGGGCCAAGGTCAGAAGCAACCACCAGGTGACTTGCTATCACATGACTTGCGTGACTCACCCAGGCCTGGTTGCTTGTCACTGTTCAATACCAGATATTTATGATGTAAACCACCCTGAGCCTGTTCGACAGGAAAGGCAGGCTAAAAATCAAATAGAATAAAATAAATAAAAATTAACTCACCCACCCACTCCCAAAAGCCAGTCTTTCAGGGAAGGATCTGGGATACACAGGCTTGAATCCTCAGCCTCAATGAGTGACTGTGGACCAATCACACACATTCAGTCTAATCTACCTTGCAGGGTTGAGTGAGGATAAAATGTAGGAAATGAGAATGATGTCAATTGCTTTGGGTTTCCATTGTTGAGAAAAGTGGGAGATAAATGAAGAAAATAAATAACTATAGCTGAAAGATGGGAGATAGATAAAGACTAGGCTGTTTGGTGCGTGGGAAGGAGAGAATGAAGCAGAGAAAGGTGAGGATATGAGAACTATAAGGAGAAGGAAAATGATGAAATAGTGTGGGGAGGTGGATATGGGAGAAAATGAGGTTTCCTATGCAAGTGCTTGACCATGCAACTGAACACTCAGCCAGACTTTTCTTAGAGACAGACTACCAGGCAGGAGTAGAGATAGAGAATAAAGGAAAACTGAACATGGGACAGGGAATAAAGTTAGGAAGCTAGGAAGCAGAAAAAGAGAAGAGACTATGGGGGCTTTCAGGAAAGGGAAAGAGGAAATAGTAGGAGAAGAAAAATGAGATGCACCCTATGGGTCCTTCACTTGTTTATTTATTTTTAGACCACCTTTCAGCCATAATGGTTCCCAACCAACCAACCCCTACCCACCCACCCACTGGAAGCAAAACCAACCTGGAGAGGATATGAGAAGTTCTGCAGCCAGCCCTGGCCAAAATTTTAAAGTCATTAAAGTTAAAGCATTACATTAAGGCTTTAAAAAAAAAGTGTAATTCAAAACGTAATTAGTGACTCCCCTGGCACCCCCTCTCAAAAAATTCCTGCCTACAGCCCTGTTTCTAGAGTTGGGGAACTGTGTGGAGGAACAACTGTTTAGGTTCAGCAGGGGAGACTGGAGTGAGGTAGGAGCACATTTTCATCTCTCTTTCCCTCCACATTCCATCCCACAGCCTCAGAAAAGAAAAATGATGAGATTATTTTAGATTGATTTTAGACTTTTATATTATGTAAATTGAACGGTAAATTTTAAATGCTATTAAAATGTATAACTGTTTTATTGTTTTAACATGGCTTTTGCCACATTCTGTAAGCCGCCCTGAGCCTGCCCCGGCGGGGAGGGCGGGGTATAAATAAAATTTTATTATTATTATTATTATTATTATTAATATGGTTTATGATACAGGAATTATAAATAATAATAATACAGAGTATTGACAAAATAGCAAAGCAAATCAGTGGCAGTAGAAGAGGCAGGCATTGGCCTCTGAGTGATGGTTTAAACCTTTTCTCTAGGTTTTCTGACTGCTGCTGTTTCCTTCTTCCATTAGCTGGTAGCAATTCAACTTGAAGGAATATGGCAGCAATGATTGGCAGCATCAGGTGCCTCTCCTTGCCTAACTGCTGTCAACAATATGGTCCAGTTTATGTTTGGTAGTCACAGAGGCCCTGGAAGAGGGTGATGTTCCTATTCTCCTTAACCATCTAGGTGCTCTGGGTACTACCATTAGCGATGGGCATAAACTGGTTCATGAAGTAAAGTTCTTCATAAATTTTGACCAGTTCATGAAGAGATGACTTGCCCAAAATTTGTGATTAACTTTACTTCATGGAATAGCACCTGGCACAAACATTTCTCAAACTTTGGTGAATGGATAGATTTGCAGACAGACTTTTGCAGCTCAATTAAACTGTTTACAATACTTCAAGGCAACAAAAGGGAGGAACTTCAAAGCAACAAGGCAGGTGGAATTCTTCAGCCTTGGGCTCTTTTGTTTTTTTTTTCCTTTTCTCTATTTCTTCTGTCAGCTTCCTGGCTGCTTATCAATTTCAAGAGGGTTTTTTCCCTCTTTGCTGGCTTGGGTTCCCTTCCCATTTTCTTGCATAAAGTTTGCAAAATCCCCCCCCCCCCCAATGTTTGGTCTGTGATTTTTGTGATAGATATCAATCCTGTTGAGCTGACATTGCATCTTTTTGATCATACTGGAACTGCTGAGTACTCTGTACATTTCACTATTTCTTCTGGGCTTACAAAAATGCCACCACCCGACCTTCAGTTTTTACTACACCAATTCTCTGACTTGACCTTAGTCCTGTTGGGTTTGCACTGCTGCAGTGGCACTGGTTCTGCTGGGCACAATGCACTGGTTCTGCTGGACTTGAAAAAATGTCCCCTCTTCAGTTTGTACTGCAGGGATTCTCTGGTTTGACTTTAGTCTTCTTTTGCTCTTATTGTAACAGTAGCACTGAGTTCCACTGAGGGAAGTACTAAAATGAATGATAGGATTTCTCATTAAAAAAAAATGGAAGAGTCTTGAATGTTCATTGGAGATAATGGAAGCCAGGTATGCCAGTTGACTGTCATGGGCTCCATTAAAATACATTACAGCACAAAACCGTTGCAATGAAAATGCAAGTAAATTTTCAACTAATGTATCTCGGTCTAGATAAACTGCTCTAAGTCCATTATGAACCACAAACCAAGCTGCATTTTCCTAGTTCATGTGCATCCCTAACTGCCATTTCCTCCTTCACAAGGTTGGTGAGTAGCATGGCCAGGGTTGGAATTCTAGCAGGAGCTCCTTTGCATATCAGGCAACACACCCCTGATGTAGCCAGTCCTCCAAGAGCTTACAAGGCTCTTTTTTTGTAAGCTCTTAGAGGATTGGCTACATCAAGGGTGTGTGGCCTAATATGCAAAGGAGCTCCTGCTAGAATTCCACCCCTGGGTATGGCCAGGGAAAGTGTCAGAGGCCACACCAAATGCTGATCTTCTCTATTTAACTTTGTGTTGCAGAGCAGACCTAGAGTGCAGTCCCAAGCAGTTCACCCCTTCCCGGTCCATCAAAGTCAATATGATTTACTTTAGGATTGTAATGCTAATTGCTATTCTGGCCACTGAAGGCATTTTGCATTTTCATGGAAAGGGGGCATTTGATTAGCATAATTGTATTCCATGCTGGCTGGGGCTGATGGGAGTTGTAGGTAAAAAGTATCTGGAGAGCTACCGATGGCCACCCCTGATATAATAAATGAGGGAACTATCCCTATTGATCCTATGTATCCTTAGATCTCTTCATCACCTGGTAGAGGAAAGACTTAAACTTGTAGCAACACTAGGAACTGATGGAACTCTCTTTTTTACATGTAGGGTTCCCAGTTCTTGGTAGATTGCAAAGTTCAGGACTCACCCAAAGTTCCAACCACTGTGTACTTTTGGTAAAACCAAGGGAAGAGAAAGAGGAAAGGGGAAGCAGGAGGGAAGTTAATCAAATGCTTTTTTAAGCCCACACTCATGATCAATAACTTCGAGTGAGGTCAGAGGATGCTCTTTGATCTTACACGAAGTCATTTGAGTAGTTCTGATGAACAGCCAAAGAATGAAGAAAGCCTTTTAAAGAATGATATTGCTCCTGTTTCCTGCATTATAAGAAAACAAACCACATTCCCTTTAATTTGGGGAAAGCTGCTCATGGAAAAGTGGCCAATAAACAACCCTATTTGTTTTACATTAACTCGCTCTCCACCACTGCCACCACCAACTCCATCACCCTTCTCATTTAAAGTTTCTGTTGTCAAAACCACATTGATGACATTACTTTTTTTGTTGCTACAGTTCTGGAAGGAAGAATTTGCAAAATTCTTGTCTGTTCATATATATTATCAGTTCTAACAGTAGTTATAAGCAATGAAACAATCTTTCTAATTTATTTAAAAAGATGGATATCACTTTTCTATTAATCAATTTTAGCACACAAGCCAACTAAAAACTACAATTACTTTAAAAATTCAAACAAATATTGGTTGGATTCAGCCTGCTGTTTTGATCATCCCATTCTTTATGATAGCTCCCACCCCACTTGTCTTTTGTGCATGCAGGATCCTGAGCCTAACTTTTCTTAGGGTTCAAAGGGAACACCTCTTTTCTTTCTCTCTTGTAGTCAAGCTGGTTGGATCTAACCCACCTTTCTCTTCCCTTCCATTTTTCTCTATCAAATTTATATTCAAACGCTTTCTTTAAAAGAAATTGCTATTTTTATTTAACTGTTCACATACCATGTACAAGAAGTACAGCAGAAAAATAATAATCCATGATAAGATTATTAATTGTTACATATGATATCTAACATGCCTCCTCTAGTAATGTTTTTTGCCCCTGATTTAAAGAAAATCATTCTTGTCATATTCCCTCACCCACCCCTTTTCACTTTGCTTTACAGTGGGGCATAGCCTCGAGAGACCTAGAAACTCTTCTAACTCATCCATCTCATCTAGCAATGCTGACAAAGTTGCCTCTGGCAAAGAAAAGGTGATGATGCAACAACAAGAGGCAATTAGAACAAGCTTGATGTTTTGTTTCAGTTCATTTTCTTTTGAAGATAACAAATAGAAAACATACAATCAAACCAAGTTAGGGGAGTGAAGCTTTCTGCATTAAGTGGCAAGTACTGGGTGCTTTTCAAACACTTTCCCTCTTTTTCTTCTCAACTGTATTAACCTCCTGATGTCTTGCTAGAATCTAATTAAAATGAAATCATATTAAAATACTGTCAGCTATTGGTAAAGATGCAAGACATTCTACGTACAAAACATAAGTTAGCAATGGATTTAATGGAAATTTATGAGCAGAAGGTATTTGTACAAAGGTGCTGAATCCTGTGCTGTTCTTAAGAATTCCCTGACCTGCAGAAGCAGATTTTCAGGTGGTATAGTGAGGTGGGAGGCTGCAGAAGACATGGGGGGGTGCAGGAAGATCCATTCCCTGAGAACCCATAGAGAGCCAGTTTGGTGTAGTGGTTAAGTGCATGGACTTTTATCTGGGAGAACCGGGTTTGATTCCCCACACCTCCACATGCTGATGTGACTATCACCAAGTTCTCGTAGAGCTGTTCTACTAAAGAGCAGTTCTGGCAGAGCTCTTTCATCTCCACCAACCTCACAGTGCATCTGTTGTGGCAAAAGGAAGGGAAAGGAGGTTGTAAAGCCACTCTGAGACTCCTTTGGGTAGTAAAGGACGGGGTATAAATCCAATCTCCTTCTCCTCCTCCTCCTTCTCTTCTTCTTCTTCTTCTTCTTCTTCTTCTTCTTCTTCTTCTTCTTCTTCTTCTTCTTCTTCTTCTTCTTCTTCTTCTTCTTCTAGTACAGCAGTTGTTAGGATCCAATAGAACAGTTCCTCAAAGTGCCTCATGACACAATTTAAAATGAGGGCTAGGAGCTGAATTTAAAAAAATGCACCTGATCATTTCAGAGAGGCTTAAACCTTTTATTTCTCAATTCCCTCTTAGTGTACAAGTTTCCATATGGCCCAGGTCTCACATAAGCCAGGCCTTTTCAAAGATAACCAGTTGTATGGATAGAGGTTTTTTTTTATGTGTTTATGCATCTTAGGCTTGGTTCTCATATGTGTTTGGGAAGGGTTCAGAGTCCTAAGGCTTGCTCTGTACCTAACTTGTGCAAAATATGGATCATGCATGAAGTGGATTTATGATTTTGGGATATATTTCCTTTTTTCATAGAATCATAGAGTTGGAAGGGTCATCTAGTCCAACCCCTTGCACAATGCAGGAAACTCACAAACACCTCCCCCTAAATTCATTGCTGTCAGATGGCCATCTAGCCTCTGTTTAAAAACCTTCAAGGAAGGAGGGCCCACCACCTCCTGAGAAAGCCCATTCCACTGAGGAATCACTCTAACAGTCAGGAAATTCTTCCAAATGTTGAGCCAGAAACTCTTTTGATTTAATTTCAACCCATTGGTTCTGGTCCTACCTTCCGGGGCCACAGAAAACAATTCCACACCATCCTCTAGATGACAGTCCTTCAAGTACTTGAAGATGGTGATCATATCACCTCTCAGCTGCCTCCGCTCCAGGCTAAACATCCCCAGCTCCTTCAACCTTTCCTCATAGGACTTGTTCTCCAGATCCTTCACCATCTTCATCGCCCTCCTCTGGAGCCGGTCCAGCATGTCTATATCCTTCTTAAATTGTGGTGCCCAAAACTGAACACTCCAGATGAGGTCTTACCAGAGCAGAGTAAAGCGATACCATCACATCGTGTGATCTGGACATAATACTTCTGTTGATACGGCCCAAAATTGCATTTGCCTTTTTAGCCACTGCATCACACTGTTGATTCATGTTCAGCGTATGATCCACTAAGACCCCTAGATCCTTTTCGCACATACTACTACTAAGACAAGTCTCCCCCATTCTATAACCATGCATTGGATTTTTCCTACCTAAATTCAGAACTTTACATTTATCCCTGTTAAAATTCATTTTATTGGTTTTAGCCCAGTTTTCCAGCCTGTCAAGGTCATCATGTATCCTGTTTCTGTCTTTTGTGAATTTTGTGTGACTTATAGCAAGACGTTATTGAATCCTCATGCCAACAGAAATTGCCAGCTTTCAAGTTCTATCCACCAGCACAAATGAAAGGAAGAATAGAAAATAAAAGAAAATCAAGGGACGCAGGGAGCATGACATACTCAAAAGAAACATATTCTTAAGAAATTGTAGCATCTCTGCCCAGAATTTTTTTTAAAGATAAACGGTGAAAGGAAAATGCATACAAACTTAAATACAGGCAAAAGTACACAAAGGCAGGCAGAAGAAGTATATATATAGATTTGTTGCACAAACAAAAAAATATAATGAGACAGGAACAGTGGAAAAGATGTTCAAATTAGATAAAGAAAGGCAGAAAATTGTCAGCCACTACAAGATTTAAAGAAGTGGAAAAGAATCAGGAATTAATTGTAATTCAAACATGAAGATAAAAACAGTGAAGCTGAAATAAATCACAAGGATTGTTTTTAAACTGTACTTCACTTTGAATGTTTGTTCACTGAATTAGCACAATGTGAAGCCATAGCATCAAAATAGGATCTATTTGATGGGAATGTAAATTAAAAAAAAAACTAATATGTAAATTACAGTTTAAAATAAAATATAGAAAATTGTAACATTTACTGGTTCATTGCACCCCCCCACACACACACACACATAAACAATACTTTAAATCTGATGAAAAATAACAATCTTGTTGGCCCCTGTGAAGGCCTACACTCCTGAGGCTTTGCCTACATCCCTTGGTCACTACAAACTGCACTGGGAACTGTCACTTGACCTTCCCTTGCTGGTTCTTCCATAAAAAATTACCCTCAGATGTCTTACAACAACATGGTACATTAAAAAATTACCCTCAGATGTCTTACAACAACATGGTACATTAAGGCTCCAAAGAGAATAAAAGGCATTTTAACGTCTCACTTACTGTACTGAATAAGTGTGCATGCACATGAAAGCTTGCACACGAAATACCCAGAATAAAATTTTGTTGGTCTTCAAGGTGCCACTGGACTTACTTCGTTCTAGTTTATAACATATATTTGGGGAAGGGGTATATTTCTATTAATGGAGAAAAGTGATGTGTCATGTATATACATGAACACAGGTTGAAACACAATTACAACTTAATATGTGACCTATCATCCTACCACTCTATCCATTTCTTTGATAATTCCTACAGATGTCATGAACTTCATGGTAGCCATGTTTGATAGATCAGCATGTCATGTTTGATAGCTGCAATCACACATGAGCTAAAACTTGGATCCTTTCATCTCAACTCTGTTCAAGTCAAACAGTTATTGAACTCTGTGGGACCCAAAGCAGCTTACATTGTTCATCTCTTCTCCATGCTGTCCCCACAACACTGTGAGCTATAGGTGGAACTGGGAAAATAAATGGATATTGTCAGTTTGGTGTAGTGCACAGACTCTTATCTGGAGAACCAGGTTTGATTCCCCACTCCTCCACTTACAGCTGCTGGAATGGCCTTGGATTAGCCATAGCTCTCACAGGAGTTCTTGAAAGGGCAGCTGCTGTGAGAACCCTCTCAGCCCCACCCACCTCACAGGGTGTTTGTCGTGGGGAGAGAACATATAGGAGATTGTAAGCCCTCTGAGTCTCTAATTCAGAGAGAAGGGCAGGGTATAAATCTGTAGTCTTCTTCTTCATTCATGAGTATCAGCTCTGTAGTCAGGACAGGGTGGGATATGATGGGAGGTGTGTTGTTTCATATATCAGAAAAGACATGGAGTAAAAAAACCCCTAGAAAACATGAGAGGAGTTAACATTGTGACAGAATAATTACAGGCAGAGATACTGGACCCTAAGAATTACTTAAAAAAGCGATTGTACTGTCATCCATCTGTTCAAACCCTTGAGGATCAATACAAGTTGGAGAAGGAAATAAGGGTAGGTAACTAAATCAGACAGTTGTGATACTGGGGGACTTCAAAGACCCTCACATTGACAGGGCAAACACGTGCTTAAGTCATGCTGTATAAATCCTGCTCATAAATGAACATGCACTGGAGCAGCTGGTCACAGAGTCAACCAGAATGGTAGTAATTTTGAATTTGGTTTTGAGTGCTTGAGACTTAGCAAAGGGATTGAAAATAAAATTGCCAATATGATAATGTTCCTATGGAGATCTATGCTGCAGCCACATTTGGAAAAAAGACATTGCCGACCTGGAAAAGGTACAGAAGAGGACAACAAAGATGATCAGAAAATGAAGCACCTTTCTTATGAGGAAATGCTAGAGAGTCTGAGATTTTTTATTTTAAGAGATAACTAAGGGGGCAATGACAGAAATTTATAAAATCAAGTATGAGGTAGAGAGAACGGACAGAGAGAACTTTTTCTCCCTTTACTACAATACTGGAAGTGTACAATGAAGTTGATGGGCAGTAGGACAGACAAAGAGAAATAATTATTTATACAGCAAGTGACTAAAATGTGGAATTCATTATCAGAGAATGTAGTGATAACCACAGGCCTATATGGATTTAGAAGGGGATTAGATTGATACATTCATGGAGGATAAATCTAACAGTGGCCGCTAGCCATGGTGACTAAAGGGAACCTTTGCTTTCAAAGACAGTAAACCTCTGAATATCATAGGGTTGCCAAGTCTGAATCAGAACATATCTGGGGATTTGGGGGTGGAGCCAGGAAACTTCAGAGGTGGAGCCAGGATGATGTCACTTCCAGGGAGTGATGTCACTTCCAGGAAGTGATGTCACTTCCTGGTCAACTGCCAACTGATGTCACTTCCCATACTCCACCCCTTCCAATGATGTCACTTCCAGCACACTGCACCAAAACCCCACCCCTGGATGGGGATGTAGAGTTGCCAGCTCCAGGTTGGGAAATTGTATCAGTTGCTCTGCTAAGATCCTAGAAGACACCCAACTAGTCCACCAATTATACTGTTTTGCACAATATTCTGTGGATACTAGGAAGATTGGACTGCTGCTCCCATCATGTAGGGCTGCCAGTCTCCAGGGGGTCCAAGAGATTTCTTGGAATTACAGTTGATCTCCAGATTACAGAGATCAGTTCCTTTGGAGAAAATAGTGGCTTTTTTATTGCCAGGGGAATCCTCTTCCTCTCCTGAAGAATAGCCCAGCCAGACAACCTACCCCAATCCCCAATCCTTAGGCTCAGCTGCTGGGCAAACATAAGAGAATTTAAGGCCTGCTGATTACTTCCAGCTCCACTTTTCCCTCCTTTCTTTCTCTTCATGGACATCCCCAGGAACCAACGATAGCCTTGACAGTCCCAGAATATAAACACATACACATGTTCTTTTTCATTCCACCCTCACCTCATTCTCAGCCAGTTTCTCTCTCACACATCTTCTTTTCTCCTCTGCCCCTGCATTCTCAATAAGCCTCTCTCTCACACACACAGGCAAACAGACACATATGTTCTTTTCTCCTCCATCATGGATTCTCAGCCAGCCTCTCTCACATACACAGGCAAACAGACACACATGCTCTTTTCTCTCCCCACCCCCATTCTCGGCCAGCCTCTCTTTCTCTCACACACACACACACAGGCAAACACACACATTTTCACACACACACACATTCTCAGCCAGCCTCTCTCTCACATACAGCAAACAAGTACACACATTATCCGCCCCGCCCCCCGGATTCTCAGCCAGCCTCTCATTCACACAGGCAAACAGACACTCATGTTCTTTCTCCCCCCCCCCCCCCAATTCTCAGCCAGCCTCTCTTTCACACACACAGGCAAACAGACACAAAAGTTCTTTTCTCACCCCTTCCCACATTTTCAGGCAGCTTCTCTCTCTTTTGTTGTTGTTCAGTCGCACAGTCGATTCCAACTCTTTGCGACCCCATGAAGAAAGTCACACCAGGCCCTCCTGTCTTCCACCATCCTCTGAAGTCTGCTCAAATTCATGTTTGTTACATCAGTAACACTGTCCAGACATCTCATCTTTTGCAGTCCCCTTCTTCTTTTGCCTTCTGTCTTTCCTAGCATCAGGATCTTCTCCAGTGAGTGCTCCCTTCTCATTTGGTGGCCAAAATATTTGAGCTTCAGCTTCAGCATCTGACTTTTTTACAGAACAGTCTGGGTTGATTTTCCCTAGGACTGACTGATTTGAGTCCAAGGGACTCTCAAGATTCTTCTCCAGCACCACAGCTCAAAAACATCTATTCTACTGCGCTCAACCTTCCTTATGGTCCAGCTCTCACAGCCATACATTACTACTGGGAATCAGGCCCATAGCCAGAAAATTTTGGGTGGAGGAGCCCAGGTGAAAAAAAAATTGGTGTGTGGGGGGGGGAGGGGGCACAGGGCTTGGCTGCTTCTTCCAGGTTCTGCTTTCAACCTCCACCTGCCCCCAAGCAAGGATCACTTCCCCCTACTACTCAAGAGAAAGCCCATGCCTTTCTGAGCAGCCTGCAGCAAGCCAGAATCCAACTGTGGGGTGGGGGGGAATGGGGGCGGGGAATGCTAACAGGGAAGAAGTGCCCCCCCCAACCTTGTCACACCTAGTATGCGCATTTGCAGCACTCCTACAAAACCAATTACAGATCACAAGTGGCTAATTTTCAGTCTGCTATGGCAGGCAGCTAAAATCCTTGTACTGAAAAATGATGCTTTCCCCATGAATCGCTTGGCAGTCCACAGAATAGTCAGCCGCTTACAGAAGTGGGATAGACCATTGATGGGCAGGGTTTAGGCTCCTCTGCTCAGACAGTAACATTTGTTACCGCTCTCAGCCCTCTAAGAAGGTCAGGTTGGAACATGCTATTATAGCGGGAAAGAGCAAGATATCCTGGAGTGTTTCAGTCCTTGGCAAAGTCACTGTCATTTTAACTAAGTCGCCAGTGCTGAGTGACAGTCGCCAAACAGTCATGCAGTGCTAAGCAGACTTTCATTTGTTGCTGAGGGCTTCAGGAAGAAAATAACTCCCCCCCTTTTAGGATGCAAGTTGTTCAGCCCAACGGGCAACCACATCCTCCTTCAGCTTGCTTGCCTTTCCAGATCTTTGCCACCACTGCCTCAGAGGCAGAGGACAGTTTGGGAAAGGGCCTGTGGTAGCACGAAGCCCTGTTCATGTCTGTGGCATTTGCAGCCCCCAGGTGTTGTCGTTCTCTCTCACTCCCCCTCTCGCTCTCTCTCGCTGTCGGTCTTTCTCTCGCTCCCCCCCCCCATGTGCTATTGCTTTCTCTTTCTTGCTCACTCTCTGTGTCCCCCCCCCCCTTTTAACTCGGCTTCACCACCTCCGCTCAGCAGACTCTGCTCGGAAATAAAGTACGTCGGGTTCCTAGAGGGCGGTTCCAATGGAGGAGCCCTATAGAGGGAAGGGGGGGTTAAACAGAGGGACTATGCCCCCCGTGCCCCTAATGTAGCTACGGGCCTGCTAGGAATACCATTGCTTTGACTATATGGACTTTTGTTGGCAGGGTGATCTCTCTACTTTTTATTATACTGCCCAGGTTCACCATAGCTGTCCTCCCAAGGAGCAAATGTCTTTTAATTTCATGCCTACAGTCACCATCTGCAGTGATTTTGGATCCCAGAAATGTGAAGTCTGTCACGACTTTCATGTCTTCCCCTTCTATTTGCCAAGGAGCGATGGGGCCAGCATCATAGTTTTTTTGATGTTGAGTTTCAAGCCTACTTTTGTGCTCTTCTCTTTCACCCCCAACAAGAGGTTCTTTAGATCCTCCTCACTTTCTGCCATTAGAGTAGTGTCATCTGCATATCTGAGGTTGTTGATGTTTTTCCCGGCAATCTTAATTCCAATTTGTGCTTCATCTAGGCCAGCATTCCACATTATGTACACTGCACATAAATTAAATAAGCAGGATGACAATATACATCCTTGTCGAACTCCTTTTCCTATTCTAAACCAATCAGTTGTTCCATATCCCATTCTGACCGTTGCTTCTTGGCCCTTATACAGGTTTCTCATGAGATATGTGAGGTGGTCTGGTACTCCTATCTCTTTAAGGACTTGCCAGTTTGTTGTGATCCACACAATCAAAGGCTTTCGCATCATCAATGAAGCAGAAATAGACGTTTTTCTAATACTCTTGTGCTTTCTCCATAAGTCAAGTCAAGTCAAGTCAAGTTTATTTTTATATCCCGCCCTCCCCCGCCAAAGGCAGGCTCAGGGCGGCTCACAGACATGGAAACCATGATTTAAGTAAAATACAATGTAAACAAAATTTAAAATACAATCCAATTACATAAATTAATTAAAATAGATAAAAACAGGCGATATAAGGTGCTATAGTCACAATCATACATAGGATGGCTAGATGGTTACAGATCGGTTCCAATTTCAGTTTAGCCAGGTTCTACCTCAAAAGCAAGCTGGAAGAGAAAAGTTTTGCAAGCCCTGCGGAATTGATTCAGGTCCCGCAGGGCTCGCATCGTCTCTGGAAGTTGGTTCCACCATCAAGGGGCCATTGCTGAGAATGTTGGCAATTTGATCTCTAGTTTCTCTACCTCTCCGAAACCCAGCTTGAACTTCTGGTAGTTCCTGATCAACATACTGCTGAAGCCTAGCTTGTAGGATCTTTAACATGACCTTGCTGGCATGTGAAATGAGTGCAATGGTGCGATAGTTTGAACATTCATTGGCATTACCCTTCTTTGGGATTGGAATATAAACTGATCTTTTTCAATCCTATGGCCACTGTTGTGTTTTCCATATTTGTTGACATACTGTGTGCATCACTTTAATAGCATCATCTTTTAGGAATTTGACTAGCTCAGCTGGGATACCATCATCTCCACTCACTTTGTTGTTAGTAATGCTCTCTTTCTTACAGGTTTGTGTAGTGGTTAAGTGTGCTGACTCTCATCTGGGAGAACTGGGTTTGATCCCCCCCCCCCCGCATTTTCATTCAGCCTCTCTCTCACACACACACACAAGCAAACACATTCACCACCCCTCATTCTCAGCCAGCCTCTCTCTCACAGTCAAAGACCTATGCACTGGCTGGGGGTGGTGTCAACAGAGAAAATCAATGCCATGTGCCAGGGCACCCTAGGGGAAACCAACTCAGCAGTACATGTGGCTCCCTGCCTGTGCTGCTCTAGCCTTTGTCTCCATGGTACCATAGAGATAATCCTAGAGCATCATAAAATGGCCACCATTTTGTTTGCCTCCAGATTTGTGATGAGTGGGGTAGGGGGTTGCAAACTGAGGAGTCCCTCACCCCCGGTTGTGGATTGGGAAGCCTAGAATACCAGTGCAGAGGAGGAGGAGGAAGAGGAGATTGCTTTTATACCCAGTCCTTCACTACTTGAAGGAGTCTCAGAGCAGTTTATAATCTCCTTTCTCTTCCCCTCCCCACAACAGACACACTGGGAGGTGGGTAGAGCTGAGAGAGCTGTAACAGAAACTGCTCTTGAGAGGAACAGCTCTGTGAGAACTTGTGTCTGACTCAAGGTCACATCTGGAGGTGCATGTGGATGAGTGGGGAATCAAGCCTGGTTTTCCCAGAGAAGAAGAAGATGGTGATGATGATGATGATGATGATGATGATGATGATGATGATGATGATATTGGATTTATATCCCACCCTATACTCTAAATCTCAGAGCAGTCACAATCTCCTTTACCTCCCCCCTCCCCCCCACAACAGACATCCTGTGAGGTAGGTGGGGCTAACAGAACTCTTACAGCAGTTGCCCTTTCAAGGACAACTCCTATGAAACCTATGGCTGACCCAAGGCCATTCCAGCAGGTGTAAGTGGAGGAGTGGGAAATCAAACCCAGTTCTCCGAGATAAGAGTCAGCACACTTAACCACTACACAAACTGGCTCTCTCTAAGAGATTCCACACTTAACTGCTACACCACACTGGCTTCCAGGGGAATAATAATAATAATAATAATAATAATAATAATAATAATAATAATAATAATAATAATAATAATAATAATAATAATAATAAACTTTTCTTTATATCCCGCCCTCCCCGCCAAGGCAGGCTCAGGGCGGAAGGATTTGGACTCTGTGCCCTGTTCGTTGACGCTCTAGAAGAACTGGTTGGTCATTGTGTGAGCTATGGATAGCTGATGTAAACCAGCAATGTACTTTTTGTGTTCTTATGTGGTAGGTTAGGCTGAGATCATGTAATTGGTCCAAGGTCACTAAACAAGCTTTCATAGCAGAGTGGAAACTCAAACCTGGGCCTCCCAGACTTTAGTCTGATACCATTACTTCATGCTGGCTCTCTATATTAGTTCCCAAAAGCAACATCTGTACATATCGAAATGGTAAATTCCCAATAACCAAGTCAGACTTAATTCCTATTGATTTGCTGTTTATGTAGTTACCCTGAGGCAGACTTATTAATTCAGATTGTTAAACAAACTGTTTTCTGAATAGTTCTCTGAATATAGTATAAGTACCTCTCACGATGTGCATATTTCCACAAAACTAATGCAACTTACATTTAGCCCTATCAAGGAAAAGCAAAGAAATGTAGAGATAAAATAAGAATGTTAAAGATAAAAAGTCCAAATGAACCTAAATTGTGTTAAATTTGTCTATGAACTATGTGTATTCCATATTTGAATTTTAAATTTAAACCAAACTTTCCTACAGACTTTACATATACGATAGCAATACAGACAGTCAACTTGCTATTATGAGTCAAAGTATTCCATTCACACTGTTTTAACAATATCAAAGATGTTTTAATGTAGCAGTACTATTGGCTCATAATGAATGACTTTAAATGCTGAAAACTAGCACTTTCCCCACATAATTTGTCAAAAGTAATGCTGGCAACATTCTAAATCATGTGTGCAGGAGCATTCAAAGGGACAATATGTTCTGCTTCATTTCTCAGAGCCAGGTATATGCTAGAATCATTGTCCCTGTAATTTATAGCGGTGTTGTGTACACAATAAGCAGACTTCAAGTAAAAGCAGATGCCAGTGTTACAAAGTATGTATTCATTCCTTTCAGAAACAGCATCTGTTTTATCTAATTCCTTACAGATTATGTTTGGAAGAACACAGACTTGCAACAGTAGCCTAATGTGTGGGGATGGAGTGGAGGGAAACAAAAGGTAAATAATCAGGTAAGTAAGGAATCCCTTTAAGGTAGCTGGAACAAGGAATGCTATTAAATTTCTTCCCAGTTAGAAACCAGCCAGATCACAGGATTCCTGCAGGGAATCAACTGTTTCCAGACAAAAATTCTGTTGATTATGTAATAATGGCATGGACTCAAAGGCACTCCTTTAAATCTGGAGCCCAACTAGGGTTGCCTGCAGGAGGCAGGGACATGGGTCAGGGGTCTTGGAGTAGGGTACAGACATGGGGTGGAATTTGGGGGGCAGGGACATGGTAGCACTGTTGTTGAAACAGCCATATGTCACTTCGGGGGAAAACCGAAAAGTGATGACATTCCTTTCTGGGAATGTTAGACCATTCCTAGAGAGGCATGATATCATTTCAGGAGTTTCCCTGAAACTAATGTATTACCATATCTCCAACGGCAATTTTTTAAACTGATTTTTCTCCCACCAGTCAGCAAAACAGCAGCAAGGAAAGGAGGGGTTCTGGCAGGAGATAACCTACTGTAGTGCAAAACCTGGCAAACCAAAGTTTGGTGGAGTGTAATACAGACAGGCTTGACTTTTGTCAGAATAGTTTGAAGTACCTTTTTAATGATGTCATACAAACAATTGACTCAGTTTAACCAATGATATTGTGTTTAAAAAACCCCCCCTCTAAGCTGTTCTTACTGAGAGAAGTTAACAGGAGTGAGGCTAGGGATGGGCATGAACGGCTCATGAACTAAAGTTCATGATGAACTTTAGCTAGTTCATAAACCTGTTTGTGGACATTGAAACAACCCTGAACTTCCACAGATTTTGATGCAGTTTATGGCAATTTGTGAAGAGCAAAAACCAGGGGGTTAAATAGTTCCAAGATTTAAAACTCTGCTTTCTGTTTTTCACAAAAAATCAGCTGAGCCATAGGAGTTTTCTGCTACTCTGCTGCTAGGTTTCAATGGTTCCAAGTCATTTAACCTCTGCTTTTACTCCCCCGTGCTTCAAAACAGTGGGGAGCAGACTGGTGAATTTTGCAGGAAGCAGAAAGGAGGCATTTAAACTTTAAACGGCTCACAAACCTGTATGAACCAGTTCAATTTATGAACTGGCATATCAGTGTGTGTAGGTTCGTGATTTGGTTCATCATTCAGCCACAACCCTAAGGAGACTTTTTTGTTGAGCCTGTGGAATAAATAGTACAGAACTGAGTCATCACTTCCCAGCTCCTCTCCCACACCCATTAAGGAATTTTTAATGTATTTGTCTGTTGGAATGCTATCAATGAATTTCTGTATCAAGGTCTCTCCCACTCCTTCTGAGAGAAGGGCCTCTTGTTTATCTCTAGTCTGAAGAAAGGAATGTGCTGAAATTGGAGAAAAACTGTGCAAGGAGTCTTGTACCAGGAGCTACATTTGAGGTGAAGGGTTGGTATGCAGAAAGATAAGATAAAGGGAAATTTGGGAGGAGGGAGTGTACTCATGGCTTGGGACATGCGCGGTATTGTTAAATTAGAATGTGAGGGGATCAGCCAATTGGAGGGTCTCACAGGCTTTAGGCTTTTTGCATAAACTATATAATGAGCTGTGCTGCGTCACAAAGGCAGAGTCGGTGGGTGGATTTTTCTCTGCCTTCGGCTCTCCATGCATTGCAATTCATGTTCTTCAAATAAACGATCCTTGCTGGACCAACCGTGTGAGTGTTTACTGTCAGGGGGACAGTTCTTTCTGGGTTAGAGTCCCAGGTCACTACTCTACACGTAACACTTCAGAATTTGTAAAGTCATTTATTCTGCATAGTGACAACACACAATTTTCTTTATCCCCACTCCACATAATTGGTCACACCTGGAGTCTGTGAGACAATGGTGATGTTGTGTAGAGAAAGGTCTTGATATCAGATGCTGTTTAGTGGTATGTACCTGAAGAAGTGAGCTCTAACACATGAAAGCTTATATTTGAATAAATGTTGTTAGACTTTAAGGCCCCAATGGACATCTTTCCCCCCCCCCCTCCTCATTTTTCTACAGTAGATTAACCTGGCTAACCCACTGGAACTATATTTTACACAACATTCAGTTGCAAACACACAGCCAAATAAGAAGACTAGACAATTGAAACTGAATTGCAAATAATCAAATTTATCTTTTAAGTTTATTTCCATTAGTGTAGGGACCCTAAAGATTTCTTAATGGGATCACAGTATTTGGACAGACCACTCTGGATCAAAGCTTAGATTGTCAGCTTCAACATAGCTCACTTTTCCTTGCCTGCACACTAAAAATATGCTATGTTAAATTCCCCAATGCTAGTCAACATGTGGATTCAGATGAAGATGATGATCAACCCCTCAGGCTCTTTGGCTGGTCAGTCAATAACGTCTGATTTTGTCAGCTTTTTCCATCCACAGATCCCTAAGGATGTTTGCCAATCTAATAGAGTTGGAAAAATCTAGCCTGGAATAACACTCAGTTATGGTCTAGCCAGTATAAGAGAATAAGAAGAGCCTTGCTGGATCAGGGCAATGGTCTATCTAGTCTAGCATCTTGATAGTAGTGTGAAAAGGTGGAACCTCATTTGGATTGCTTAGATTCATTCCAATTTGCTTAGATTCATATAACATAGGTTGTAGCTTGGAGTGCTCCTGGATCCAGGCCTTATGTCAGATAAACAGATGGCAATGGTGGCCAGAGATGCCTTATAGCAGCTTCAGCAGGTGAACCAGCTGTAGCCCTTCCTGGACAGAAAAGACTTCACTACTGGTGTTTGCCTTGGTAAAATCTAGGGTAGATTACTGCAATGTGCTCTATGTGGGGCTGACCTTGAAGAATGTCTGGAAGTTACAGCTGGTATAGAATGATGCAGCCAGTGGGTTGACGGGAGTGGGTTGCAGAAGACACATCACTTCAGCCTTGTTCCATCTACATTGGCTTCCAATTTGCTTCTGGGCTCAATTCAAGCTGCTTCTATTGACTTTTTAAGTCCATCATGGCCTACAACCGACATACCTTAAAGACCACCTTCTTTGATATGAACTTATCTGCTCATTCCAGTCATTCTCAGAGTCTCTTCTTTGGTTGTCCCCACCATCTGATGCAAAATGTATGGTGACCTGAGAACAGGCCTTCTCCATCATGGCACCAAATCTTTGGATCTGTCTCCCCAGGGAGATTTGTCTGTCTCCCTCTATTGGTGTCTTTCATCAGCAGGTGAAGCCTTTTGTTATTGTAGTCTGACATCCCCTAATAGCAACTTTTGGCCCTTCTTGTGTGTATTTTTAATTGAACTTTATATTTTCACGGTATTTTAATTTTGCAAATATTTTGATGTTTTTGTTTGCTGTCTTCTGAACCCTAATTTAATGGAAAGGCAATATAAAATCTTTTTAGTTAATAAATAAAGGCTGTGTCACTTTCATAAGAAGGGAGGGAGGGTCAGTTCACTCAAGCAGTGGCTGAGAACAGCAGCAGCAGCTGAGGCTATTTTTATTGATTGAGAAGAGCCCTGACAAAAGGACTGGTCTAAAACTGATGTTTTCATTTGGAACTGCAATTTGGGCAATGATGGATCCTGTTTAGGTGGGTTCCTTCCTTCTGCTCTCATTAAGCCATGGGAGTTAGGGAATGCGTCGATGTTTCTGAGATTTATATATGTATATACCCATCTTCCCAAGTTCAAATCTTCCCAAGTTGATTTAACCCTTGCTACACTTTGTGCACAAAATAAGCCTCCGGTGCTATTGTAAGTTGTAATCCATCATTTCTGGCAAATGAAACTTTTTGATCATGTTACCCATCTTGAATCTTCCAACTTGGTTTTGAAGGACATTGATGATCATCTCTCTTTTCTCACCATATCCTTGTATAAAACACAGAGAATCTGACCATCTACATCATTTTAGATTTGCTTTTGAGAACTGATGGTAAACTTTATTAGAATTTGCAATTTGCCACTAGAAAATTGGCTGACAACATTTTCTCAGGTGGAATAACCAATGATAGTACAGCTCCAGATAAGGCCAGCATTACATTATGTATAAGTTTAAAGGAACGATTTAATATGATTTGCCGGTTGCAGCAAGGTAGATAAGATCACAATCTAGTATCTTTGGTACTGGAATCTTAACAGGGCAATTAAACAACACACAGGCACACTTTATCTCCAGCAAAGTTTAGAAATCTAATATTTTATAAGAATCATAATAACCTATCAAATGCCCATCCCCTTCCCTACCTTTTCTGATCTTTACTTTCTAAGCTGTTTTCCTCTTTATAGTCAGCAACTTACACATTCATTTTCTTATGGCTATAGAGTAGGATATTTCATTTCCAAGTAAGCAGTGCCCAATGTCAGATGTTTGAAACTGTGAGATATTTGAAAGAAGCACTAGGAGATGAAATGGCAGATGGGTATTGGAAACCCACAACTAAGCAAGGTGTGATTTCATTTTTCTTAAACAGCCTTGCACTTTCACAGTGCACATTCAGCTACTTTCCTAAAAGGTCTGAACCATTCTAGGCTATTGAGAGTCTCTACCCCAGGTGAATGTAGCAATCAAACATCCCAAGTAAACAAAGATATAAATCCAATAGACACATTATTATTCTGATAACAGAAAATGTATTTATTCTAAGAAATCAGAGCATATATGGCACTTACACAGAGAAGGAATAAAGGATTTCAAAAATGGTTAAAAACCATTGTTGTATCTGGAAGACTGAGATGTTAAGTAGGAGTCAAAGTCCATTCTTCAAAGCTAGGTTGTAACTTTGCTTAGGATTGCACTGTAAAAAGGCAAGAAAACCCATGGACAGGAAATTCAGCTCCAGCTAGATCTGGAAATGTGGGCATATCTGGGAAAGATCACATTTTAATAGGAAACTCTTCACTAGTTGTGGGCACATTTGTACTAGTGGGAAATTAAACCAATCTTATCTCACTTGGTGATGGGAGGCAAAGCATGTGGAAAAAACAACCAAGGATGAAAGTCATAAATGCTGTCATGTCTAGAGTAAAGGAATTGATTCCCACCAAGAGTAACATTTAGGAGTAATAGGATTAACATTTCAGATTTCGAAGCATGAGTACGAACCACTAAGCAAGGACTGCTTTCAGATTCCTTCAAATTGCATAGGGGAGTCAGACAGGGTTGTGTTCTGGCACCTTCCCTATTTAATCTTTTTATAAACGACCTTCCAGACAATCTTAGGTTTCATAACTCGCATGCACCTATGCTGGCAAATCTTCCAATTGTCGCACTTATGTTTGCTGATGACACCCTGTTGATTGCCTACTCTCTAGTGGGCATGCGTTGTTTACTGTCAGCATTTGGAAACTACTGCAGTAACGAGGGTTTAAATCAATTATTAAAAATCTAAGCAGTTTTTACCCCCCAAAACCCAAACATCCTCAATTCATTCCACATTTGTGGCACTTAAATGGGAGGAAGATCCAACAAGCAATCAGTTATAATAATTTGGGTCTAAAATTCCAATCTAACCTTAATTGGAAGAATCATATGGACCTTATGAAAGAAAAAGCTCTGAGAACGATCAAGGGAATCCTGCATTTCTTTTTTCCCCAGAGGTGGACAATATCTCTCCTCTGCAATCAAACGTTTTGATGCTCAAATGGCCATTCAGTCTTTGTACAGAGCTCCCTTATGTGCTGACTCAGCAAATGAGTGTTTAGATACTGTTTTGCATTACTTCCTTAGAAAACTCTTGGCTGCCCCCTACTGTATAGCAAGGATTGCCATTAGAGCTGAGTTGGAGATTTGATCTTTGGAGGCTAAAGCATGGGCTACAATATTTGGATATCTGTTAAAATCTCTCCTGGCCTTCCCTACAGACAGTCTTTTATCTGTATTACAAAGAGATTCATTTGTTAACCTGTTGGTTCGGATTTGTAGATTCTAAACTTTGGACCTTGGGACTGGATAATGCTTTTTTGTCTTATTCCAAAGCTCGATTCTTGATGAAAAAAATATTGTTTCAGTGGGATTTAAACAGCACTATTTTCTGTGCTCTTGTGCTCTCCTGCCTTCTTTGACTTCACATATTCCAAGTCCTATTGTCCCTATATAGATTTTCTGACCATCCCAGCCTACAGAAGAGCCTTCTTTTAAGCCAGATTAAATGTGCTGCCTACTGCTGTTATTAGTGGATGCTACAAGATAAAGCCCTATTCTGAGAGATTGTGTGGCTGTGGATCTGCTCTGTTGAAACTGTAGAACATGTGTGCATGTGTTTTTGTTTGCCAAAGGTATAACTATTTAAGAAAACAGTTTATCGACCTATTAATTTTTATTATTGATCTGCCTGTGGCAAATAAGCTCCAGCTCTTGTTTGGTGGCTTTGATCCCACCATCACAGTCTCAGTTGTAAAATTTCTTCTGGGAGTGTTAGATTTAAGAGACAAGAGAAGGATTTTTAAAAAATGTGAAATGATGTTTTATATTGTGCACTTTGCTGATTCTAAACTTTTATTTTACAAAATTTATAAAATCTGTATTATTGATGAATTTTATATTTTGTTGCCATTTGCTTATGACCAAATGGCCTGTGAGAAATAAATATATATGAATGAATTTCAGATTTCTCAAATGGAGAGGAGTCCCAGGAAAGAAACACAGATTGTCAGAATCCATAATATCAGTGCTGGTCACAAGAAAATGTGCAACAAGTCCCCTTGTGTTTGTGCCAGTCAGCAGAAAACAAAGAAAATCTCATAAACTGTTTAAAATAGGATTATGGATTTGGGGGGGCGGGGCAGAATGGAGACAAGTAAAGGTAATTTGGTTGTATTTAAAATCCAGCTAGTGTTTATCACATATTTTGTTTCCTTATACCACAGTCTTGATGAGCAGTGTTTGAAAATGACTTGCATGGAGGGAATATGTAAGATTCTAAAGCAGTTACGATTTCTAGTTGAGTACTAGAAAAGGCACCATCCCTGCAATGGATGTAAAATATGAATGATGACATCTATATTCCTGAACAACCAGTCATATAAGCACATGCAGTACTGTGAAATCAGCTAGGAAATTATGTTATACTAGTAATAAGACCTACTGTGAAGAAAAACATAATGGGCTCTAGAAAGAGGCTCTGGGTGAGTTCCTCCGCCACTCTTGCTGTCTTCTCACCCACCCAAGTGAAGGAATTCACTTTCCCACCTCAAGGGAGCAGATCTCTGCCATAAGGAGAGCAGCTGGAGATTTTTGCTCATGCACTGAAGAATGAATTGTGCTCTGAAGCATTCTGCCATGTCTTACATGTTTGAATGTGAAGCTGGATAAAGCTTTTGTGAAATGAGGAAATCTGAGTACCACCTCGTCACACCAAGGTGCACATTTGAATAACTGGATTGGACTTTATGAAGATACACTTTACTCTTGATATAAAATGGGTTTCTGACCCACTGTATATAATCCTTGTGCATTTTAAATATTGTTCTTGAAATCTGTTTGTATAATATATTTGAATAGTTTGGATAAGAAGTATACATTTTATTCCAGTAACTTTGAGTGATTTTGAGGCTGGTTGCCATGGAACCTTTGGGTTACATATTTTTACCTCACCTGGAGATTGGCAACAGTGGTTGCCTAGGAGGAAATGTCATTATACCTGTCTGATGTCCCATCTCTCCTCAAACCCCACCATCTCCAGACCCCACCTCTTAAATCTCCAGAAATTTCCTAACCTGGAGTTGGCAACCCTATCTCCTCTTTATCTTTCTCTCTGACTTCAGCTTTCCCCCCTCCTTGCAGCCTCTATCTAGGAAAAGGACAGTCTTTCTCCACATTTTGTGGGGGGAAAACCAAAGCTGCTTACATCATTATTTTTTCTCCCCCCCCCCATTTGATCTGCACAACAACCTTGTGAGGTAGGTTAGGCTGAAAGTCTGTGACTAGTCCAAAATCACCCAGTTTCCACAGCAAGAACCTGTGTTTGGCAGACCCTGCTCTGAAGCCCTAATTCCTATGCCACACTGGCTGTCATAGGGTGGCTGCTGCACAGCAGCAAGCAGCCGGGGTAGCCAACCCCCAGGTGAAGCCTGAAGATCTGCTGGTATCCTAACTAAACTCCAGACAACAGATCTCTCCATCCTGGAGAAAATAACTGCTTTGGACGGTGTCATTCTGTGAACCTGAGGCCTATCCCTTTACTGACAAAATCTGCCTGGGTTGCCTAGGAACAGGCTCTGGCTAGCAGTTCCCAGGCAGCAGCCATGGTATCTAAGAAAACACTCCCAGCAGGGCTGGCCTCCCTAGCTATTGCTGTGACCATTGGAGGCTGCATGTGCTGGGAGGCCTTTTGTGAGGCTGCAGTAGCTTTGCAGCCCTTTCTGATGCTGTTTAAAGGATACTATTAATGCTATTATAGACAGCATGTTGTCATGTTTTGAGATCCATGTCATAAAAGGTGGTTAGTATATCCATCAGAGAAAGTTTGGTGTAGTGGTTAAGTGTGCAGACACTTATCTGAGATAACCAGGTTTGATTTGCCACTCCTCCACTTACAGCTGCCTGAATGGCCTTGGGTTAGCCATAGCTATCGCAGGAGTTGTCCTTGAAAGGGCAGCTGCTGTGAGAGTCCTCTCAGCTCCACCCACCTCACAGGGTACCTGTTGTGGGGGGAGAAGATATAAGAGATTGTAAGTCGCTCTGAGTCTCTGATTCAAAGAGAAGGGCAGGGTATAAATCTGCAATCTTCTTCTTCTTACATTATTAATCACCAGGATAAAGTCTGGTGATCCCATTGTCACTGCAAACCTAGAGAAACCAGATTTTGGTCTCAGTGAGGCCTGACTGCAGTTAGATATTAATATAAAATTGGATCCATCTTGTTCAAGTTGACTTTAATATTTAAGTGAATCTGTTTTCAGTTCAGTTCAACATTTTATTTTGTAGGGAAACTGAACCCACCTAGGATGAACCATGAGCCACAAACATACAGGTCAGCAACTTCAAAGTTCAGTTCCCCACTGACAACCAAGATAATGACTTAATCAGGCTTCACACTGGTTTAAATCAATGTAAACTCTAATTAATTCTGGATAATTACTCTGCAAGTACACAAATCTGATTATGAACTAGCCCTAAATGTGCATTTATTTTGTATTCAAAAGAGTTTTGTCAAACTGTTACTTGGGAGACATATTTGTATTGGTAAGTGAAAGGGGGGGAGAGCCATCTTTTTTTGAGAGGTGCCTTTAGGTAATCTACAGTGCAAGGTAAAGGGAAAATATGAGGGAAAATAAGCTAAATAAGAAAGAGTAATAAAAAGATTCTATAAATCTGTTCAGCATTATGGAAACTTATTTGCATAAAGTATGGATCTAAGCCTATCATATAATTCAGGGGTGTCAAACATGCGACCCAGGGGCCAAATCAGGCCCCTGGAGGGCTTCTATCAGGCCCACGAGCAAGTGGCTGTCATCTGCTTCCTTCTCCCTCTCTCTTGCTTCCTTCTGCATCACAGCTTACTTTGCAAGGCTTGCTCAGTCACTCAGGAGGTACTATGCAAAGCCTTTCTTCCTTCTATTGGCTGAGGCTCCTCCCCCTCTTAGTTCTCTGGGGAAGAAAGGAAAGAGCCAGAACGTCCTTTGCCCAGTTTCCTGGATCCCGTGGGAAGAATACAAAGAAAGCACCTTTAAAACCAATGAGTGCTAATGCTTTAAGCATGTTTTATTTTATTTAAAAAAAACTTTAATTGTGTTTGTATGTGTCCTTTATAAAGTTTATATGTCTGCTACCTGATCTTAAATGTGTACACACATGCCCTGGCCTGACATGACCCAGTCCAACAAAGTCCCATTTATGACAGATCCAGCCTTCATAACAAATGAGTTCAGCACCCCTGCTATAATTGTTAAGTATTTGTCTGTCACTATAAAGATTGGGGGGGGGGGGGTGGACTTTATTACAGCAGGTTGTATATTTTGTGTTGTTTATATATTAGATCTGCAAAACAATACCATTTCCAGATTAAATTCAAATGAAATTCCTCTAAACATTATGTTGCAATGTCTTTGTTAAATTTGAAAGATTAATAGTTTGAAATAGATGCCCAGAATGTATTAATTTTAAAGAAGTTTATTATTATACAAAATCACATCAACATTAAGATTAAAATCTTTGAGCCTCAAGGAAAAAAATAAGAAAAGTTATTCATAAAGCTCGTGTTCCAACACCCTTGAAATGGAGACATGAGACTACAATATACAGGTAAAACTAGTTGTCATTAATTAAATGTCTGCTCTACATCATCATCAAAGTATTCACTCAGCTTTAAGTGCAAGATATTAAGGTAGCACTTTGACTGCCGATATTTGGCCAATATCATCCTGGCTTCAAACCTGATAGGCTGTACCAATGTTTGTTTGTTTGTTTTAAAGTTGCTTCAGCAGCAGCATCTATCATAACACATGGATCTTCTCTGCATGACTGAAGGTGAGTTGTGTGTATTCAAGAAAATGTTTCTGAACAGTAGGCATCGTGTTAAGCACAGCTTCTGTCTGTAATGCTGAAGATTTACTAGTGAGGTTGTATAGGACCTTGCTAACTTCCTGACATTTTGTGGATGGCTCTACGTTTTGTGGCAGCCATTTTGTGGTTAGTTCCACCTTCTGTGTTATCCCTTTTGTAGCTTTACTCACCATTCTGTGTAAGAAGTCCAAAGGTACCTGAAGGCCAATAAATGTTGGGTCCCTGGCCTAGACAGTCAAATACCAGGCTGATTTAAAAACAGCAGTCTAGGAACAACATGAAGTAGGAAAACAACAACAGAGATTCCCTTTCAGAGCCAATATGACAGAGATTCCAAAAATTCCTACTTCGTCCCTAACAGCAATCAGCTAATTCTATTTTTCAGATGGGTAGCTGTATTGGTCTGATATGGCAGAACAAAGTTTGAATCCAGTGGTGCCTTTAAGACCAACAAGGTTTCATTCTGGGTATAAGCTTTCTTATACCCAGCATGCACACTTCTTCAAATACCAGATATCTGATGATATCAGATAATTGAAGTATGAATGCACACAAAAGTTTATACCCAAAATAAAACTTTTGTCTTAAAGGTGTCACTAGTGCCACTGGATTTAAACTTTGTTCTGCAGCTAATCCTATGTTGATCAAAATTGGAGAGTGGATCAACAGTGTAAGGCAAAAGCCTACATAGGAAAGGTGGGGACTGCTTGTGCGTTGGTCTTTGAAGTCCAACTGACTGGGTAGCTCATACAGTGATACCTCATGTTATATCTGAGTTAGAGAGGCTGGCACACACTCAGTTTACCACGTGGTCACGTTCCTCTTTTCTGCGCAGCGTCCATCAGATTTCCCACTATCTGTGCCGGAGTTATAGGAAGTGTTGCGGCTTTCGCACAGCAAATGGAAACTGGTATTTAGTGGTTTCCATTTGCTGCATGAGAGCCGCGACGCTTCCTGTAACTTCGGTACAGAGAGTGGGAAATCCGATGGACGCTACACAGAGAAGAGGAACGTGACCGCAGGGTAAGCTGAGTGTGAAATCAGTCAATGATAACTTTGTCTCAAGCAGAACCGAATGAATTTCTTTTTTAAAGGCTGTTTGTTGAAAGCAACATTTGTTTTTACATGCAGAACATTTGTAGTGAAATCATCTGCACAAGAGTTTATTGTGAATTTTTAAGAGAACAAAATTGCTGTCCAAAATGTATATAAAACAGTCTTTTGTTTCATCTATTATAAAAATGTCCAAATTTGAATTTATGATACTCAAATTAACCATATTAATGATGGTAGAATTCTACTTGTTACTAAATTATTAATTTGCTAAAAATATCTATTTAAAAAAATATTTCAAAGCCTTTTCAGGAATCTAATTCTGGTTTTTCTCAACATTTTCTCAAAACAGAATGGACTACTGACACTAGACTCTAGAAGTTGTTCCACCCAACTATCCAGATTAAGCTCAAGTTCCCAATATTTCCATGCGAGTGAAGGTGGTGCCTCTTTTGTGTGCTTATACCCCTTGTGAAGGGCAGATTCTGTTGTTGTTGTTCACTTGCACAGTCAAGTTCAACTCTTTGCAACCCCATGGACCAAGTCAAGCCAGACCCTCTTGCAGGGCTTTTTTTGTAGCAGGAACTCCTTTGCATATTAGGCCACACACCCCTGATGTAGCCAAGCCCTGCAATAAGAGCTATGTAAGCTCTTGAAGGATTGGCTACATAAGAGGGGTGTGGCCTAATATACAAAGGAGTTACTGCTACAAAAAAAGCCCTGCCCTCCTGTCTTCCATCATCCTCCAAAGTCTGCTCAAATTCATGTTAGTTATATCAGTAATGCTGTCCAGCCATCTCATCTTTTGCTATCCCCTTCTTCTTTTGCCTTTTGTCTTTCTCAGCATCAGGATCTTCTCCAGTGAGTGCTCCCTTCTCATTTGAAGGCCAAAGTATTTGAGCTTCAGCTTCAGCTTCTGACCTTCCAGGGAACAGTCTGGGTTGATTTCCCTTAGGACTGACTGATTTGATCTTCTTGCAGTTCAAGGACTTTCAAGAGTCTTCTCCAGCACCACAGCTCGAAAGCATCTATTCTTCTGTGCTCGGCCTTCCTTAGGGTCTAGCTCTCAAGCCATACATTACTACTGAAAATACCATCACTTTGGCTATACAGACTTTTGTTGGCTAGGTTTGCCATAGCTGTCCTCCCAAGGAACATAGTTGTTATAACCATTTAATGCAATGGCCGCCTTTTGGGCTTTATGTGCCTGGTCGCTGGAGTCATCTGGTGTGACAGCCTCCAGCTCTCTCTTGTCACCCTCCTCTTTCTCTGAGGGCACCCGTGACCAAGAGATATGCCCTCCACAGCCACCTGGCTGATTTCACTGAGCCGACCGAGAGCGTCCCTCCCCACGAAGTCTCCTTCACAGCACTCTGTCTCCAACTCCCCGGTTTTTGATCGTTTTCTGACAGTTAACCCCCCACTCCAGACCTGAGAGTTCTGAGCGCACCTGGCCCCCCACCCTCGGGTCACATGACTCAGTGCTCTTTGAGTCCTCAGTTACTACTTTAACCCTTTGATTCCATCACATGTCCCTCCCTCCTGAATAATTGCGTAAGGTGAAAGGTCTCAACCTTTTGCTGAGCAATGGGTACATGTGGGGCACACTTACTTGGGTTCCATTCTGTTATAACCTTAACCATTTTCTTATAATCTTATATCAATAACTATGTACATTTTCCTTCATATAAGCATTAATAACTTCAGCAATGTCACAATACAAAACCAAAATTTTTTTTCAGAAACATTTTTCAGGGTTACATTGTTCTGGACAGCGCGTCCACAATTACATTTTGCTTCCCTGGCATGTGTTGAATGTCAAGGTTGTAATCCTGGAGCTGTAAACTCCACCTTATCAGTTTACTGTTGGTGGTTTTAACTTGATTTAACCATTTCAGTGGGGAATGGTCGGTACACAAAGTAAACTTTCTCCCCCATAGGTACGGTTTCAGCTTACCTATGGACCATACAATGGCTAGACATTCTCTCTCAATAACTGAGAGGTGTTGTTCCCATTCTAAAAGTTTTCTGCTTAAATAGAGGATTGGATGATACCATCCCTCCTCTCCATACTGACTTAAAGTTGCACCTATTCCGACATTAGATGCATCTGTGAATAGGATGAACTCCTTTGAAAAATCAGGAGTGTGTAGTACTGGCTCTGTTGTGAGCACTGCTTTTAGATGTTCAAACGCCTTTTGGCACTTCTCAGTCCAAATTACTACATCAGGGTGTTTCTTTTTTGTACGCTCACATAATGATGCAGCGATTGTGCTAAACTCTGGAATGAGTCCTCAGCTACTACTTTAACCCTTTGATTCTGTCACAGCTGTCATAGCAGGACATAGCATAGTTTGCCATAGCTGTCCTCCCAAAGATGGCTACAGTCACCATCTGCAGTGATCTTGGATCCCAGAAATGTGAAGTCTGTCACTACTTCCATGTCTTCCCCTTCTATTTACCAAGGAGTGATGAGGCCGGATGCCATGATCTTAGCTTTTTTGATGTTCAGTTTCAAGCCTACTTTTGTGCTCTCCTCTCTCACCTTCAACAAGAGATTCTTTAGGTCCTCTTCACTTTCTGCCAGGGTTTTTTTTAAAGCAGGAACGCACAGGAACGCAGTTCCAGCTGGCTTGGTGTCAGGATGTGTGGCCTAATATGCAAATGAATTCCTGCTGTGCTTTTTCTATTAAAAAGCCTTGTTTTCTGCCATTAGAGTGGTGTCAATTTACATATCCGAGGTTGCTGATGTTTTTTTCGGCAATCTTAATTCCGGCTTGTGTTTCATTCAGGCAGGCATTCCGCATTATGTACTCTGCAAATAAATTAAATAAGCAGGGTGACAATATACATCCTCGTCGAACTCCTTTTCCTATTCTAAACCAATCAGTTGTTCCATATCCTGTTCTGACTGTTGCTTCTTGACTCTTATACAGGTTTCTCAGGAGAAATGTGAGGTGGTCTGGTACTCCCATCTCTTTAAGGACTTGCCACAGTTTGTTGTGATCCACACAATCAAAGGCTTTAGTGTAGTCAATGAAGCAGAAATAGATGTTTTCCTGGTACTCCCGTGCCTGCGAATAATCCAGCAAATGAGGCAATTTGATCTCTGGTTCCTCTACCTCTCCAAAACCCAGCTTGAGCTTCTGGTAGTTCCCGATCTATATACTGCTGAAGCCTAGCTTGTAGTGATGGGGCCAGATGCCATTATCTTAGGTTTTTTTAATGTTGAGTTTCAAGCCTACTATAGAGTTCTTGTCATAGTAAACAGATGACAGTGTGCCTTGGTCTCAGCCCCAGTGTTAAAGCCTCTGGCACAACAACATCTGAAGTTATGGTGGTTTACCTCATAAGAATGCTTAGATGTTGAATATTCTTTTCTGACTGGCATATGTAATGGTACTGTAAATTCACTCCATGTGATTCTTTCAGGGTCCTGTTAGTGAAGCACAGTCTGAATTTTATTAATCATGACACAATCCAATTTTATTAATCATGACACAATTTGAAAATATTGGGCGTTTTCACACTAACCTTAATCGGCAGCGACGTCCCTCTTCACCACGCAGGATCTGTGCAGATTTCGCACCAATTGCTGCGGAGCACCCGGAAGAGCCGCAAAGTCCCGCGGCTTTTGCGGCGCAAATGGAAACCGCCAAAAACCAGTTTCCATTTGCGCCGCAAAAGCCGCGGGACTTTGCGGCTCTTCCGGGTGCTCCGCAGCAATTGGTGCGAAATCCGCGCAGATCCTGCGCGATGAAGAGGGACGTCGCTGCCGATTAAGGTCAGTGCGAAAACGCCCATTGTTAATGCATGAAATCTCAAAGAGAATTATTTCTGACATTTGGAAGTGGGCAAAGAAATGCTGAGGCACAAGTAAGTGAAAGATGATAAACTAGCTCACCCCAAATAATTACTGAGCCGTTATTTTGACCAAGTAAATTTTTCCAAGAACTTTTCAAAAGTAGCCACATGCACACCATTTTAACAGTTCAGTCTAGAAGTTATTAGAGCATATATAACTTTGCTCAGGCCACATATATCAAGGAATAATAATAAGACGAAAACTGTAGATTTATACCTCGCCCTTCTGTCTGAATCAGAGACTCAGAGTGGCTTACAATTTCCTATATCTTTTCCCCACACAACAGAAACCCTGTGAGGTGGGTGGGGCTGAGATGGCTCTCCCAGCAGCTGACCTTTCAAGGACAACTCCTGCAATAGCTATGGCTAACCCAAGGCCATTCCAGCAGCTGCAAGTGGAGGAGTGGGGAATCAAACCTGGTTCTCCCAGATAAGAGTCTGCACACTTAACCACTACACCAAAATGGCTCTGGAACATTATGACTGGTGTTTCAGCTTACCCCCTCTTCCTGTTTCAGTTTACCCCCATTTTCCTCGTTCCCCAATTTGCAGATGTTTCTCTGCTATTTTAACATAAGAGAAGCCATGTTGGATCAGGCCAATGGAACCATCCAGTCCAACACTCTGTGTCACACAGTGGCTATATATATATATATATTAGCCACACACTGTGGCTAATAGCCACTGATAGACCTCTGCTCCATATTTTTGTCTAACCCCCTCTTGAAGCTGACTATGGTTGTATACGCCACCACCTCCTGTGGCAGTGAATTCCACATGTTAATCACCCTTTGGGTGAAGAAGTACTTCCTTTTATCCGTTTTAACCCGACTGCTCAGCAATTTCATCAAATGTCCACGAGTTCTTGTATTGTGAGAAAGGGAGAAAAGTACTTCTTTCTCTACTTTCTCCATCCCATGCATAATCTTGTAAACCTCTAACATGTCACCCCGCAGTCGAAGTTTCTCCAAGCTAAAGAGCCCCAAGCTTTTTAACCTTTCTTCATAGGGAAAGTGTTCCAAGCTTGTAATCATTCTAGTTGCCCTTTTCTGCACTTTTTCCAATGCTATAATATCCTTTTTGAGGTGCGCTGACCAGAATTGTACATAGTATTCCAAATGAGACCACACCATCGATTTATACAGGGGCATTATGATACTGGCTGATTTGTTTTAAATTCCCTTCCTAATAATTCCCAGCATGGCATTGGCCTTTTGAATTGCAATCGCACACTGTCTTGACATTTTCAGTGAGTTATCTACCAAGACCCCAAGATCTCTCTCTTGGTCAGTCTCTGCCAGTTCACACCCCATCAACTTGTATTTGTAGCTGGGATTCTTGGTCCCAGTGTGCATTACTTTGCACTTGGCCACATTGAACCTCATCTGCCATGTTGACGCCCACTCACCCAGCCTCAACAAATCCCTTTGGAGTTCCTCACAATCCTCTCTGGTTCTCACCACCCTGAACAATTTAGTGTCATCTGCAAACTTGGCCACTTCACTGCTCACTCTCAACTCCAAATCATTTATGAACAAGTTAAAGAGCATGGGACCCAGTATTGAGCCCTGCAGCACCCCACTGCTTACCATCCTCCACTGCGAAGACTGCCCATTTATACTCACTCTTTGCTTCCTTTTAATTAGCCAGTTTTTGATCCACAAGAAGACCTGTCCTTTTACTCCATGACTCTCGAGCTTACTAAGGAGCCTTTGATGAGGAACTTTATCAAAAGCTTTCTGGAAGTCAAGGTAAACAACATCTATTGGGTCTCCTTTGTCCACATGCTTGTTCACCCCCCAAAAGAAATGTAACAGGATAGTGAGGCAAGATCTTCCCTTACAGAACCCATGCTGAGTCTTCCTCAATAACTTGTGCTCATCATTGTGCCTATTCATTCTGTCCTTGATAATGGTTTCTACCAACTTTCCTGGTATTGAAGTCAGACTGACTGGCCTGTAATTTTCCGGATCTCCTCTGGAACCCTTTTTAAAGATGGGGGTGACATTTGCTACCTTCCAGTCCTCAGGAACGGAGGCAGATTTCAATGAAAGATTACATATTTTTGTCAGAAGATCCACAAGTTCAACTTAGAGTTCTTTCAGAACTCTTGGATGTATGCCATCCGGACCTGGAGACTTATTAGTTTTTAATTTGTCTATCAGTTGTAGGACCTCCTCTCTTGTCACTTCAATCTGATTCAGGTCTTTCAACACCCCTTCCAAAATAAGTGGTTCTGGAGCGGGCAAACACTTCTCATCTTCCACAGTGAAGACGGAGGCAAAAAATGCATTCAGCTTCTCAGCCATTTCCCTATCCTCCTTCAGTAATCCTTTGACACCTTGGTCATCCAAGGGCCCCACTGTCTCCCTGGCTGGTTTCCTGCTTCTAATACATTTGAAGAAATTTTTATTGTTGGTCTTTATGTTTTTTTCAATATGCTTCTCATAGTCCCTTTTTGCCTGCCTGATCACGGTCTTGCATTTGATTTGGCACAGCCTGTGTTCCCTTTTATTAATCTCACTTGGACTAGCTTTCCATCACTTAAAGGAGTCCTTCTTACCTTTTGCAGTTTCCATTACTTTGTTTGTTAACCATGCAGGCCTTTTCTTATACCTGTTTATGCCTTTCCTAACTTGTGGTATATATTTTATCTGAGCTTCTAGGATTGTAGTTTTAAATAGCCTCCAAGCTTCCCCAAGGGTTTTGACTGTATTTACCTTTCTTTTCAATTTCCTCTTTACATGCCTCCTCATCTCAGAGAATTTACCCATTTTAAAGTTAAACGTGGTTGTGCTGGTCTTTTGGGCAACTCTCTATTTATACAAATGGTGAAATCAATAACGTTGTGGTCACTGCTCCCAAGCGGTGCAATCACTTTTACATCTCTCACCAAGTCTTGGGCATCACTTAGGACCAAATCCAGGATCGCCCCGCCCCTGGTAGGTTCTGAGACCATCTGCTCCATAGCACAGTCATTGAGAGCATCAAGAAACTCAATCTCTTTCTCTCGACCAGAACACATATTGACCCAATCAATCTGTGGGTAGTTAAAATTACCTATTACAACACAGTTTTTACGTTTAGCCACTATCTTTAATCCTTCCATCATATTATAATCGTCCTCTAACTTTTGATTTGGTGGACGATAACAAACTCCCATAGTTAAATTTCCTTTTTGGGCCCTCTATTTCAACCCAAAGCATTTCTAGAAGGGAATCTAATTCTCTGACCTCAGTCTTACTGGACTGTATACCCTCTCTGACATACAGAGCCACCCCACCTCCAACCCTTCCCTCCCTATCCTTCCGATATAACTTATATCCAGGAATCACAATGTCCCACTGATTCTCCTCATTCCACCAAGTTTCTGAAATTCCCACAATGTCTATGTTTTCTCTGAACACTAAACATTCCAACTCACCAATTTTACTTCGAACTCTTCTAGCATTTGTATACAAACATCTATAATTTCCCAGGTAATCTAGGCCTGCAACCTTCCTCCTGCTGCCTCGAGACTTTGGCAGACACTTCATACTGTTTGTCACCATCTCAATGGACAACTCTGATCCATTACCCAGTAGAAAAGTAACAGCTAACCCTTTGTCTCTTTGAGATGAGTCTTCCCGAACCAAAGACATTTCATCTCCTGTTGGCTTTCCCCCAAGATTTAGTTTAAGAACTGCTCTGCCACCTTTTTGATTTTAAAAGCAGCCAGCAGCCTGGTTCCATCTGGGGACAAGTGGAGACCGTCTCTTTTGTACAGCTTCCGCTTGTTCCAGAAAGCATCCCAGTGCCTAACAAACTTAAACCCTTCCTCCTTACACCATCATATCATCGACACATTGAAACTTGTGCCTCTCCAGCCCTGCATGTGGAACAGGTACCACTTCTGAGAAGGCTACCTTGGAGGTCCTGGCCTTAAGTCTCCTGCCTAGCAGCCTAATTTTTCTCCAGGACCTCACAACTGCAGTTCCCCACATTGTTGGTGCCAATATGCACCACGACCACTGGCTCCTCCCCAGCACTGTCTATCAGCCTATCTACTACATGCGTAGTGTCCACTACCTTCGCACCAGGCAGGCAAGTCACCATACGGTAAGTATGCAGTTTTGCCACCCAGCTGTCTACTTGCCTAAGGATCGAATCACCAGCTACCAAGACCCTCCCTCACTCCCTGCCCAGGGATGGTTCCTTGGCGCTTACCAACTGAAGAAGAGGTCCCTTCTGAGGGCGCATTCCCCTTAGCTTCAGTACGATGCCCTGTTTCCTCTCGACCCTCATGCTCCCTGGAAGCAGCGGGGCTGCCACGTTCAGAGTGGGGCTCATCTAATACGTCCCCGAGAGTCTTCTCTGAGTGCCTAACTGACTGTCTCTGCTTCTCCAGGTCAGTCACCTTGGGCTCAAGGGTACGATCTTGTTCCCTGAGGACCAGGAGCGCCTTGCATCGAGCACACACCCAAGACTTCTGTCCTGTGGGCAGATAGTCATAAATGTAACACAGTGCAAAACAATGAAAAGCCTCACCCCCCCCCCCCTGCTGGCATTCTATCTTCATGATAGCTTTTTTAAAAGATACAGTCCCCTTTTAAATCCTGTTTGTTTATGCGGCTCTCTTTCTGGAGAGTCAATTTACCTTATTGGGAGCACAAGGAATCTGGGTTCCTGGTCCTTACAGAGCCCCCAAGCTAAGAGCCACAGGCCAAGAGCCCTTTAGCTCTCACCCTTTGGCTCATGCCAAAATCCTTCTGATTATCACTTTTGTCTGCCTCCCATCATCTTTGTATCAGTGACCCCAGACAATCAGGGATCTTCAAACAAATAGATTATGTCATTCATGACAACACATAAGTAGTCAAGTTTAATTATATGATTATGTCACCAATGACAAAAAGCTGAAGGAAAAGAAGAGACAGAAGAGTAAAATCTTTTTATTTGTTTTTGTAGTCCCCCCCCCCCCCCGGCAAAGAAAGAGGAATAAACTCTTCCATGTCCAGGTGCGATTCAGCTATAACCTCACTGATTGGCTAAGTCTCTCTTGTATTTTCTTAAAAAAATGAAATTGACTATTTTACTCTGGTGCAGTCAATACCATAATTCCTTATGAGTAATTTTTACAAACTATGGAAGTATCCAAATGTATAGATAAATAGCCATACTGGCACTGACACTCATGCTACAGGTCAGCAAAATTTATGGGGAGAGTGCTCTCTGTAGCTATATATATATAATCCCCAACCAAGCACACTTGTGAATGTTCAGCACCTTCTTCCCAGTTTATACTTTTAATAACTAATTGAGTACATACTATCTGTAGCAAAGCCATCATCACCTGGGTAAATTAATTGCTTTTTTTCTAGGACATTACATTCTCACATTTTCAAATTAAACACAATGCTACTTTTAAAGTTGTTATTAAAGAGAAATTTCTGTACATAACTGTGCCCTTTCCCATAATTTCCCACGCAGAATGATTCATAAGAGATCATTAATATGACAGTCAGAGGAAAATAAACTTCAAAGAAAACTTGCCTCTTGTAATTGACCAGGTGGTTGTGTGTGCATGTTGCCTCTTCTTTGACTCACTATTTATTTATTTCATTTACAGCCCACCTTTCTCACTCAAGACAACTACACAATTAAAGTGATGTAAAAACAGTACCAAGCATACAACCAACAGTAGTAAATACTGGATTAAAAATTAAAAATGTTATAAGACATGCAAACAATGCAGCAGAGCTGCATTCAAAACTGCAGAACAATGCAATACAAACTGTGCAACATATATAAGAACTGGCTAAGTGTCTCAGCCATTGATTATGGCCCTATTCCCTATTCTAAACATTCCTTTCTAAATAATTCCATTTTGTACATTCAACAGAATGATAAAGACGTGAAAGCCACAACAAAAAAATGCCTGGATACAGGCAGCTGTCAACCTTATCCATTTGCAGGATTGCACGTTCAGAAGGCTTTGCTCAGATGAATAAAGCTGCCCAGTTTGAGCATATTGGCAGTCTAGCTGATATGTGGATATCACAGTAATTGCAGGATGTCTATTCTAAAGAATGTCAATATATGTACCACATCCATGACAGTATAGACACATCCTATCAAGCAGTCCCCCTGAGACTGCACTGACCTCATATTATCCATATGTAGATTTTGCATACCCACTACAAAGTGAACTCTGGATCTCGGGGCAGGGGTGGGGGGAACCTGGCTGTAACTTTTGCCTGGAGAGGTGAGGCACACTTGTACAGTTTTACTTTACACATAAGTCATAAGGTAATATTAGGGATGCTGCAATTTTCGCCATGACCATGTTTGACAATTGAATTTACTGTGTTTGAAGGTGTCAATCAGACATAAGCTGATCACCCAGCCTATTTAGTACATGCCAAAAAGCCATGAATACCTCCCTAACAGGTTTGCTTTGGGTTTTGCAAAGCAGCACATGTGAATTGCAGCCATTAGTATCACTAGAGTCTGCTTAGATGAAAATGGAAGGATTTGTTCATATGATTTCTGATTGATTTTTCTACTTAACAATTGCTTGGCAATTATAGCAGTTACACAGTAAGATTGAGGGGAAGGATAAGATTTCAACTGGGCTATGTGAGAAGTCGAGAACATACATGTGCAATAGGCCAATTCGTTGGGTTTTTTAATGTCAGGTCACAGCCAGCTTATGGTGAACCCTCTAGGGCTTTCAGGTTAAGAGAGGTGGTTTGCCATTGTCTGCCTCTATGTCACAACTTTTGTATTCCTTGGAGGTCTCCCATCCAAATACTAGCCAGGGCTGACCCTGCTTAGCTTTCAGGCACTAACAAAATCAGGCTAGCCAGGTGCACTAGTTCACTGTCAAGAAAGGATATAGTTAAACAACCCACTGAACAGCTATAAATGGTCTTTGAAATTTCAAACTGGTCATCCAAAAAAATCATTACTTGTTTACAATAAGGCATCGGCCAAACTGGTACTTGTTGGAGCATCCCAAGATGGAATATGATATGAATATGCAATCCCACCTGTGCATAAGGTAATACACAGGAAGGCTCAGTTTCTTTACCTTGGAGTCTTGCCAAAGTTGGAGTGTCAGGGTTTTCAAAAGTATTACACTAAATTAATCTTTTGCCTAAATATTCATGTTTGTGAAGTAGGCTGAACAATAATAATAATAATAATAATAATAAATTTATTTTTATATCCCGCCCTCCCCCGCCAAAGGCGGGCTCAGGGCGGCTTACAGACATGGCATTCCATGATTCAAATAAAACAATATACACAACGATTTAAATATAATCAGTTACATAAATAATTAAATAAAATAGATAAAATAGGTGCTATAAATACTATAAGTTATGATGTCCACAAGATGGCTAGGTAACTACACGTCAGTTTAGCCGGGTTCTATTTCAAAGGCAAGCTGGAAAAGAAATGTTTTGCAAGCCCTGCGGAATTGGTTCAGGTCCCGCAGGGCTCGTATCATCTCTGGAAGATGGTTCCACCATCGAGGGGCCATTACGGAGAAGGCTTACTCCCTGGTAGTCTTCAGTCTAGCCTCTCTTGGCCCAGGGATTGTTAGCAGATTTTGAGAACTGGATCTTAGTGCTCTCTGGGGGATATATGGGGAGAGGCGGTCCCTTAGGTAGGCAGGTCCTCGGCCATATAGGGCTTTAAAGGTAATGACCAGCACTTTATAGCGAACATGGTACACAACCGGCAGCCAGTGCAGATCCCGCAGCCCAGGCCGCACGTGTTCCCACCGTGGTAGTCCCACTAGCAGCCTGGCCGCCGCGTTCTGGACTACCTGAAGTTTCCGTGTTCGGTATAAGGGCAGCCCCATGTAGAGGGCATTGCAGTAGTCTAGTCTCGAGGTGACCGTTGCGTGGATCACAGTTGCTAGGTCACTGCGCTCCAAGAAGGGAGCCAACTGCCTCGCCCTCTTGAGATGGAAGAAGGCGGATCTAGCAGTGGCAGCTATCTGGGCCTCCATTGATAAGGAGGATTCCAGTAGCACTCCCAGGCTCTTGACTTTGCGCACTGGTATCAGTGGCGCACCGTCAAAAGTCGTTAGGGTAATCTCCCCTCCCGGTCCGCCGCGGCCCACGCAAAGGACCTCAGTCTTCGCCGGATTCAACTTCAGCCCGCTCAGCCTGAGCCAGTCAGCCACGGCTTGCAACGCCCGGTCCAAATTTATAGGGACATCGCCAGCCCGGCCGTCCATCAGTAGATAGAGCTGAGTGTCATCTGCATATTGATGACAACCCAGCTCATACCTCCGTACAATCTGGGCAAGGGGGCGCATGAAGATGTTAAACAACATCGGGGAGAGAACTGCCCCCTGAGGCACCCCACAATGAAGTGGGTGTCTCTGAGACAGCTCTCCCCCAATTGCCACCCTTTGTCCCTGACCTTCAAGAAAGGAGGAGAGCCACTGTAAGGCTAGCCCCCGAATTCCTGCGTCGACTGAGAATTGAACCCTGAAGGAACACATAGAAATGTGTTTAGATCAAGTATGGTAGTGTTATGCAGAGTCCAGGCCTCAGATTCAGCAGGAGCTTACAGGAGCATAGCTCCTGAATGTTTCTTATGGTTCTCCCTCTTCTTCCCCATCTACCTTGTCCACTGAATAGTAGGGCAGCTGCATAACAATCCCTGGATTAGGAAAGCAGACAGACAGACAGCCACTAGGGGTTTTGCCATGCCCTCAGCAGCCCTCATGAACCCCTGGAGAAGCCTGCACCACCCTTTCTCCACTTCTTATGTGATTTGGGGTGGTAGGTGGCTTGCTGGCCTTTTGACTGGGGGGATGGCCCAGGAGAGCTCCAGGCAAGCAAGGCCTGCTTGGGCTGACTGGATCCCTAGCCTGCCCAAGCAGGCCTCACTTGCCTGGGGCTCTCCTTTCTTTGCATCTTGTTGCTTTTGGTTGGGGGGGACATATGCTAATGAATTATGCTAATGAGCTCCACCACCTATTTTTCTACAAAATGACCCCTGGCAAAGTCTAATGTTCACTAGTGAGTTTGGTTCAAAACACTGAAATAAATAACAGCAGCAATCAGTTAGCATGACTGCTTCTATAGGAATGTCCAATAACCATTTCCAGAATACAGTTATTTAATGATAGCATTGTAATAAGGATCAAGTCACTTCATTCTATGTACATAGATTTCCCAGTAATACTTCAATAAATCCTTTGAGAAGCATACTAATTTGTAGTATTAATCTGTTGTAAATGTTATATTGTGTGTTAAAGAATGACCACTAAATAATGTCCTTAAAAAAGCTGAGTTTGACAGCAATAATAACCACCGTTATATGATGTTCTCCTTTTGCTTTTAAGGTTGTTTGCCACCCATATTTAGATGTTAATTTTCATGCCAATTTTCTGTACATATTCTTTAATTAAAGTTATACATCACTGTTATAAGTACATCCAAATATGTTTTAAAATAGAACAAAATTGTTAAATTATAACATTACTGTGTAGAACCAACAGAATAATTTAGGAAGAACAGACTCATATTTTAGTGGACCTAACCCTTGATTACCCAGCCACATAACATAAGAACAGTTTACAGTCTGTTGTCAGAACAAAATATATCCTTGCATTCAGGATTTTTTAATAGAAAAAGCCCAGCAGGAACTCATTAGCATAACAGGCCACACCTCTGATGTCAGAAATGCATTAGCATATAAGGCCACATCCCCTGACATCACCAGAAGTGTGGTCATCCAGTCAAGGACAGCATATGCATGACCACAGTGACAGCACTTCAGATTGGGGGGTGGGGGGATTACCATCAACAGCAAGGTCAGAGGTTTAACATTCAAAGGCTGCTATGAAAGGGCAAAAATTTTCTTCTTTTACCTATATACATGGAGTAATGAGAAAAAACAATAATAATCTAGATTTTGGGTCACTATTTTTTAAAAAATCCCTGCCTGCATGGTTAAAATTGTCCTTAGTTAAACGGAAATTTAGTATTAAACAAACAAAAAAATGCAAGTCCCTCCCTCCACCTGCTGGGCAACAAGTGTAATGTTCTTCCTGCAGTGTACAAGCATGACAGATTACTCTCATCTAGAGCCCATTTAGTTGATAATTTTTCTACCCACACAACCAGTCCTAATGTCACACTGGGTGTATTCACATGGAGAAATGTGTGAACTGAACATTTACAGATATAGCATCCACACAACATGATTTTGAGAGCTGAAAAGAAAGGCTTCTATGAGTGTATGAGTTATAGCGGAACTTTATCAAACAATTTCTAGTTGATATAACATATTTATGCATGCAAAGATGTGATCAGACTGGTCAGGACTTTCATGGACAGAATAAGGAGTATGTAAACTGATTTTAACAAATGATGGTAATAAGTTAAAGTTAATGCGCGAAGGAAGAACATCACATTCTGACTTTGTTTACAGCAATACAACTTTTCAGTCTTCACATATCTATATTTAGTGAGCTGTGTAAGATAGCTTTCCCCACTGAACTGAATTTGTATGAAATTTTATAGTATACGAGGAAGCTCTATTCACTATTATCTATACAATTTTCCATAGCTATTATCCAGAGGGTAATTATGTGTTGTTGAAAGATACACATGCAGCTTAGCGGGACACTTTATAATAAACATTTTGAACCAAATTCTAGTTGTGCATATTACTGTAGATCAAGGTTTCCCAAACTTTTCTTTCCCGTGGCCCAGTTATTTTTACACTTCTCCTTCATGGCCCACTAAAATTTGAGGGTGGAGCCAGGAGACTTTGAGGGTGGAGCTGGGACACAGGAATTATGTCATTTCCTGTGGTGACAAGGGCCAAGTGATGTCACTTCCGGGGCACATTGAACCAAAACTTCACCTTTTCCTGTGATGTCACTTCCAGAGCACTCCCCCAAACCTGCCTCTTCTTCAGAAGTAAATTCGTTTTCAGAAAAACCTCTCTGAAACTCATGCTGAGCCAAAATGGGAGTGGAAAGTGGGCGGTCCTCTCTTTTCACCCCCACACCTGTGTGCACCTATCTGTTTGTGTATTCTTCTCCAGCTTGCAAGCACTCCTAATATCCATGTTCAATTGCCTGCACCACCTTCCTCAACAGCACTGGCCAGTGTATGCAGTTGGGAGTGCTGTTGCCATTGCCATCAGGAATGCTAGCACTGTGTACCACCCACACTGGGCCCTGAGAGCTGCTCTACTTCAAAATATGCCGACACATTTAGTAGGCCCTTCCTTCAGCTGCTACTACTGGAACCATGTCTCAAGCTACAACAAAGTTTGCTTGGTTTAAAGAAAATCTTTCGACAGCTATTTTTCATACTTTTCTTTGGTTGAAATACTGGGAAATTGCTGTGAAATGTAGCAGAGCATTGTACTGCAATTAATGAATTAATTTCAAGTTATATGAAGTTCATACAAGCTTTTCTGCAGTTATCCCAAAAAGAATATTTATGAGGGGCTTGCAGCTTTTTACTGGCTGTGTTTCCCATGCCTTTAAAAGCAACCTATTGTGCAGATACTTAGCCAGTGAACTACTTTCATCCTTTTTAATATCTACAGGAGGAGTTTAATTTTGGTGTCAGACAGCTGTTAAAAGCAGAACCAGTAAAATGGTGCCAAGTTCATAGTACCATCTCTTCCAGTGCTGTTGAGATATACCGCAGAGATCTCCAATAATCTCTTTCTGTCCCATACCTCTCACTCACTCACACAAAAATCTCATAGAAGGCCATCTGGCTACAACTGGGGGGTGCCAACTTTTCATTGGCAGAGCTCCTATGTCTGCAACAACAGTATGATGAACAGAAAAGTTTCATCCAGCAAAAATGGAAGGAACGAAAGAAAGAGAAAGAGAAAAAGAGAAAGAGAAAGAGAAAGAGAAAGAGAAAGGAAAGGAAGAACATAAACATAAGAGGAGCCATGTTGGATCAGGCCAGTGGACTATCCAGTCCAAAATTCTCTCATACAATGCCCAAAAAGCACCAGAATGTCTACCAGTGGGGCCAGGGCACTAGAAGCCCTCCCATTGTTGCTTCTTCCCTCCCCAGCACCAAGAATACAGACAGAGCATCACTTGCAGGGAAAGAAAGAAAGAAGGGGGCAGCCAAAGGGGGGGGGAAAGCCTTCCTCACCATCAGGTGACCCCAGCCAGCAAAAATTGTGCCTAGGGGTCATTGGCAAAAAAAAAACAGCTACTGGAATGCCCACTCCCTGCCCCTCTTGACTAAAAAAAACACACACACCCTTCTTTGCTGCCCAGGCCTCCCAGGGAAATCTTCCCAAAAGAACATACTGCAAGGCACATGGAAGCTCATACCTTGAAGAACACTTCATGGGTCTAAAGTGCCAATGAATGCCAGCTTTTCTCTCAAACACTGGGAACAGGGGAGAAGGAAGGAGAGGCAGCCCAGCTCCTCTCTGCATAACACAGAGATGGGGCAGGGCTAGCTTTGCTGGGGGTGGGGCTAGCTTTGGCTTTTCTTGTGACCCGGTAGTGAGGCTTCCGTGGCCTGGTACCAGGTCACAACCCTGCAAATGGGAAACATTGCTGTAGATGATTTTGGAGACTCAAGCTCTAAATCATCACTCAGCAACGAAGTTCACTATGTGTTGTCTCTTAGCCTAACCTACTCAGCAATGTTATTTTGTGGATAAAACACAGACAGAACCATGCATGTTGCTCTGAGCTAAAGGAAGTGTGAATAAAAGTGAGATATGTAGATACCTGAGCATGTTTATGTGAATCAAACTGCATTAATTCAGAGAGGGTTGGCAGGGATGCTGGCAGCCCTGTACCAGGCTGTTAGTATGGTCCCTGGCCAGGACACCTCTCCCGCCTAGGTGGAGGAACAGATTGGAGTTGGGATGACTGACAATTACCCTACTGTGTCCTGTGGTGGCCATCAACTCACAGCACCTGTTGTCTTGTAGATTTGGAGCAGCTGTCCAAGTTCATGCCGACGAAATACAAAAAGTATAGTCAAAACACAGTCCAGAGGTCAAAACACAGATATGCAGTAGTTCAAATATCAAAAACAGTAGGACAATCCAAAAAGTCATAGTCTTTTGACCAAAAGGTCAAACACACCAAGGTTCAGAATGAGGCAAGCAACAATAACATGCACATAAGAGTTATAAACAAATTACTCCCTCCACTAACTCTGCCTTTTCTGGCTGTTCTTATCAGAAAACTCTGCTGAGTCATTCAGGGACAGGTGCAACTCATCAATGGCCAAGCAGCTCATCCAGCCCTGATCCCGTAGTGGCACAAGCTCACAACCTTTGTGGCTATCAGTCCTGTGGTGACTCAGGCACACAGCCAGAGGTTGACTGATGCTGAGCTATCAGCTGTTTGCTACAACTTCAGTCCAGCACCACTCTCCAGGCCTGATATCTCCACCATTCAAAGTACTCTGGTAACCCTGGGGTTGAGGGTGGAGACTGTGGGGCTTCTGCATCTGCTTGCGGTCCTGGACTGTGGAACTGAAGGTATGGCATGCTGGCTTTGGCTTGAGACTCTCCCTCTGCACCTGACAAAGACTCCTCCTTGTCCAACAGGTCTTCCTGCAGCACCTGAGAGGTGGGACTGGCTTCCTCCAGCTCTAGTTCAACAAGGCAGATGTCATTTGGATGGCCAAAGCATGTACCATGGAAGAAGGTTACCCTGGCAAACAGAGCCCCTCTTCATGGTGTAATGTAATGTAATGTAAAATTTTATTTATATCCCGCCCTCCCCCGCCGAAGCAGGCTCAGGGCGGCGGACCCATATGCTCTAATGCCACTGTGCTTTTCATCATCATTGTACATGTTGTCTGTGTTTTGGCATCTGTGCAGCTGGTGGAGATAATTTTCCCTGTGAAGTATGGCTTGGCAGCAGTGACCAGTCTGGATCCTGCCTATCTGCCATGGTGCTGCCCTCTTACCTGTTCCAACCCAGTTCCTGCAGCATCCCAACTCAGGCAGCCATCTGTCTAGCTAGTTCACTAATCTCACAGGCATGCTGTGATAAGGAGAACTTGTCCCATTTGCCCATGGTTTCCAAACCCAGCTCACAAAGTAATCAGATCTTATTACTTTTCCATGCTGCTGCTCAAGTCTGGAATTATTTGTTGTTGGGTGCATGGGGCTTGCTCCCTGCTGCTCCCTCACAGAGTAAGCTCCATGCCACTCTCTAACCCTACACTTCTTTCCCCTTTTAGTAATTTCCCCATAGGACTTCCTAAATGATTTCTCCTTCAAACATCAAAGGGGTGAGCTCTGACTCAGGGAAGCTAATGCGAGGATTAATGTTGGTCTCTATGGTGCCACTGGATCATTGTTTTGGTTAGTTGAAGAGTCCATTACCATTTTACAGACTAACAACATGCATTGCAATGTGAGCTTTCACAGGTTACACCTTGCCTCTTTAGATATGTTGTAGACACTAAAGCAAACTGACAGGGCCACCCCTCTGCAATCCTCTTTCCTGCCCACACATTCTGCTGTCTACCGTGTGCTGCTTGCATGGGAAGTGGGCTGGAGGAGGATCCATGGGGGAAAATCTATGTTCTGGCGGGTGGCAGGTATCTGAGTCCAAGACACTCCTGGCATCTGATAAGACATGCAGCTTGGGGGGGCGACGGCCTGAGAGGAGGGAATAACAGTGGGAGGGGATAATAGTGACAGGATCTCTGAGTGCAACATGGAGGTGACATGAAGGACCAGCAGCACTGTAGATGCCCATGCAGCAGGGTACCACTACTACAGCAGCTCTCAGGATTGGGCTGCCTATTATATGCTTCACAGTGTGATTGTGTTGTATCGAGACCCTGAACAAGAAGTGTTACCCTGAGTGGTTGTGAGGGTCTCCTGAGTTTGTTGGGGGAATTAGCTAGGAGACCCAAACAAGCAAGAGGGGGCAACAAGCAGGATCTCCACCTATGTTTACAAGAATTTTTCCCTCAGTAGAACTCTTAAATGATCCAGGGCTTAATCAATGAAATGGTTTTTATTAAAGAAAATTAAAAGAAATAAAATCAAACTTATTAATTCAGAAAGCATGCTATAAACACTCATACAAGCTCAGAAAATAAAGGTGGTAGCTTTACAGACAAGAAGGGAACTTATTTTACACAGGACTATATTTACCTATTCCATAACAGAGATTCGACGAGAAAGGTGAGCTGAACAAACCAGAATTCCACTCAAAGAAGTTGTACCCAGTTTCAAATTGGGATTGTAATTTAGTGGATGTCCACATAATGCATACACTCACACACACACAAACAGACAGACAGACACACACTCACTCACTCACAATGAGAGAGCCCAAGCAGAACCAGAGTGTGAATGGATATAGCCTTTGAGCTATGATGTGATTGTTCCTAGAACAATGCTGTGATGGTGTGAATGAAACAATGTATTTGAACCAGGGAAGCTGCATAGCTTTCCCATGGATTGTGAATGCAATGTAATGTTCATGTGAAAATGTCTGTTGTGTTTGCTGACCTCTAAGAGACAGGACAAGAAAACTTCCAGTTATGGGATTTAAAAGGTTTTGACTGTAGACTCACATAGGATGAACCAGGTAAGGGAAAGTCAGGCAAGATGGGGGAAATGGGTTAGTTGTATTGCCTTTTCTGGAAATTAGTCTTTGGCACTGATAGATTTAAAAGGGGGAAGAGAACTGCCAAAACCCAGAACTTTGAACCTTTGGGATCACTTTTTCCAGACAAGCCTCTGGCCAGTATTTTTTTTTTATGGTAAAACAATTTTTTATTAGTAACATATGGTAATAAATCTATATCTATATCTTACATCTTTAAAAATTTCTTTTATCTACCCCATATATTACTTTCCACCCATCCCTCCCCCCGTTACTTGACCCCCGCCAGTGTTATTTACTTAAAAAAAATATTAAAGGTACCCTTAACTATTAAAACGAAAATTTATATTCTTCTTCTTTTTAAAGCTTAATTATTATCAAAAATTGTCCAATGTCCATTTATTTTCCACTCTTTTTCTATATATCTTCTAAACCTTTTCCACTCAGTCTTAAAAACTTCTAAATCATAGTCTCTTAATATTCTTGTTAATTTGTCCATTTCACTCCATGTCATAACTTTTATAATCCAATCCCATTTCTCTGGTATTTTTTCTTGCTTCCACAACTGCGCATACAATGTCCTAGCAGCTGAAAGCAAGTACCAGATTAAAGTTCTATCTTCTTTTGGAAATTTTTCCATTTGTAATCCCAATAAGAAAGTCTCTGCAACTTTCATTACTTCATATCCCAATATCCTAGAAATTTCTTGTTGAATCATTTGCCAATACTGTTTTGCTCTTTCACAAGTCCACCACATATGGTAGAAAGAGCCTTCATGCTTTTTACATTTCCAACATCTGTCTGGCATCTTGTTATTCATCTTTGCTAATTTTTTAGGAGTCATATATCATCTATACATCATCTTAAAACAGTTTTCTTTAACACTTTGATATGTTGAAAGTTTCATAGAGTTCTTCCACAAATATTCCCAAGTTTCCATCTGTATTTCTTTATTTACATTAATTGCCCATTTGATCATTTGAGATTTCACTACTTCATCTTCTGTAGACCATTGTAGAAGTAATTTATATACTTTTGAAATTAATTTATCATTGTCTCCAAGCAGAACTTTTTCCATTTCTGTTTGCTCTTTCCTTATTCCTTCAGTTTTAATATCATTCTCCACCAAGCTCTTTATTTACCTCTGGCCAGTATTTGATGACACACTCCATGTGATTGTAAGACCTATTTTGATCCTATTTGCAGACAAGGTAAAAGTCTTGAGTGACCCTGTGAGATGCTGAAAAAGAAGGTTGCCTGCTGTCACCTTTTCCAATGTACCAGACTAGTCCTTTGAGGGAGGAGGGGTCCAAGCATAACAGAAGCCAGAAAGTCTGGCTCTCATCTTGTCTCTGCCATGAACTGATTAGATAGCCACTTAATCTAATTCAGCCTATTGTAGAGCAGCAACAGTATGGGGATAATGAGAATGACCTGCCATTGTTGTAAGGATTACAAGAAGATAATGTATTTGAACTACTTAAAATAGTCTGAAGTTCCATATAAAATCTAACTATTATCATGCAGATTTTCCTCTGCCAGTGTAGATTATTCACTGGCACATTCATATATATATATTTCTTCTCTGTTAATTGTTACTCTTCGCTGATAATTAAGATAAATGATCAGAATACTGAAATGGAAGCTGAATTACAGAAATTAATGTATGAACATCTTTTAAACCTTTTAAACTATGTATCAAGGATCTGCATAGTAAAAACTGACTTATCTCTTGAAGAATATAAATGCAGTAGAAAATGCAAGCTTTCTGACATTCAGTTTTTATTGATTGGCTTTCCATATTATCAATGTGCAGTAGAACAGTAGCTTAAAGCTAAATCCTGATCCACACACCCAGCAAACAGGCAGAGACAGCTGATACTTATATAGAGGCTAACAAACTCAGGTCATCATTATAATTTCTCTGGATCATTTGCAAAAATTCACAATTGTAAAAAAGGATTGTGAGAGAATAATTGAATGAACAAGAAAAAGCACATTCATTAGGTTATTTGGTTACACTTGTAATCCAGAATGCCAGTAATCAAGGTGCCAAGGGATCTGTACAAATCTGTGCTGGGACACAAGCTTCAAGGCTAATATGAATCCAAATCACAGCTGATAGGGGATCAGCTAGAAATGGATTTTGTATTACTATTGTTTATTGGATTTATATCCCGTCCTCCCTGCCAAAGCAGGCTCAAGGCGGCTGACCTGTAGACCCCCCCACCTTTTCCAACCTATAGTCCCACAGAAAAACTGCCACACAGTGAAGCTAGAAATCAGAGGTGATTGGCTTCTGATCTACCCATTGTTAACAGCTTGAGCTGGAGAGAAGGGAAGTAATCTGTTTCTTCTCCCTACCGTAAAATGCAAGCTTGAACTTCAGAGAACACGAGTGATCTCGTTTTCTCTACGGCCCAACCTGACAGCTTGAGGTACAGGTAAGAGAAGTAAAATTAGCCAAGTTTCTGATCACCCCCAGTTTGCTACATCTTAGCAAGACTGGAATTCAACAAAGTATGCAGAGTGGGAGATCAGAAGAACCCAACTTCTATCTTCACAATACCCGATCCCCTCATCTGATGAAGTGTGCTTAGACAGCACATGAAAGCTTACGTTCTCAATAAAACTTGGTTGGTCTTAAAGGTGAACTTGACTCTTGCTTTGTTCAACTGCTTCAGACCAACATGGCTGCCCTCTTGGATCCAATTTCTATCTGATCTCCAGTACCCCAAGGAAAAATCTTTGCTGCACAGAGAACAAAATTTGTCCAGAAGACATTTGAAGTCTGGGCACTTGCAAAAAAACCCTCCTCCCAAAACAGGACAAATCATGAAGAATGAAGGGACAACATACCCACAGATTACACAGACACTGAGTGCTGTAGAAAATTGAAACACTGGCTTTGTACTGTTGAAACAATGCTACTAGTGCATTGTTCTGATCTAACAACCCCTTGTTTTTTTAAAGAAAAAGATTTACTGGTACCACAGGGCACTTCCCCAACCAGAAGTAACGGAATGAAGGGGGATGAGGCATTTGTTTTCATTCAAACACAAGGAGTAATTTCTTTTTCAAACACACGAAACAGCTCATGCCAACAGTGTCCTCCTGAGGAAGAAACATTGTAGTTGTTTTTACAGGTTTAAAATAAAGGGGGAGGGGTTGCAGAAAGAACATGTTGTTTTTGATTTGAGCATAAGTTTAGGACAATGTCACTTGGAAACAGGAAAAAAAAAGAATGTATCAATCGTTTGGCTGAAATGAGGAAGATCTTCCATGTGAAAGCAGCCCAGCTGAACAGACTGCCAATTAATTCAGCTCCTGATTGCTCCAGTGAATGGGAAATGAGCCCAACTCGGAGGTATTCAAGAATCCCTAGTAATAGGTTTGTCTCACAGATAGTCACTCCCAATCTTTTCCTTCTTCTTTTTTCCTTCCATGCTTTCCCAAACTTTTGTTGAAATAAGGGAATGTGAGGCTAAGAAGGACTGAAGTCAGCAGATGATCCAGTTTTCATTTTGAGTGATCTTGGCAATAAAATGGCAAGTTCTTTTCATTCATAGAAGCCTCCAATCCTGCACAGTAATAACCACCCAGTACATAAACAGATATGTGCCTGTATATTTACCCCAATGAGATGAATAGTGCTGGATCCAGATTATCATTTCCCTGGAGTCAAGAAAATTCATAGGAACAAGTCACTGGGAGACATGTCAGGCTGCTCTAGGTGAGAGGAACAGGGAAGACTCACATCGTGGGTGGGAACCCCCAACATTGAAGATGGCTGGGGAATTTGGGGCCAGTCACTCTTTATTTGCCTAACCTCTTGCCAGGGTTGCTGTGATGATAAAATGGTGGTGGGAAGATTTATTTAAGCCATCCCGAACTGTTTGAAGGAAGAATGGGATAAAAATGTGATAGAAATACAATTCTAGCAGTTCAGTTAGTTCTATTCGAATAGACAACAATATTACCAGTGCTCTAGTTCATACACATACTACTGACATAAAAAATACCAGCAGTTGAATTTTCCACACATTGTTTTCCATAATAAAGTTCTGCCACAACAATGTAGTCAAAAGGCCACTTCACTATTGCTGGCAAAAGCTACTTCATCTGTCATTGTAAATTGTTCTTGACTTCTGCAATTTTAACTGGGCCTAAAGACATTTATCTGGATTCAGTTATTCCAATTGAACCTGTATAAGCCTGGCATCATGTCCACCCCCACCTCCAACTGGAAGGGTTTATTTCCATACAATGTGTTTAAGGCTGTGGAAAGAGGTTTCACAAAAGTATGACACAAGGAAGACAGTTCTTCATTTCTCTAGAAACTGGCTTTCTACTGCCCAAGATAAAAAGAGCTCCCAGCAAGAGTGAATATGCAGCAAAAGATGATAATATTGGCATGAATCATCTATTCTATACAAGTGAAAAGCTTTAAACAATCTGCCTTGAGAGCAATGGGTCATTAAGTCATAAAATGTCAAAGTGCCTTCCACTAGCTACAGAGAGAGAGCAAATCAGGATGCACCAATATTTGCTCTGTGATTCTTTCTCCCAGTCTCAGACAGAACCATAGGAAATGAATTATTCTGTTTGCTTAAGTATATGTTCCTCATAACTGAAACTGACAAAGAGCAACTGCATACTAGCTAATTTTAAAAGAATTATGAAGACGAATGTAAAATGTAAAAAGCCCACAAGGGATTTAAATGGCTAAGGATTTAAAGATGTTCGAAAACAAGGTTTAAGCATCTACTGTCAAACAGCTCAGCCTTAAGACCTCTAATTCATTTGAATGGAAATTGTGCTGGCACAACAGTTGTACATTGGGCTTTTTTTTTTGTCCAGGGATTGGTTTAATTATATGGCATTAAAGCAGAATTGCAAGCAAGAAAAAACACCAGATGAAAAAGGTAGCTAGTTCTGGGGTTTTATGCAACTTTCACTTCAATAATTATCGGGGCTTTTTTGTAGAAAAAGTCCAGCAGGGGCTCCCCTGTGCCTTCCCCAACTCACTTGCCAGAGTGGACACACAGGGAAGGCGGAAGCAATCAGAGGGGCATTTAAAGATGCCTTCGCATGTCTTCCCCAGCATGCCAGCTGGAGCCCTGATCATCCCTGAGCAAGGCTGTAGATTCAGGATAGACAAAAAGAAATGCTTTTTTACACAGAGTGATTAAAATGTGGAATTTGCTGCCAGGGGGATGTATTGATGGCCACAGCTTTGAAAGGAGATCAGATAGATTCATGGAGGATAGGTCTATCAGTTGCTACTAGCCATGGTGACTGAGGGGAACCACCACATCCAGAGGCACTCAATCTCTGAATGCAAGAGCCAGGAGGCAACACCAAGGAACAGTATCAGCCTCTCTATGATCTGTTGTTGGCTGTCTAGAGGAACTGGTTGGCTATTGTATGAGACAGGATGCTGGAAGAGGAGGAGGAGAAGAAGAAGAAAATGATGATGATATTGGATTTATTTCCCACCCTATACTCTGAATCTCAGAGTGGTCACAATCTCCTTTATCTTCTCCCCACCACAACAGACACCCTGTGAGGTTGGTGAGGCTAAGAGAACTTACCATTAATTTACCATTTTTAGGTAAAATCATTGAGAGGGCAGTGGCGTTGCAGCTACAGAGGTTTCTAGATGACGCTTCCGTTCTTGACCCATGCCAGTCTGGTTTCCGACCGGGCCATGGGACAGAGACGGTGCTGGTCGCCTTGGTAGATGACCTTCAGCGGCAACTGGATCGGGGCGACGCTGCGGTACTGATGTTATTAGACCTGTCGGTGGCATTTGATACAGTCGACCATCAGTTGCTAAAGCGCCGCCTCGCCGACATTGGGGTTGGGGGGTTGGCCTTGCAAAGGCTTTCCTCCTTCCTCTCAGGTCAGGGACAAAGGGTGGCTATTGGGGGTGAGCGATCCCAGAGACACACACTAAATTGTGGGGTGCCTCAGGGAGCAGTTCTCTCCCCAATGCTGTTTAACATTTATATGCGCCCCCTTGCCCAGATTGTCCGGAGGTTTGGGCTGGGTTGCCATCAATATGCAGATGACACCCAGCTCTATCTGCTAATGGACGGCCAGCCCGGCTCCACTCCGGGGAATCTGGATCGGGCTTTACAGGCTGTTGCGACGTGGCTCAGATTGAGTGGGCTGAAGCTGAACCCAGTGAAGACAGAGGTCCTTTGTGTGGGTCGCGGCACCCCGGGAGGGGAAATAGCTCTCCCAACCTTCGACGGCGCACCATTGAAACCAGCGCGCCAGGTAAAGAGTTTGGGTGTTTTACTGGAGCCTTCATTATTAATGGAGGGCCAGATAGCAGCTACTGCCAAGTCAGCATTCTTCCATCTGAAGTGGGCAAGGCAGTTGGCCCCCTTCCTGGAGCGTCGTGACCTCGCAACAGTGATCCATGCAACGGTCACCTCAAGATTGGACTACTGTAATGCCCTCTACTTGGGGCTACCTTTGTGCCGGACCCGGAAGTTGCAGCTGGTGCAGAACGCGTCGGCCAGGCTACTGTTGGGGCTTCCGAAATGGGATCACATACGGCCGGGGCTACGCGGACTGCACTGGCTGCCAATTACATACCGAGTCCAGTACAAAGTGTTGGTCATTACCTTTAAAGCCTTATATGGCCGAGGACCAGCCTACCTAAGGGACCGTCTCTCCCCATATGAACCCCAGAGGGCACTGAGGTCAGTTGGAAAAAAATAAAATGACTATCCCTGGGCCGAGAGAGGTCAGGCTCCAGAACACCAGAGCACGGGCCTTTTCAGCTGCGGCCCCTGCACTGTGGAATCAGCTTCTGGAGGAAGTGCGAGCCCTGCGGAACCTTGACCAGTTCAGCAGGGCCTGCAAGACCGTCCTTTTTAAACAAGCGTACACTGACATCGACTGCTGAATTGCTGTGAATGAGGGATCTGCCATCTACATTACTATGGAACTACTTAAACTGGCAGAACCAGCGTCAGAATATCACTATCGCTGCCAGATAAAGATAAATTTAAATTAACTTAGATTATGTATTTTAAATATACTAACTGGTTTTTATATGTTTAATCTTTTAATTGTTAAATTTAAAGTTTTTATCCATTAATGTAAATGTATAGAATGCTGTTAGCCGCCCTGAGCCGCTTATGTGGGGAGGGCGGGATACAAATAAAATCTATTATTATTATTACATAGCAGCTACCCGTTCAAGGACAACTCCTACAAGAGTAATGGCTGACCCAAGGACATTCCAGCAACTGCAATCTAAACTGGCAGAACCAGCGCCAGAACAGTTTTATTGCTGCCAGATACATTTAATGTAACTTAAATTATGTATTTTAACTCAATTAACTGGTTTTTATATGTTTAAATTTTTAATTGTTAAATTTAAAGTTTTACCTATTTATGTTAATGTATGGAATGCTGTTAGCTGCCCTGAGCCGCCTAGACGGGGAGGGCGGGATACAAATAAAAAAAAAGAAAAGAAAGTGGAGGAGTGGGGAATCAAACCCGGTTCTCTCAGATATGTCTATGCATTTAACCACTACACCACACTGGCTAGATGGACCACTGATCAGATCCAGCAGAGCCCTTCTTATGCTCTTAAATGGCTTCACATTGTTATATTGTGACATAGTGCAGCTTCAGGATTAGATATATTGGTTCTGGGTCACCTTGTTCTAGGTTCTATGAAATAGTCACTGAAAGGGAGGAATGTCACAATATGATCTAAACTTGCTGGTTTCTAGTTCACATGTGAATTGTTTTTGTTTCCTTTTGAATTTACAGCTTCAGTGTAAAAAAAAGTATGTTATATCCAACTGCATTGGATATAAACCGAGTAAAGTAAATTAACAATACTTTAGTGTAGCCATGTTGATAGTGTATTGAAATAGTCAATGACATTCACAGTCTACAACAATATCCATTCTCAGGACTAGCTCCAATGCCTTATTGTAAGACACAAGCTGTGGGTACTGTTACTGGAGAACTCAATTAACATTTTCGCTAAATGCTGGGAGTATTGATTGGTGGAAACAGCAATATGGCAGATCTCCATCTCTGTCCCCCATGGAGATTTTATTGTAGTTGCCCCGTTGATTAAAGCGGCCACAGTAATAAGTTGAATTTAATTATGGCTTCAAAATCGCTGCCATTTATTAACTCGCTAAGTACTTGGAGATCAAAGGAAATTTCATCTAATTGGGAAGAGCATGCTATCATTTGTAAAGCAGCACTCCCCACTGAGCTCAATAGGAAGTTCTACTTACAAAATGATGGCATGATATAGTGACATATTGATGCTAGATAATGTTTTCACTAAGCAAACAAAAGTCTCCAGCCTGCCCAATTTATGCTGCAAGGAGATCTCCCTAAGAAATTATGCCAAAGGATGTACAAGGTGCCCAATATGCACAGTGATTCGGGGTTTTAAAAAATTATGTTAGTGATCCCAACTTTTACTATATAAATATTCTAACCAACCTGAATTTACTCGCTGCTAGATCACTCTACACAAAAATAATATGAAATGCTCAGTCAGTGGATGGATGGAAACAAATGGAACTCCTTTATCATCATCATTTTTTTTTTATTTATACATCATTTGTAATCCACCTTTCCCCTGGGACTCAAAGTGAATTTTACAGAGGACTCTAAGTCAATACAATCAACAAGATGGAACATTTAACAGACAATGAAATAGGATTTAGGTTGTAGGAATCTTGAATGAACCAGAAATATAAACAGAACTGAAGCAAAAAATAAGTATCAACATGTGTTTATATTTAAATTACAGATTTAGGAAATGCAAAAGGCCCATTTTTGCATATGTATAAAGCTATCCCACCTTGTGGAAACCACATCATTATGTTGCCACCTCTGGTTTGATAAAAAAAAAAAATAAAGATACATAACCCACCATGAAAACCAGCTTCTATTATTGAATTATACAAAATCAACAAAGATAAACATACTCATACAAATTCCACCATCATAAATTACAAAACAACCATAACTTTTAGTCCTTGTATAACCTCTGGTTTGATGACATGTAAAGAAAGCCAGTTATTATGATGCTGTTGTTTTTACTAAGTAGGTAAATGTGTTAGCAAGTACTTGGATCAGTTTTTTTTTTAAAAAAAATCACAAGGAAACAGCAATAAAATAATATTCAACAACATAGAAATGATTCCTTTTAAGTGACTGACCCTCCATACCCTCCCACCTCCTCTTTTTCCCTGCTGCCACTTTAAGATCTGCTTTTCTTCTCCCCCACAGACTCTTGGCTGTCTCTGTCCCTCCCATTATCCTTGAACTATTTATCATGTCTTCCCCTTAATGTTGACCTACATCCTCAGATCTCCACAAGCTTTCTTTTTTCATATCAATATGCTTACTCTTTTTCCAAATCCTTAATACTCCCTGGTTCTGTTTCAGACATTCCTCACTTGTATTCCCAAGTGGGAATACTTCTGTGGAAGTACCAATGCTGGCTAACCCATATCTTTCTATCTATGGTCCCAAACTGTGGATACTTAAAATTTGCTGATTGGGACCACAATGACAATGTATTTTTCTGTGAACTTCAAGTATTCCCCAGGTTTGCTGAAAAATCTGATTTTTAAAAAAAATTACGCTGGGATTTTAATTTTCCATCAAATCACAATAAAAAGTTCTGTCTGCAAATGTGTCAACTCCAGGCCCAGGCATGATGGCAAAGGATGCCAGGAGCAGCTACAGGCCTGGCTGCCATGGCAGCAGATTCTGGGATCATCTTGGTGCCTGGCTGCTGCTGCAGAGGATGCCAGGAAAGGCTCCAAGCCCAGTCAGGCAGCAAAGCACTCTGGGAGCTGCTCCAAGCCTGGCTGCCATGGCAGAGCACTTGGGGAGCCACTCTGGGTTCAGCTGCAGGGCAGAAGACTCTAGGAGAGCCTCTGGGGCAGGCTATGGTGGTGGAGGACTCCAGGAACCACTCTTGGCTTGGAGCAGCTCCCAGGCACCATCACAGTAACAACAAGTGGGTGGTGGGGCCTAGAATCCCAAGGGAGGGAAAGATCCCAGGAGTCTCATGGACCTCTCACTTGTCTTAATCTAAAATATGTCCCATTACCATTCTCATTTGTCCTTAGGTAAAAGAACAGCAGAATGGCAAAGCCGTCATAGGCTGCTAATAAAAATAAATATGAACTAGATATGCTTCAAAACTCATAGGGATATATCCAAAGGTATGGTGGTAGTCCGGGGGTGGAATTCTAGCAGGAGCTTCTTATAAGGCCTCACACCCCTGATGCAGCCAATCCTCCAAGAGCTTACAAAAAAGACCCTTGTAAGCTCTTGGGGGATTGGCTACATCAGGGGTGTGTGACCTAATATGCAAAGGAGCTCCAGCTAGAAATCCACCCCTGAACACTACTGTAACTGTTCTACAATGGGACATCTGAGGAGGTCACTTTTATAAGGGGAACAGGGTTGAAGTGTGTTGTATGAAGTGTGTTGTATAATTGTATGTATCACCCTGCTTTGACTGCACTGTCCTTTCTCTTCGCAATCCTCTTCCTGAATTATGAAATATCATGCCTTGGAGAGCTTTTCCTATTGCATACTTGCTTGGATGTCTTACACTGTGATCAAATTTATGTATGTTACTAGGAGTAAGGCCCATCGTGGGAAAAAAAACCGGATTCTAGAAGGAGGCTCTGGGTGAGTGCCCGCCACCCTTGTTGTCCTCCTACCCACCCCAAAAGACTGAAAGACACAGATACAGAAAAAGAATGAGAGAAAAAACAGAAGGGGGAAGTAGAAAAAAGATGGGGAGAAAGGAGTGAGAGAAAGAAAAATGAGAAGAAGAAAGGCAGGCAGGGCAGTAGTGATCAGTGAGTCCCCAGCAGAGAATTGTCTCCCTCAGAGGTCAGTGGCCATCTGGTGGTGTTCTTGCCTGACAGGACTGGTGGTGGGCGGGGGAGAGCAGAATCAGCCAATGGATCAGAGATGGATTGCAAGCCAATCCTGCAAGAATGTAGGGAAGGCTGCAGTCAGCGGGTGACAGAGAGGCTACTCAATGGTAGTGAGAAGTGGTGGCAGACAGAGTGTCAGGCAATACTTGATACAGTACAGTCCCGATGACTGCAATGAATCAGAACACTGGAATTTGTCACCATGGCTTTGGTTTTATGAGTTTGAAAGGATACACTGTAATCCTTCTTGTGTTTCAGCAAGGAAGGTGGATTCTAATGAAATGTACATAAAAACAAAAGGTACTTCTGCCAGTAGAACAAATATTTCCCCCTTTCTCATTTGTTGCACAGCAGTACCAGCTTGGTGTAATGGTTAAGAGCAGCAGACTCTAATTTGGAGAACTGGGTTTGATTCCGCACTCCTTCACATGCAGTCAGCTGGGTGACCTTAGGTCAGTCGCAGTTCTCTCAGAGCTCCATCAGCCCCACCTACCTTACAGGGTGTCTGTTGTGGGGAAAGGAAGGGAAGGACATTGTAAGCCACTCTGAAAGTCTGAGTGAACGGTGGGGTATAAATCCAACTCTTCTTTTTTTAGTCCATTATGGGAAATACACATAACAGGAATTTAAATATATATATATATATATATTTTCCTTGTGTGAAACACTGTTATGGTAAGTTAGATGCTGAGCAGACAAGAAATCCAAAGACCAATCCATCTTTCTGCTCCCTATGATCATCAGTCATCAGTACCCGCCTCACACACTGTATCTTATTTTGCTGCCTTTGTTATGTCAGCAGCAGAAAATTGATCATGGTACTACAGGATACCATAGGCTGCTGAGTAAATAATCACACTTGCCAAAATACAGTTTCATTCCAAGGCGGTTCATAGAAGGTGGGTGGATAACCATGATTTTAAAGCCTTTTTGTGTGTATTTTACTGCTTCTTGCAAATTTACTCTAGATAGCACTTTGGTGTGGATTGCTTTCTATACACTGCATGGAAGACTGTTCTCAGAGAATAATATTTAATTCTAAAAATAACCATTGTATAAAATAGGAAGGGAGAAAACTTAGTTCATGCTGGGATGCACTCACAAACTTATGGGTATGTGGAAACTGACAGAATGTGCATATACTCTTATTACTTATCAGTAGTTCAGCTTTCTTATTTACATGCCCAGGATGTACCAGCTTCTCTCCAACCCTTTCAAGATGAGTTAAGCAGATGAGCATTGGTAGACTTATAGTTTATATAAATTTTAATATGGAAAATTCAAAGCTGTGGAATTCTTAATTGGGAGGAACACATATACATGGACACACTTCTGTATCATTATTTCTTTAAAGTGATATAAAAGTAGGTCAAATTGTGGAAGAAGTATTAACAAATTTACATACAACACAAATCTCACAGTGGGACCTGCCTTTTTCTTGCTGTGAGATATGAGTTATATGTAAATTGGCTGAAGGTCTTTCTATGTCAACTTAAATTGCAAAGAAATTGACTGACTTTCAATTTTTCCATATGTAGGCTTTACTTTCATTTCAGCAAGCTAACAATGGCTGTTCAGTATACATTTCAAGGTTTTTTGTCACAGTTATGTCAAGTACAATTTTAGTTCATAAATTTTGCAGTGCAGCCAATGGCAAGTCCATGGGGTAATTTAAGGAAATGAAAATGGCACATGAATGAGGGAAGGTTAAAACCACCCAAATGCTGTGGTTATAAGGGAAACAGGCACATGTGTGTCTGGAAGGCACCAAATTCCCATTGAATGTCTGATGTAAAGTCCTCATGTGTTGTCTACTGTTAAAAACATGGCTCTGTGCAACATAAGGAGTAGCCATTAGATTTCATGGTTTAAACAAATGGGAAATAATCTCTTTTATTCACCCCACTCATCCCAAAGTGTACTGTTCCTCTCTTTCACTCTTCCTCATCTTCTCTCATTTCAGCACTAAAGATTTTAAAAAGGAAACTGACAAATAATTTAGAAATAGATCCAGGTGGGCAGTCATGTTGGTCTGCAGCAGTAAAACAAATTTGGAATCCAGTTGCACCTTTAAGACCAACAAAAGTTTTTTCAAGGCATGAACTTTCGTGTGCAGGCACACTTCCTCAGATACATCTGCACACAAAAGTTCATACCTCAAATAAACTTTTGTTGGTCTTGAAGGTGCCACAGGACTAAAAAAAATGAAAGTGTTTTGGTTTGTTGGTTTGTTTGTCTTAAAATATTGATCTTTCTACTTTATTGATAAAGTACCTGAGGTTAAATAAAGCACCTTCATCCTGCCCCTTCACCCCTCAATCATTTCAATTTCTCCATCTCTGTGAGACTTGATATAGTTAGGGGATAAAAATAAATAATTCTTAAGTGACACTATGATGCCCCCATCCATTTCCCTCCCTCAGATGCAAGATTTCCCCTATATTTTTATTTCCCTTTCTGACTTGGCTGCCCTAGGTGTCTGTTTTCTTCTTTCCTGAAGTACTCTGGCTGTCCCACCCCGTCACAGTATGATATTTTACTGCTGGCTCCGAGGTGCAGAATGGTAAAACGCAGTACTGCAGTCCAAGCTCTGCTCACGACCTGAGTTTGATACTGGTGGAAGCTGGGTTCAGGTAGCTGGCTCAAGGTTGACTCAGCCTTCCATCCTTCCAAGGACTGTAAAATGAGTACCCAGCTTGTTGGGGCTGAAGTGTAGATGTCTGGGGAAGGCAATGGCAAACCACCCCGTAAAAAGTCTGCCATGAAAATTGTTATGTATGAGGACCAATATAAAGACTATTATGGGTGTTCCTGCCTGGCTCATTGGAGATGTAAGGACTGAGCTTGGGGACTCAGGAACAATGGGCAGCAGGATTCAAATGCCTGTTGCCCTGCTCCAATCACTGCCCCCTTGCTGGTTTGAATGATCCAATGGTGTGCTAGTGCAGGAACCTTGAAGTGTATATAAGTTGGCCCCATTGGCCCAGTTCTTCAGTCTTTTAGTGCAGCCCTATACTATGCTGTACTTAGTAAAGAGCTATAATCACTAGCACCTTGCTTCTTCCTTGCATTGAACCCACTATATCATAAAAACATTGTGAAAGCAACATCACCCCAGAGTCAGAAATGACTGATGCTTACCCAGGGGACTACCTTTACCTTTTACAGCCCAAGAAGGCTCCAAAGTCCCCTTTAACTTACACTTAAGTGGTAATATAGTTTTGAAATTCCAAATTAACAAAGTATTTTATTCACCAGAGAGGGGAAGGTCAGGAAAAATCAAGGATAAAATTTCTGAGGTGATTCAATACAGAAATCTGATGTAAATCAGTATATACATGACTTTAGTTCATATGTTCCAGGCTATTGAGAGTTTCGTAAGGTTTTGTCAGTGACTAAGGATCTTTAAGGCTTCCCTCCTCCAGTGTTTTACCTGATTCTTTTGGTTTCCAGGGCATGTAAATAAGAAAGCTGAACTACTGATAAGTAATAAGAATCAGTATATGCACATTCTGTCAGTTTCCACATACCCATAAATTTGAGAGTGCATCCAGCATGAACTAAGTTTTCTCCCTTCCTATTTTATATAATGGTTATTTTTAGAATTAAATATTATTCTCAGAGAACAGTCTTCCATGCAGTATATAGAAAGCAATCCACACCAAAGTGCTATCTAGAGTAAATTTGCAAGAAGCAGTCACATACACACAAAAAAGCTTTAAAATCATGGTTATCCACCCACCTTCTATGTTCAGTGCCCAAACCCCTTCTCTATACTTTTCTTCTTGAGTTTTATCTGATTCTTAAGATTTCACAAGGTAGTTTCTCACTATATTGGATCAGGGGTTTCTCCAGTCTTCAGAGCTATCTCCCTGTTTTGACTGTGTTGGGAAATTCTTCTCTCACAAGAAGGTTGATCCCCTTTTCTTGGCCTGATTGGGAGACGACTTCTAACTACCCACTCCTCTTGCCAACATTTCCAGTACTCCATCTGTGTTAAACTGCTCTCAATCAGGACTGAATTCAGGATGAATCATCCTCACCATCCAGTTCAAAGTCTTTCTCTGCTCAACTGATGCTAACTAATCAGATAACATGGAGCAGCCTGTCACTCAAGTCTCTATGAAAAATTAACCCTTTACAGTTCTTTACTTGTTTATCCATCAGTTCTTAGCTTTTAAAAGAGCAACCCATCACAGACACCGACCATACTGCCAATGTGTATCTACATAGTAAAGGTGCATATGTATATATATGTGACTGTAATCTTGTAAGCAAGTCAATGAATAAAACACAGAGAGCAAGAGAGCAACCTGGGTAAAGTTTTCTGGGTAAAGTGATTAAGAGTGGAAGACTCTAATCTAGAGAACTGGGTTTGATTCCCACTGCTTCATATGCAGCCAGCTGGGTGACCTTGGGTCAATCACAGTTCTCTCAGAGCTCTCTCAGCCCCACCTACTTCACAGGGTGTCTGCTGCAGGGAGAGGAAGGGATGATAAGTCACTCTGAGACTCCTTAGGGTACTAAAGAGCAGGGTATAAAATCAACTCTTCTTTTTCTTCTAGGTTTGGGAAGTTGCACAGAAAGGCAAAAACAAAAAAAAAGTACAGCTGCTGCTTTAAAGCCAGGATACCTTGCCTTCAGCAAAATGCCTCCTGCTACCTAGTGTACCAAGCAAATCTCCTCAGAACTAAGTTCCATTTTATTCAGTGGGACTTCCTCTCAGAAAAAGTGTTTTTAGGAATGTAGCCTAAGTATATTGTTCTGAACAAACAAGAGATATGTTTGTGTTTGTTCCTTGTCTTGATTGACTAAAGGCCTTGGTAGTCATCACAACATGCTACATTTTAAATATGTCATTGTTCAAGATGTCTTACCAATATAGTTGCCAACTCCAGGTTGTAAAATTTTGGGATATTTGGGGATGCATCCTGGGGAGGGGAGAGCCTAACAAGGAGAGGTATTTCAGTGGAGTGTTTTCTCCAGGGGAATTGTTCTCTGTAGTCTGGAGATCAGTTGTGATTCTATGAGATCTCCAGATCCCAACTGGAAGTTGGCAAGCCTAGCCACCAGGGAGCATGGGCAGCTGACATGGAAATATTTCATGTGATGGGGAAGTCAAACATATTTACTGAGGCTACACATTAATTTAATGCTGGGGATAAAGCAACACAGAGAAAATAAATCAGTTCTGTTTTGTTCCAGAAAGCTATATAAAGAACAATATTTAAGATGAACAGCACAGGGTACAAAAAAGTAGATCCTGTAGAAAGACTGGAAAATTCAATTTCTTGCTACTTTAGATCTGTGTACAACAGGTCTATCACAGCTAGCCAGAAAATGTGATGTACAAGGAAAGAGAATAAGTGTGTACTTAACAGCAAATCCAGCCATCATACACAAAAGCACTTGAGTAAAAATAAGCTATGATCCAGCATGAAAATATGTTGGAGGGTGGGGGGAAAACTATAGTTATCCTCAGCTACTCCTTTCTTTCCTCTGTTCCCAAACTGTTTCCTATAAATCTCCCTTCTTTTAATAAAAATGTTCATTTTGACAGATCCCACTGGAGCTCCTCATAGTTCTCCCTGGTTCTCACCACCCTGAACAACTTAGTGCCATCTGCAAACTTAGCCACTTCATTTCTTGCTCCCAACTCCGAATCATTAACAAATAAGTTGAAAAGTAATGGGCCTAGTGCTGAGCTCTGCAGTATTCCACTGCTTACCACTTTCCACGGTGAAAACTGCCATTTATTCTCACTCCCTGTTTCTTGTTAATTAACCAATTTTTAACCCACAAGAGAACTTGTCCTCTTATCCCATGACTGCTGAGCTTATTTAGAAACCTTTAATGAGGAACATTATTAAAATGCTGATTCTTCCTCAATGTGCCTACTAATTCTGTCTTTAATAACAGATACCACCAACTTACCTACTAATGACTGATCAGCATGTTATTTTCTGGATCTCCTCCGAACCTTTTTAAAAGATCTGGGTTATGTTAGTTCCCTTCCAGTCCTTGGAAATGGAGGCAGAATTTAGTAATTGATCATATGCTTTTGTCAGGGGAACCACAAGTTCACATCTGAATTTTTTCAGAACTCTTGGATGTATGCCATCTGGGCCTAGTGATCTGTCAGTTTTTAATTTGTCCATCAGTAATAGAACCTCCTCTCTTGTCACCTCAATCCAACACCCTTCAGTTTTGGAATAGGCAAGCATCTCCCATTTTCCACAGATGAGACAGCTGTGTATTCAGCTTCTTTGCCATTTCCCTATCACCGCCACCACCACCGATAATAATTCCCGAATGTAACTGGCCCATGAACTACCAGCTGCTCTTCCATGCCATTCGATATGTTCTTCTCCCTTGCCCACTGCTAGACCCAAAACAGACAAGGACTGGGCCACTGGGGAAACTCCTAGGCAGTGGCTGTTGTTGGTAACTGATCTTGATTCTGTCAGTAAAAGGCAACCAAGCTTGGTTCTCTCAGTAAAAAAAAAAAAAAGGAGGAGGAGGAGGAGGCCCTTTCCATGCCTCTTTTGGCCTTTGAGAGAGAACTCATCGGGCCCGGTCCTCCTGACTAGGGCTGCCAGTCCAGGTTGGTGCTAATTCCTAGAGATTTTGTGGTGGAGTCTATGGAAGTCAGTGTTTGGGGAGGGGAGAGGCCTCAACTTAATAATGCCATAGAGTCCATCTGAAGCAGTTATTTTCTCCAGGGGAAGGGGAGGAGAGATCTGTTGTCTGTGGTTCATATATGATACCAGGAGATCTTCAGGCTCCAACTGAAGGTTGGCTACCCTAGGCATGGCTGCCTGCTACTGCTGCTAAGAAGATAAGGTTGCCAACTCCAGGTTGAGAAATTTCAGAAGTGAACCATGGAGAGGATGGGGTTTGAGGAGGGGTGGGAATTCAGACAGGTATAATGTCATAGACTCCACCCTCCAAACCAGTCACTTCTTCCTGTGGACCCATTGTTGCCAATCTCCAGGTGAAGGCTGGGCATCACTCAGAATTACAACTGCTCTCTAGATGGCAGAGATCAGCTTCCCTGGAGAAAATGGCTAGTTTCCAGGGGGACTCTATGTCATTATAGCCTGCTGAGGTCACTTCCCTCATGCTTTGGTCCACACTGTGAACAAAGACTGTATTTTTCCTATATAGAGGTGGCAGGGAGTGGGGAGGAGATGGAAAGCTGAAGTCAAATCAATTCCCCTACAGAAAATGGCCACCTTGAGGCACATACTCTATGGTATACCATAGCACAACCATACCAGGCCTAAAAGAAAAAAGAAAGATCACGCCACAACACACACTGATGATACATGCTAAAAGGCCAAACACATCAGGAAAAGGTGGCAAAAACACTCAGCAGACAAAAGGAATGCTGAGCATGATCATCCTCATACTATGATGCCTCAGAAAATGGATCCTGATTGCCCAAGACCAGGGCACTCACTCAGAGCCTCTTTCTAGAGCCCATTGTATTTATTCTCATAACAGGCCTTATTCCTAGTTCTTTATAAATTATATATTAACAAACATTAGTGATAATTTTCTCAGTGGTTTTGGGATTCCACTGTTAGCTGCTGCTTTTGTTGTTTTTTTCTTTTAGTCATGTAAGAATGTTGTATATAATTTTTATATTCCAGGTACATAGTATTTGTTCATACGTGTCTTTTTTGACAAATATATACATATAATGTATTTATTCATTAATACATCAGCGCTTATAATGCTGAAAAATGTATACATTTTATGGGAAAACCTTGGTGTGAAGAAACAGAAAATTAAGTTTAAAATCAAATTTTGATTCATATAAATGAGAAGTTAAATCAGACATGAGATTGTTGGGTAAAACACCCATAGTATTGTTTGAGTGAATATCTTTATGATTAAATCTAGACAGTAGATTAAATGATGACATTTAATGTTCAGAGCTATCTGAAAATTATTGAAGATTTTTCAAAAGAGTTATTGTACGTTAAAATATTTAATTTTTAGTTGCAGAAGAAAATATGCAATAAAATAACATAGATTTTCCTTATTTTATTATTCCCCTTACAAAAAAAAAAGCCCACAGTCCCAATAATAACTCTCTGAATTCTGGTCTAAGTGCAAGTTAACAAAGGTCACACCATTACAGCTCTTCAATGCATTGTATCATAGAAATGCACAGAAAACCTGACCTAAATACATGTCTAAGGGCTAAACTAACTTCCAGGCTCATTTATTCTTTGACCTCTCTGCTATGACCACCTGTAAGGATTCCAATTAGAGTCAACTGTCATGGGATTTTCTTTTAATTTTTTTGCTGTTAATGTGAACCACTAGGAAATGGACCAATTCTCTAAACTCATTCGCTGGAGTTCACTTAAAAGCTATCAAGTGGTGACAATTTTCATTTACTGCTTGTTTGCACTAGATTTGGACCATTGCCCTGTAGTTGAAATGGTCTACAGCTAATTAACAGCCCCAATAGCTGCATAGTTAGTATAGATTTGGTTTAAATGGGTTGCCAAATATATGTCACTTAAATGTTCATTATTATGCAATGGCAGGAGTGACTATAGCTAAGGTCTCTAGAATGGAAGTTCATGCCTTATAAGTTTTTTCTATCACTATAAGAGCTAGTGTAGGAAAAGTCTTAGGTGAAGGGTATGAGTTACCCACATTTCAATGAAATCAACTTGAAAGTACATGTTCAGTATCATTAAAAATACTTTATGTACTTGGTTATCATATTTTCCAATATCCATGTTATTTAATGGAGTATAATGCAGGTTGATGCTTACAGATCCTAGGGATGACTCTATAGCTAAGACATTCCCTGTTAAACCAGAATACTCTTTTTATTCTTAAGTAACAGTTTAATTGCTGGAAGAAAGAGACAATAGGAATGCGTGTAAGGAGATATCGTCCCCTTTATCTCCTATAGTGAATTGATTATAGTGATGGGTTATTTTGTAGCATTTTCCAACATCCAGGAGTTCAGCCTGACCCAGGAAGGGTGAAGATACACAATAGGCTGCACAGAGGAATGAAGTTGCAATCAAATAAATCCAAACCACTCTGTGAAAAATATATTTATAAAATTTGATTCATACAAGAAAAAAAGTGCCATTCAGCAGCCTCGTCGTTTTACATACCGCATGTGCATATTTATGCACATATCAGTCCAAACCATAAATAAATCCAAGACATGAATCCAAAAGAGCTCCAATGGACAGCAAGCAGTGTAAAGCCCATTTTGGACTGCCAGGTCCTTCCTTCAGGGAGCGTCTTGCAGAACTTGTGGTATATGTGTAGAGAATTTCACAATGTTCAGGTCTTTCACACATTTATGCACAAAATTGGAATGCTGCTGCCTCCATCTGGTCAGCAATTTAATTGTGTCCCCAATGGTGACACTGAGGTGTGTGGCCTAATATGCAAACGAGTCCCTGCTGGCATAGACATGGAAATTGAAATAAAATGCATCTGAAACATGCAGAAAATGCAGGCCGGCTAGGTAAGAGCCTGGGAAACTATTTTGGAAGATGAATCATCACAGATGACCACCTGACATCCTCTTCCCCAGCCTGAAGGGAGATCCATTATCAGGGCAATGGGTTTCCCAAGAAAGCATAATTAACTTCCTCCAGGCTCCAGCCCTCCAGTCATGCTTCCCCCTGACCCCTTTACCTTGATTAGATAGGACAGAACAGGATGGAGGGGGATCCAGGCTGCCACAGATGAGTAGAAGTGAGAAAGCTGTGCTCCACAGGTTCCTATCCTTCTCCTTGTGGAAACTTCAGGGGATCTAAACTATAAAGTGCTAAATAAAGAGTTTGGTACCTAGTTATAAGTGTTATAGTGCTGCATATAAGCAGTTCAGCCTGGCCCTGGAAATGAAGCAGTGTCAAGAAGCATCCAGCAGGTACCAACCAGTCTGTAGCAGGCCCCAATCAGGACTGAACAATGGTTTTCAAAGTTTTGTTGTCTGAAGCACAAGAGAACAAGCAGCATCTTTATGAGACTGTAAATAAGGGGAAGAGAAGCAATGAAGAAGCCCATTTTATGCGACCATGACAGCAAGAGAGTTCTGGCTACTGGATTAAATGACGGGGTGGAGAAATCAGAGATACAAAATTCCCTGGGACTAACTTGCTCTACTCTGCTTACATGGGGGAAGAAGACTGATGAGTATGTGCATTCAAGGATACAGTTTCAAAGACAGCTGCTGTTTGGCATGTGACATATGAATGGAGAAGCATAGGTGAGATAACAATGGAAACAAGGGGGTTATGTTTTTATTTTTCGTTATTTGAAACATTTTTTTATCCCATTGTTCCAAAACACCATGAGCTAAAAACATTTCAAAAGCAGGACATGAATTAAAACATGAGCTTCAAGCCAATTTGTAAGTGTTGCCACTCACATATACAATAGCCAAACTACTATCAGCAAAACAACTTTATTATGTATTAAACAAGAAATATAGGTAGCAGCATGCCTTAGATGTCTTTCTAAAGACCAGATTGTTCAGGATTGGTGAACTTCAGACAGGATACTTGTACCCCTAAGGGGAATAGAGATGGAAAGGCAGAATAAGAAAGGGGATGGTTCAGAGCACAACAATGGAAACACAGTTGTGAAAACCTGTCAGCTCACTTTTTTCACATAACAGCTAGTCTGGGTGAAACAAACAAACACACAAGTAACTAGTAACTGTAACTGTAAAGCCTGCCATTGCACTTGTTCCACTCTCTCTTGTGTCACCTCTCTGGAGGTGGCGGCACAAAGACCAGGACCAGAGGGGCAAATCATAAGTGGTGGGATGGATAATACTGGAATAGATAGGCCTTCAGGTACTCTGGCTTCAAGCCATTTAGGGTCTTAAAAGTAAGAACCAGCATTTAAAATTGTGTCCAGAAAGAGATGGGTAACTAGTGCAATTCTTTCAGCACAGTACTAGTATGATTCTTGTAACTGACCCATGACAGTAGCCCAGCCACTGTGTTTTGTATCAATTGAAGTTTCCAAACCATTTTCATAAGCAGTCCCACAGAGCGCATTACAATAACCTAGCTTGAATATGATCAGGGAATGGATCGCTATGGCCAGATCACCAATGGCCATACTTAGCAAGTTGACTGGAGTTGATAAAAGGCCCAATATGTCATGGAGGTGACCTGAGCATTGAACCATAAGTCAGGATCCAGAAACTATAAAACTGCTCCTTCAGGGGGAGTGCAACCCCATCCAACACAGGCTGACTCTTCACTCTTTGAGCAGTTTCTTCATTGACCAACAACACCTTAGTCTTGTCTGGAATGAACTTCAATTCATTGGCCCTCATCCATCTCCAGGACTTCCACAGTCCCACCTGGCTTTGTTGTTAAGAAGAAATAGAGCTGAGTGTCATCCACATATTAGTAGCACCTCACTTCAAATCCTGGAATGACCTGACCCAGAAGTTTCATATAGATAATATACAGCATAAGGGACAAGATGGAGCCTTCAAGACCCCATAGCATAAATGCCATGGAGCCAAGCAGCAAAAATTTATGGAACACTTGGACAAGTAGGAGCAGAACCACTAAACCAGGGGTGTCAAACATGCAGCCCATGGGCCAGATCCGGCCCGCAGAGGGTTCCAATCAGGCCCTCCAGCAACTGACTGTTGTCTGCTTCATTCTCCCTTGCCTACTGTGTTCAGTCGCCATTTTGTGTTTCTCCCCAGCGATCAGTCGGCCAGCAAAGTAGCCTTTCTTGGCTCCTTCTCTCTCCGCCTCCCTTTTCCCAAAGGGAGAAGGAGAGCGGAGGAACCTTAGCCAGTGAAAGAGCCTGGCTCTATAGCTCTGCTGGGTGATTAAGTTTGCCAGACTCAATTAATCACCCTGCAGAGATACTGAGCCAAGCCTCTCTTCCTTTCTGAGGCTCCTCCCACTCCTTGTGCCCTGGGTGAAGGAAGGAAAGAGCCAGAACTTCTTTTACCCATCCTCACCATCAGGAGAAATACAAAGAGCACTTTTAAGACTAGTGATGTTTTATTGAAAGTATAAGCTTTTTGCCTTACTACAGAGAGAGAGAGAGGGAGGGAGGGAGATTTGTTGGGCTTGTTATGGGTGCAGCTTGGTTCCCCTCATCTTTTTCATTGTATTCATGCCCTCCAGTCTTTCTCAATAGGAAAGTATGTGAACTATTTAGAAGAGAAATAGCAACAAGCTAGCATTAGGTTGAGTGTGTGTGTGTCTAGCCCAGGTTTACCCAGGATATTCCCATTGATTTTTCTTTCACATTTTCCTTTGATTGGGGATCTTGAATTTAGACTTCCCAGACAGTAGGCTGATACTAATCATTGTACATGGCTGTCTCTGTTGTTGTACTGTCACATAGGAGTTGTAGTTATTTTTCTGGAGAAGTCTATAGTTTTGCAAACAAGCACATAGCCCTCAGTCTGTGCCATGGTGCCTTCACATAATCTTGACCAGCACATGAAACAACTTATGTACAAAAGCTCACAATGCCCGGCTGCTTCATGTTTTCCTCTGGATCTGAGGCTCAAAGCATTGTCTATGAGATCTTTGTAATGAATGTCAATAAATCAAAAGTAGGTTTGCAACTTATAGATGTGCACACTTAAACAACACTTGAACAGCATATTTAAGATTGGTACAGCACAGACATCGTCTGCAGTTTTTGATGCAATAATTCATAGCAAGAGATGACATTTATCAGACTATAAAACAAAATATTGCAAGAGTGCTAATGTTTTAAGTAAAAAAAAAATGTGTTTGTCTGCACGCCTTTTATACAGTTTATATGTCCACTACCTGGCGTTACATTTTATGACACACATGGCCCGGCCCGACAAGGTCTCATTTATGTCACATCCAGCCCTCATAACAAATGAGTTCAACACCCCTGCACTAAACAATGGTCCCCATACTCTCAGCCCAGCCAACCTCTCCAGAAATATACTATGACTACTGACATAAAAAGACTGAGAAATCCAGGAGAATCAAAAGAAACACACCTTGCTCAAAAATTGAATACTAGCCATCAGGTGGTAGTAGTTTAGGTCATTTGGCTCCAGGGATCTCTTCTTTAGGAATAATATCACAATTGTTTCTTTTAAAGCAGTTGGAACTATAAACCACCACCCTCAGTGGCATACAAACATTTCATCCATTTAGCAGTTTGTCATGACATTTGCCCCATTGTTCTACTGAACTCACATATTCCCACTTGTTTAGCCTAATTTTACACATTATTTTCTCACAGAACTGAGGAGTCCCAGCTCTAACCTTTGACCAGGTTAAAACTTACTCCTCAACAGTGACCTCCCTCTCCTCCCAGTACTCCACCAGTATTTAAGTACTCCCAGTTTTGCAGGGCCAGATCTAGGGGGGGGGGGGCAGAGGGGGGTGCTTGTCCCGGGCACCAACAGGGGGGGGGGGCAAATTGGGTATGGAGCCCATTGTATTCTATGGGACCATAAAATAGAATGGTCCATAAGGGGACGCCATTTTTTTTATTTTGCCCCCCCCCCTCAAAAAACATGTAGATCTGGTCCTGCAGTTTTGTTCTAGAGAATGCAAGAGGCCTAGATAATACAAGAAGCTGTAAATGAATCTCAGAAGGGTGTCTATGTGTGTTTTCAAAAGAAGAGGCAAGAGAGGTGGTGAACTAACAAGGCGTGAACAACAAGGTGTAAACAAGGAAGAAGGCCTGGGTACTTCATTAGCATAAACTGTGATGCCTTTCACTCTTCCCAGTCTCTTATTTGCTCCAGAATGTTGTTATATTCTATCAATGTGTATTAATATTCCCCCTGTTCTGGTACCCATTTGCTTTTAATTGCTTAGAACCCCCGTAGCCTCTTTTCTGTCATTTCTCCTATTCTTCCTTCTTGAGTACTTTTTTCATTATTCTATGCTCACAGCCTTGCCCCCGTCACAAAATGTGGCTCCAATATGTTCTTCTTCCAATATGTCCATTCTCAGAGCTTTTGAGGCTCTGAGAATGAAAATGAGATATAGTTTTGTCCAGGTCCAGAGCTGCAGGCAAGGAAAAGACCCCCCTGAAGTGGCAGAAGCAGTCCCTGGGCTCCAGAGAGGCAAAGTCCTGATCTCCAGTCACATGGCTGAGCAGCACAGCATCCACTCACCTGACCAACAAACAGCAACACTGAAGGAGAGGTCTGAGCTCACAGAAATGTCCCAGGTGGGAGCAAAGGAAGTTTGGTTGAGCAGGGCAAGGGCACATGGAGCTGCACACAAAGCCCAGCACCCTGGCAAGCAGTGACAGCAGTGGCAGTAGACAGAAGTCCAGCTCCCAGGTGGATGGAGCAGGAGGCAGTCAAAAGTTGCTGGGAGCTGCACCCAGAGGGCAGGGGCAGTTGAAGCTAGGGAAGGATGCCCAGCTTTCAGAAGGGTGGCCATGCTGGGATGGCAGGGCTGTGGGGACATAGGTGGCTCCCATGAGCCTGGGGCACACCCACCCTACGCAGAGGAGTGATAGATAGGGAGGTGGAGTGACCAAGCAGGACAGCTCGAAGCCAATGGGCCTGTATAGCCCTTACAGACAGGAAGCATTTCCCCCAGGAGGGATGGGATGGGCACGGAAGAAAAGGAGGAGGGAATAAAAGGAGGTTCTGGCCAAGGGGCTGAGAAGGAAAAGAAGTTAGATGTCAGGGCTGAAGCCAGTGAAACTCTAGCTGGTAGAAGGAGGTCAAAGGTCAGTGAATCCCTTCCCCTTTTGTTCTGAGGCCTTGGGAGTGTTCCAATGTGAGGAGAGTGATGGCAGAAGGCAGCATTCCCCCAGGTAGGCAGGTGAGGCATGACAAGTTTCAAATTTCCTTCTGAAGAAAATTCCATATCATTACTGTATGCATGTAATCAAACACATATTCAACAGATATTGCATCAGCAGCAGCACCTTCAGTGGTACCTCCAACCTGTAGTGAAGGGTATTGGGCTGAAAGATTAAGAGGACGTATGGATGCTGTAAGGAAGCACAATGCATGAGATTAAAATGTCTTGCTTATGATTGCATGGTATGTAGGCTGATATGGGAATTTAAAGTGCCTTTGCTTCTTGAACAAATTTGAAAGAGCCTTTATTCTTCTTTTAAACTAGTAAAATTATCAGTACCATCGGGTGTAGGAAGACAACATCAATGGGCAGCATTCAAGAAAGACCCATAAGGTCATCATTTGTCTGATGAAGTCTGCTTAAGAGCATACAAAAGTTTACATTCTGAATAAAGCTTAGTTGGTCTTAAAGGTAAGACTTGTCTACTGCTTTGTTCTAATACTTGGTTGTAATTGTTTCAGAATTTACACTCATTCGTCTCACACAGGTGATGTTTATTTCTTCCTTTCTAAAAAATAATTAATATCCATTCTGGACAAGGCACCCCCATACCAGGGAAAGTAACAATTTTGTGCTTTTTTATCACTCCCATAAGAGGAGACTACATTCTAGAACTTGCTCACAAGGTAAAACTTTTTTTTTCCATATTAGGATAACTCTCATACCCCTCCTCCCTCAGGCAAATAAAAATTACATAGTAAAGCTTGAATTCAAGCTGAAAAAACCTTTCTAAACTCACCAAGGTTGCCATCTAATTAGTGCATAAAATATAAAATCTGTACTCACACCCAATGTGATGATAAAGCTTCCTAAACAGTTTTTTACACTGGCAATATGCTCAGTCTCAATTCTTTTTGGCTCAAGGCACTTATCCAGTATGGGATGCCTGACTTTAAAATGCTAATCCAAAACACCTGTTGTCTGTCTTAACACCCATTTGTCTTTCTTAAAGTAACAGAACACTGAATTATTGCAGTGCTTTCATCATGCAGCAGATTAGCCTGACTATTTTCACAAAGAACAGGACAGGTCTAAACTGTTATTTAGACCATATGGCATAAGACAATTAAGTTTATGTATCCACTTGCATCCTCTCTGTGGGGAGGGAGAAAATGGCCTGTGTGACAGCCAAGCCTTGTGGGAGTCCAGGAACCCAACAGCATACCTGCCATTTTCCAGTGGAGTAAAGGCTTTGCTGCCTCTGCCAGAAATACAAAGAAGCCTCCTGTGGAGAGAATGTAATGGGGGTTATATAATTATTGAAGATTCGTTTTTTCTTCTGTGCCATTTGTCTCTTCATTTTTCCTATTACTTTGACAGATTTATCAGAAAAGCCACTTATTTATATACTTTTACATCAATCAATTAAGACTGGTATCTTCATTACTTTCTAGTTTGAAGCTGCATATTTTCTAGCAGATCCTAGGAAACAAATAATACATCTGAGATCCTTATTTATCAATCACCCCAATAAAACTTTTAAAATAGATATTGATTTTTTTTTTTGGGGGGGGGGTGCTTGAAAAATATGATTATAAATAACAAAACCTTTTCATATTGAATGTCATTTCCCCTCTTGAATGCACACCTTTATGTGGTGAGGGGGGTTGTATGCATGTCAGTTAAGCTGAGATCGATACCATGAGGAGTTTAGACACTACCAAAAAGCTAAATTCCTGATAGAGTCACTCAAGGCATAAAGGTCACTAGGGGTGAGCAAAAAAAAGTATTTTTTTCAGGTTCAGGTATATTGAACTTAAAAAACATCAATATTTTCTGATATTCTAGAACAGGGGTGTCGAGCTCATTTGTTTTGAGGGCCAGATCTGACCTTAATGAGACTATGTCGGCCTGGGCCATCAGTGTACCTTTTTAAGATTAGGTAACAGAGATATAAACTTTTTAAAGGATGCAGACAAACACAACTAAAGATTTTTTAAAAAATTCCTTAAAACACGCTTAAAACATTAGCACTTGTTGGCCGTAGAGGTGCTTTCTTTGTATTTCTCCCGTGGGATCCAGGGAACTGGGCAAAGAAAGCTCTGACCCTTTCCTTCCCTCCCCAGGGGACCAGGAGGGGGAGGAGCCTCAGCCAATGGAGAAAATCAAGGATTTGCTCTGTAGCTCCTGTGCGATTGAGCAAGCCTTGCAAAGCTAGCTGAGATGGAGAAGGAAGCAAGAGAGGGAGAAGACAAAAGCCAGTTACTCAGGGGCCTGATAGGAACCCTCTGGGGGGGCTGATTCGGCCCCTGGGTCACATGTTTGACACCCCTGTTCCAGAAGCTCCATACTGGTGTGATATTCAGATCTGGGAAATATTTAGCTCCATTATACCCTGTGGGGACCATTATAGTCAATGGCCCCAGTAAGATGTAACAGACAATCCAGGAGTATCTGGAGTTTGGGAGGGGTTTTTTTATATGCAGGGGAGGGGGGTAGAGGCACCAAATTTGCAGAATTTGTAAAAAAAAAATCTCATTTTTTTTAAAAAAGCCTACCCTTGGGGTCCAATTCCATAAGCCCTCCAAAAAGGTTTCCCCATATACCATTGATTTAAATGGAGGGGGGAAAGTCATTTAAAGGGATCATAGTCAGCTCTGCAGCTTGGAGAATTCCATTGGCATTTTTTTAAATTGGCAGAAGAATATACCTTGGTGGATGCATGGCAAACATGTAATCCACATACAAAAGATTACCCTTTTTTTTCACATAGACATTGTTCATGGTCACGTATTGATATGTGCTGGATGTTGGTGGGACTAATGAGAAATTTGGAAGAAATTGAGATATCACCTAATATGTTTGCGGATCATAATCCAATAAGGGTTGGCCTGAAAGGAAGAAGGAAGACTTTTGGTTGGAGGATGAATCCTATGTTAATAAGGAATAAGCAGTTCATAGAACAGGCTGAGAAAGAAATGAAATGGTTTTTTTTTTTCAAATTAACAGCCAGAACAATATGGCCCCCAAAATAGTTTGGGAGACAAGTAAAGCTTTTTTTAGGAGCTTGGTTATAAAACATAATGCCATTCAAAATCGGAAAAAAAATAAGAAAGTGAAAGAATTGACAAATATGTTGAATTATAGAGAGAAACAGCTAAAGGAGAAGCTTAATATGGAAGAGATTAAAAAATGAAATAAGGATGTTACAACATAAAATACATGTGATATACTTGGATGAAATGGAAAAGAAAATGAGATTTGCAAGACAACAATTTTTTGAAAATGCGAATAAACCGGGGAGGTGGTTAGCATATAAAATTTGGAAGGAGCAGGAAAAAAGGTTGATTAGTGTTCTGAAAGATAAGGAAGGGAATCAGAAACATCTTTTAAAAGATATTAAATTGTCAAGGATTATTATACCCAGTTATATACTAGAAGTGAAATCGATGAGATCAAACAAAAGGAATATTTGACCAGGGCCTTACTAAAATTAAAAGAAGAGCAGAAAAAGTTGTTAAATAGCCCAATAACGATGCAGGAGATAGAGGGAGCATGGAAGAAACAAAAAAAAAACCCAAAGCAGCAGGCCCAGACGGACTTCCAATGGAATATTACGCTGCTTTCAAAGATTGTTTGTCACTCCCTTTTAAACATTTGATAGAATATATTTGGTTAGAGGCAGACTTACCAGAGTCATAGCAACAACCCAACATAGTTCTCATCCCTAAAGAGAAGACATACCAGGAAGAAGTGAAAAATTATAGGCCTATATCCCTTCTTAATGTGGATTACAAAATTTACGCAACTATTTTGGCAACTAGACTAAAAAAGAATTTAAATGAAGTGATACATCCGGATCAATCAGAATTTCTCCCTAAAAGACAAATGAGGTCTAATATGAGGATTATTCTAAATGTTTTAGACTACTATGAGATCAATCCAGATAAGCAAATGGCCCTTGTATTACTCGATGCGGAAAAAGCTTTTGATAACCTAAATTGGAATTTTATGTTAGAATAACTAAAAATAATGGATTTATAATGAGTTTATAAGTATGATAAAGACCATATATAATAAACAGAAAGCTAAAATTATAGTGAATGGGGAATATACAGATGAGATAAATTTATTTAAAGGTACAAGACGAGGAAGCCCACTTTCCCCTTTATTATTTATTTTATCATTAGAGACCCTGAATACAACGATTAGGAAAAATAAGGATATCAAAGGACTTAAAGTGAAGGGGGAGGAGTACAAAATACAGGCATACACAGATGATATATTGATACTGCAAAACCCACTGGAATCGATTGATAATGTGTTAATAGATTTAATGGAATATGGTCAAGTGGCAGGTTTGAGAGTAAATAAATTAAAATCCAAAATGTTAACAAAAAACATGACAGATTTGATGGTGAAACAGTTGGAAGAGAAGGCTGATTTTCAATCTGAGAAGAAGGTTAAGTATCTGGGGATACATTTGACAAACAAGTACATCTATTCTCTGTTTGAGGGATGCCTGGGGTTCTCTGATTATAAAATCAGAAATATGCTGTTATCAGATTCTAACCCCCAATTTACATCTAATTGTGCCAAATTCTTGGCGGCAGCTAGGAGAATTCATGAGGATTATGTAACGAAGGGGTCTTGAAACTGTCTGTTGTTTAATTATTTTTTAATATTCCCAAGCTTGTATTTTACTTTATCTTAATCCCTGAGTACTCTATATACTACCATAAATGCTATTGAAACTGAAACAAATGTTTATCAGTGTATTCTAGTTAATATTTTACTGGAGCTGTATAATCTTTTAATTTTTTATCTGTATTTTTTATATCATATGGTTTACCTTTTTGGTCTCTCTAGATTTTTACAATTTTTCTGGGGGTGTTGTTGGTCTGTATTGTATTGTGTATTTGGTCATGGACCGTAACAAAGCAAATTGAATTAATACTATTTATGAAAACAATTTTTTGAGTTTGCTAAAGGAGATAGATACAAAGTTTAAAAAGTGGGGAAATTTGCAGCTGTCTTTCATGGGCTGGACTGCAGTAGTAAAAATGGTTATTCTCCCCAAAATTATGTTTTTGTTTCAGACTATAAATATAGTGGTAACAAGATTTTTTCGCAAAACTAAATAAAATAATTACATGTTTCATTTGGCAGGGTAGGAAACCTAGGATAAAATGCAAAATATTATGGGATAAAAAAGAAAATGGTGGATTGGGGTTGCCAGATTGGGAAACATACTATGATGCCAATGCTATGGTTTGGCTAACTGACTGGGTGAGATTGGAGAATAAAAGAATTTTAGCGATAGAAGGACATGATCTCAAAACAGGTTGGCATGCGAATATGTGGTATATGGGTAAAAGTCATAAATATTTTAGTAACCATTTAGTACGCAAATCCCTACTGAGCTCTTGGGAAAAAGTAAAAAAAAAAAGATATATACTAAGACTCCTAGAAGGATTTCTCCCAGTGAGGCTTCCATTCAGCCACAACTATACACAATGACAAAAATAGTAAGACATCAAGACATATTAAATAATGATGATACTTTAAAAATGGCTGAGTTAGAACATCAAGGTATAAAAATGGATTGGTGGTTAACAATGCAGATCAAAGCAAAATATAATAAAGATAAATTAATTGGTTTTAATAAAGGAAATTTTGATTTTGACAAATTGTTAACGACAAAGGAGGATAAGTTAATTAAAATTTTTTATAATTATTTTATGCAATTGAAATTGGAAGATGAGATTGTGAAAGAGGTAATGGTAAAATGGTCACAAAATTTTGGGGAAAATATAGACTTAGAACAATGGGTACAGATGTGGCAGATTAATTGTAAGATCACAAAGGCAGTAAGTTTTAGAGAAAATTTATTTAAGATGTTTCATAGGTGGTACATCACACCAGTCCAATTAGCAAAGATTAACTCAGCTCTATTTCCAAAATGTTGGAAATGTGGAGAAAAAATGGGTACTTTCTACCATTTATGGTGGACATGTAGTAAGGCAAAAAAATATTGGATTAGTGTTTATGAGTTTCTGCATGGAGTGATGGGAAAAGGAATTCAATTTAAGCCTGAAATTATACTGCTATCTTTGGTAAAAGAAAGATGTGGTCAAAGAAGATGCTCATTTGCTTATTTACATTCTTACTGCCGCGAGAATATTATACGCAAAATATTGGAGATTAGAGAAAACACCAAGTATGGGAGAATTAATAGATAAGGTTTTACAAGCTGCAGAAGCGGATATACTTACGGCAATACTTAATGGGAAATCAAAAGTATTGGCAAATCAAAAATGGGAGAAATTATATGTATGGATACAAAATAGAGTTAAAGATGATGATGGTAATGGATCAAAAAGATGTAAGAAATAAAATAAATAAATAAATAAATAAATAAATAAATAGAGGGTAACAATATTAATTATTGTATAATTAGAGTATAATTTCTACGATGTAATCCATCTTCGTTTTCTGTTTTAAACAATTTTTGGGATCTTATAAGTGATTAAAATCTTGTTAAATTACTTTACAGACTGATACATTTTTGATACATGAACTTAATGAATACCAGTTTGTAAGGAATAATAAGGAAATGTAATTTTTGATGTTACTGTAATAAACTTTTTTTCTAAAAAAAAAAAAGAGAGAGAGAGACTACAACCAAGAAATCAGGAGAAGATGAAGTCTGGGAAGAGCAGCCATGGAGGAGCTAGAAAAGATTCTTGAGAGAAATAAAGTGTTACTGGAATCCAAGTCAAGTTAATTCATACTATAGTTTTTCCTATTACTATGTAGTGGTATGAAAGCTGGACAGTGAAGAAAGCTGACAGGAGGAAAGTTGATTCATTTGAAATGTGGTGGAGGAAAGTTTTTCAGATACCATGGACTGCCAAAATTATAAATAAGGGGGTTGTGGAAAAAAAAACAAGCCCGAACTCTCCCTAGAAGCTAAAATGACCAAACTGAAGCTATCATATTTTTGTCACATTATGAGGAGTCAAGGCTCATTGGAAAAGACAAAAATGCTAGGAAAAGTTGAAGGCAGGAGGAAAAGAGGAAGACACATAAGATAGATTTACTGAATTAAGGAAGCCATGGCTTGGGATGCCAATCCCCAGGTGGGGGCAGGGGATATCCTGGTTTGGACACCTTCCCCCCACTTCAGGGTTATCAGAAACGGGGGGAATGTCTGCTGGGTACTCTATTATACCCTATGGAGACTGATTTCCATAGAGTATAATGGAAAATTGATCTGTGAGTATCTAGGGCTCTGGGGAGGCTGTTTTTGAGGTAGAAGCACCAAATTTTCAGCATAATGTTTTGTGCCTCTCTTGAAAACACTCTCCCCCAAGTTTCAAAAAGATTGGACCAGGAGGTCCAGTTCTATGAGCCTGAAATAAGATGTCCCTATCCTTTATTATTTCCAAATGGAGGGAAAGCATTTTAAAGGTGTGTGGTCCTTTTAAATGTAATTGCCAGAACTCTTTTCAGAATTCAGTCATGCTTGTCACACCCTTGCCCCTGGTTCCATCCCCAAAGTCTCCTGGCCCCACACCCCAAGTCCCCAGATATTTATTGAGTTGGACCTGGCAACCCTAGCAATGGCCCTCAGTTTGCAAGACATGAGCAAGGCTTCAACAATAGAATGTTTTGAAGGTCACTAATTCATGACTTGATGGCACTTAACACTCACACATTTCTCTAATAACAGCCAAGAGCTGCTTCAAAAGGTTGCAATACTCCTCTGCTACTTTTAAAGTCTAAATCATCAATATCACACTTAACATCCATGTAACACTTTCTAAATGTTTAACATGTTTCACACATGCACTATCTAGAATATGAGGATTTCCCGGAGGCGCTATGAAATCATATTTCATTAGTGTGGTATAATTTTATGTCACTGTAGTTTTGTTTTGTTTTTAAATTTCAGAGATCATTTCTTTCTGTTCCTTAGTTACTTTTTTTTTATTTAAGTTCTCTTATTTGCACTAATTTTGGGGATGAGTCAGAATAATAAAAAGAAGAGCAGACAATGGATCTCAGTGAATTGCTTTAAAAACTGGCGCTTTGTTAGGAATCCCTGTTTCTGCTCCTCTTTGCTTCCAATGATTTGGCTGAGTACAGATGTCACCTTTGGAACCTGAGCTTTCATTCCTGGCCTGTCTGCTGAACCTGACATCTCCTGCTTAGCAACCATTGCTAGGCAAACCATTCTGATAGAGACATCAAAGAGTTCTATAGAGCACAGTGTGAGGAGAACAGATAGTGTGAAGGAAGAGCAAGAGGGTTAGCAAGCGTACAAAAATGAACTGTGCACCAAGTTTACCATTCTCAATTAAATCTAGATTATTCTTCAAATCAAAGGTGCTCTCTTGCTCCCATCAATTGAAGCCGAGAGACGGAAATTCAATTGATGCACTACTATGGCCTACAGCTAATGAATCTTCCTGATTGTGCAGCTGCTCCTGACAGCTGCACTGGCACAGGTAAAACTGATGATCTTTAGAAATATTTTATGTGTCTTATAACTACACTCTGTCAAAATGCAGATTCATCTGTTGCTACACCTTTAGAGAACAAACTTCACAGCTGATTTTTTAAAAAGTGAATGTAAATATCCACTCATTATTGCTTGTAAGTGATCTATAGGGCAACACTAAGCAGAGCTATCCCTTTCTAAGTCCATTGACTTCAGTGGACACAAAAGGGAGTGAGTGTGCTTATGGCTGCACTGATTTTCAAAGATGCAGAAAATTCAAATTTGATTTAGTGTTGTTATAAAATACAGTTTTGTTGCAGCAGTATATTTTCTTCTGGGCAAATAATTGAATAAACTGTTGAACTTCAGACATTTAACAGCTTATCATTTAGTATGTATAGTAACTATCATGGACTATTAGAGGGATGTGCAGCTGAACATTTATTGATCAAGATCCATCCCAAATCATAGCCATTAATACATATAATTACTCATAACTAGACAGAATTACTTCTGGCCTTTGACAGTCATCAGATGCATTCTGAATGGACAGATTTTGCAAAGTCTTGTTATCTGGTTTCATTTTTCCAGGCAGCAGAACATGGGAAGGACTGTAAATGGAAAAAAAGTAATTCAGCAGATATGTGCCTGATGGGGAAGTAATCCAACCATAATTATTACCCTGTCATTCCACAAAAGAGGATCATCCCTATTGGCATTTCTGTATACATTGTTTTTATTGGAATATGTGGTTAATATAGCAATGTTTTGTCCAATGATAGAAGCATGATACTGAGTGCAATAAATAAATTGCCCAAGAAGTATATTGGGGGAAAAGGTAAACTTACATTTATTCAAACAGATTCAGTTCACATTCAAGCTGCAGTCAAAAGAAGAGAAAGAAGACTAACCTAAAGAGCACATTCGCTATAACAGGTGGCCAGCTAATCTGGCATCATGTGTGTGGGGGTATGACAGCACTCTTTCTACAGGAGAGACAAGGCAAGAACAAAGGCTCTGCTTTTACATTCAACCCACAGAGAAAGGAGGAATTGAAACAAAAGCCCAGGTTGTCCCTCTATAAGAGGCAACTACAGCTGCTGTGCAGGCTGGGAAAAGCAGAGATTAGTCCAACAGGCACTGTCTTCTGAAGCCAAAGTTGGTCATGTGATTTAAAAGAAAGAGAATATTTATTATTTTGGTTATATAAGAAACACCCTTATAATTGCTTTGTAACATGCAATACCTAATGATTTTTTAAAAGGCTCACTAGCAATCAATTGAATTGCCCCCCAAGGACGGAATAACGAGTCAGACAAAAAGTGTGGAAATAAAATCGGGCCACTTTATTAAATAACCTCATAAACAGCAAGGGTAACCCCACCAGCAGCCTGGCCAGGGCTAGGGGTCACTGAGACCGCTCCCCTGCCATAACGGGTGAGAGACCCAGCCCCCCGGCCAGAGCTGAGTAACTAAGCTCCCTCCGGGCAGGCCCAGCAGGGAGGCCCGCACTAGAGGGCCCAAACCCAGACGCACGTCTCACCAGCAAGCACCGTCTAGCCGAGTCTCCTGGCAGTCTGCATTCTCCATCCGGGTCTTCAGACCCCAAGGTTGATCATGCCAGACCCCAAATTCCCCAAAAGGGGGATGCTTCACAGTCCTCCCCTGGCCACATAGTGCCCTAAACCCCAAAAAACCTGCCAGTAAAGTGACCGCCTATTTAACAGCACCTCCCAATAGCCAAATCCACAATCCACTGCAATGCTATGTAGGGTAGGCAAAAAACACACCCTGACCAGTGCCAATCAGCCAAGGTGCGAAAAAAATTCCTACCCGGCTCCTCCCAAGAAGCAACCAGCAAAGTGCCTACATAACATACAGGGCGGGAGGGAGGGCTGATCTGCAACCACCCGACGAAGGCTAAGGAGAGCGCTGATCTGACCGTTAGCCAAACCACTCCTCCCAGCCTGCGTGCCCAAACGGGGTGCCCCCTGACTCTTCCCGCCCAGGGAAGCAAACCCATGCTTTCTGCAGCCTAGCAGCTACGCTGCAGGCTGCAAACACATGATTGCCCCCCAAGGACAGAATAACGAGTCATACAAAAAGTGTTGGAATAAAATTGGGCCACTTTATTAAATAACCTCATAAACAGCAAGGGTAACCCCACCAGCAGCCTGGCCAGGGCTAGGGGTCACCACGACCGCTCCTCTGCCATAACAGGCGAGAGACCCAGCTTCCCGGCCAGAGCTGAGTAACAGCTCCCTCCAGGCAGGCCCAGCAGGGAGGCCCACACCAGAGGGCCTCCCTGCTGGGCCTGCCTGGAGGGAGATGCACGTCTTGCCAGCAAGCACCTTCTAGCCGAGTCTCCTGGCAGTCTGCATTCTCCACCCGGGTCTTCAAACCCCAAAGTTGATCATGCCAGACCCCAAATTCCCCAAAAGGGGGATACTTCACAGTCCTCCCCTGGCCGCATAGTGCCCTAAACCTCAAAAAACCTGCCACTACTAAGGCCAAGTCTTTACTTAGGGCTTAGCACCCACCGGGAGGCCCAAAGCCACCCACAACCCTTGCTGCAAATCTCTCAAGAAAAGCACATTACCCTTTTCTGAGAGATGGACCCCATTCCCTCTGTAGAGTTCAAGGCATCTCACCAGAATATCCAGATGGGGCAAATAGTGGCCCAAACCCTTCTCTAGCAACTTTTAAAGCTTTTTATTAGCCTTATACCTGGCCCTTTCTATAGCTACGGGGTCCAAAGCACAACGCCATACCAGGTGGGGCAGCATGGCTGACCACACTATGATGGTCCCCGGCCATCGCTCCCGAATGTGCTGGAAATCATCACGGGCTTGCCACACCAAGGCCTTGCCCTTCAACAACCCCAGATCATTACCTCCCAGGTGAACAATTAAGATCTGAGGAGGAGGACCCGCTCTCTTAAACAGTAACGGCAGCAAGCCCGGCCACTGAAGGCCCCGGCGCTTCTGCCATTCAATAACAACATGCTGGCTGAGTCCCAGCTGAGAGCCCACCGCAGTTCTCCATGCTTGCAGAGCGGCTCAAAACACGTGGCTATGGCCGCAGATGAGAACTCAGCTCCGGCTCCTCTGGCCAGGAACAACAGCATTTAAAAAGAGAAAACAGTTAAACACCAACAGAGCAAAACATACCCAAAACCCAATTCATTCATGGCCTAAGAAAAGGTCGTACATAGTCCTTATAAGCCAATGAACGCCAATGAACCAACCTCTGAATAGAGGTGGAAGGATACGCCATTGCCACAGCAGTGGAGGTGGCCCCAATTCTAAAGGAGTGGGTCCCAAACCGCACCCCAGACAGCTCCAACTCACCCAAAGCCCGGGACGTCACAGCCCAAAATTGGTGCTTCGTCAATGAGCTACCATCCAAGTGAATAAACAAAAACCCATCTTGGCTACCCCGAACTGCCAAATAAGCAGCCAAAGCTGCAACTGGACACAGGTCAGGCTGAGAGCAACTACCAAGCTCGAGCACAGTGCCCCGCAACAACTGATTCGTCTTAAAACGCACTGCCTCCCTGGACCACCCCTCCAGCATCTTTCGAATACAAAAGTCTGCTGTATCCTCCTTATAACCTAGCGCCTTACTGGCAAAGGCCAGCGCAGACAGGCACCCCCTAATTGATCGCACAGCTAACCCCTTACCTCGCAACGACATGCAGTAATGGAGCAATTCCTCCACTGGGAGGGGCCAAACCTTGCGATAACCTACCTCAGCCCTAAAGTCTACAAACTGCCGCACAGCCCGTTCATAAGACTTTCGGGTGCTAGGTGCAATGGCTAGACCTATCGCTCTGCAGGCCTCGGCTCTCCAATCTGCCATAGCTCCTGGGGCATTGCCACCGGCACTCTGTCGGTCTCCGGGGCCAGCAGACGAAACCTCTCCATCTGTTTATGAGACAGAGTGTCAGCCACCCCGTTACTCACCCCAGGGACATGCTTGGCTAAAAACAAAATGTTAAGCCGCAAACAACGCAGAGTGAAGGCCCTCACCAACCTCATAACCCAGCCAGATTTGGATGAAAGAGAATTAATGACATGGACCACCGCCATATTATCACACCAAAAATACACAGTGTGATTGGCCATATCCTTCCCCCACAGCCAAACCGCAACTAAGATGCGAAAGAACTCAAGAAACGTGAGATCTCAGTTCACTCCTACCCGTGCCCAGGAGTCATGCCAACTATCCACGCACCAATGTCCCCAGAAATAGACTCCAAAACCCAATGATCCAGCAGCATCAGACATGACCTGGAGCTCAGCTTTGAGCCTCATGTCGTCCCTCCAAAAAGAGACTCCATTAAAGGACTCCATAAATTCCTGCCAAACCCCCAAACCATCCCTCATGCTGCAGGTGACCCTAGTTCTATGCTGAGGCAAGCGTAACCCTGCCATAGCATCGCACAGCCTTCTAAGAAAAGCACTCCCTGGAGCAACCACTTTGCAAGCAAAGTTGAGGTGCCCAACTAGCTGCTGTAACTCCAACAAAGTAACCTTCTTCTTTAGAAGAAAGGCAGAAATCCTAGCCCTCAACTCCATTATTTTCTGAAGGGGCACCCTAGACAACTGCACAATAGTATCAATCTCAATCCCCAAGAAGGTCAACCTCTGGGTCGGACCTTCCATTTTCTCATCCGCTAAAGGGACCCCAAGTTCAGCTGCTAGCTCGACAAATCCTGACAGCAGCTGTCTGCAACGCCCAGATCCTCTGGGACCCACAAAAAGGTAGTCATCCAGATAATGAACGACATCCTGCAGACACACTTTCTCACGCACAGCCCATTCCAAAAATGTGCTGAAACGCTCGAAAGCCGAACATGAAACAGAACAGCCTATCGGCAATGCCCTGTCCATGTAAAACTGCCCGTCAAAAGAAAATCCCAAAAGCTCAAAATCATCAGGGTGGACCAATAAAAGGCGAAGCGCAGACTTAATGTCGCATTTTGCCAATTCCGCCCCCACCCCTCAACGCCTCACTACGGCAATAGCCTGATCGAAGCTGGTATATCTAACCGAGCATAAATGCTCAGGGATCCCATCATTCACTGACATACCCCTAGGAAAAGACAAATGGTGAATCAAATGAAATTCACCAGGCGTCTTTTTAGGCACCACCCCCAAAGGCAAGACTCAAAGAGTACTCACTGGAGGGCATGAAAAAGGACCCAAAAGCCTTCCCTCAACCAGCTCCTTAGCAATTTTATCCCTGACCACCTGTTCCAAACCCTGAGCAGACTTCAGGTTACCTGACATAAACGGAACTCTAGGCCCCTGAAAAGGAATCCTGAAACCGAACTTAAAACTTTCCAACAAATACAAACTGTTGACCCTTTTAGGGTACTTTGCCAGCCAATGCTCAAGAGGTCCCACCCTTATCGGGCTGGGCCCCTTTTTTAGCTGGAAAAGCCCCTCTGCCCCCCCCAGGCTTCTTTGGGTTCTTACGGCCTTGTGCTCTGGGGCAATTGTCAAAAGAGTGTGAACCACCACACAAGGGGCATTCGTGCTTAAAATGGCACGCCTTTCTGTTGCACACCCCCAGGGATCCAAACTCCCAACAGAGCATGCAGGGTTGAACCGCCTGCCCCGGACGCCGCGGGGAGAGCCTGATGAAGCGGAAACCACTGAGGAAGACCTATTTACTAAATGACCGCTATCTGAGCGGTCGCCCAAATTAGACCTAGCAGGGAACATAACCTGCAGCCGAAGCTGCTGGTGGATCCTGTCCCACGGAAGAGACGGATATAGGGCAGCCCTCATCCGGAACTCTTCATCATACTGTAGCCACGCAGGGCTACTAAAAGCCGTGTATCCCTTATATTTAATATCCAAATACTGAAAAGGGGCTGCAGCCTGCCAAGGCTGGGCCCGAGCAATCACCCCCACATAAATGCAGAAACCTGGAAGCCAATTGGCCCAGGTTCTGTCCACCTTCCGCTTTTTCAACTTTTCTTTCTCTTTTTCATCAACTCCTCCTTATCTTTTTTCTCCAATTCCCTGAAGAGTAAGGAAAAAATATCCACATACTCCCCTTTTAATATTTTCTCACGGGTAGCTGGGAGAAGGTGGTCACCTAATGGTAAGGCAACATCGCCAAAGGGCAAAGAGGCAAAAGGCACCATCCCATAAGGGGAGGGCACACCCATAAAGTGACACGCCAAACCCGGGTGTCCAACACCCACACAAGCCCCACAAGGCCTGCCTTGACCAGTAAGTCCAGGCCAACTAGCTGAGGACCCCGACCCAGCAGGATTAGGCACACCTGAACTGGATGAGGGAAACCCCTGGCCAGCCATTAAAGGAGGGCCCCTAGGCCATGCCTGTTCACCTCCCACGTGTAAATTGCATCCCAACTTACCTGACCATCCAGATGGAACCACCACTGACCCGAGTCCAAACGCTCCAGCCACCGCTGCACCCCCCACGTCAGCCCCACTGGAACCAGCCTCTTATCACCCGCAGCTTCACCAGACCTGCCCTCAAGGATAGAAAGTCTAGTTAAAATGTTAGCCTGGTGACCCCTTCTAGACAACCCCTCACCAACCAAACCGCCAGAACAAGGCAGGCTAGATGCTTGCTCCAGCGCCCGCAACCTAGTCAAAATATTTGCCTCTACCACCCCATCACCCTCCTCATCCAATGAGGATACAGAAGGTGGAGGTCTTTTAGGCGGCACTCTGGGTGCCTTGGGTGCCGGCTTCTTTCCCTTGGACTTACCTGTCCCTTTTCCCCCAGCCATGATTTAACCACGACCCCTCAACCACTAATTGAGACAAAATGGCCGGCCCTACTCCCCTGTAGGAAGAGCCACAAAATGGCTGACAGCCCTGTTACCAACAAGAAGGGCCTAAAATGGCCGCTCACATCAGCCTCAGCTGAACCACCAAACCAAAGCCCCTAGAGACCCTTCTGCTTCACCCACCAGTGAGCTGGGCACTCCTTCACCCAGGAAGGCTGAGTCAACCAAGGTGAACTAATGAATCCCAAGCATAGACCAGGACCAAAACTCATGTCGGGAGCAGAGCCTGGGACTACAGCACCACAGCTCCACCACACTGTACCCAGCAGGTCCCAAGCCAGGATCCCTGCTCAGCTGCGCAGCTCAACACCAACCCACTTGGGCAGCGTTGCCCGAGCCCCAGACCCACCAAAAGACAAGCCTAATAATAATAATAATAATAATAATAATAATAATAATATTTTATTTTTATATCCCGCCCTCCCCGCCGGGGCGGGCTCAGGGCGGCTGACAGACATGGGAATCCCATGAATCATAAAACAACATAAACAATTTTAAATATCAGTTACAGTAAAAATTATTTAAAAGTTAAATATATAATAAAATAGGTGCTAAATGCTGTAGTCGTGATATCCACAAGATGACTAGTTGTCCATTCATCAAATTAGTCGGGTTCCATCTCAAAGGCCAGCTGAAAGAGACATGTTTTGCAAGCCCTGCGGAATTGGTTCAAGTCCCGCAGGGCTCGCACCATCTCCGGAAGGTCGTTCCACCAGCGAGGGGCTATCACCGAGAAGGCCTGCTCCCTAGTGGCCCTCAGCCTGGCTTCTCTTGGCCCAGGGATTGTCAGTAAGTTCTGTGAGCTGGATCTCAGTGCTCTCTGGGGCACATGCAGATGGCCCAACCCCACCGAGGCAATAACCGCGCCGCAGCTCCGTCAAAAATGCCCTGCGGGGGAGCGCCACCAGGGCCACCCACCACCCCCGAGCCCCCAATGCTCGAACCTGGCAGGCCCCTTCAGACACCCCCCACCACTCAGCCACTCAGCCTTTAGCCCCAAATCAGAGCACTCAGCTGGCACGATGTCCCCCGACGCGTCTCCAACCACCGCTGCAAGAACCACCGTGCTGCAACATCCTCCAAAGAAGCCTCAACCGAGAGGCCCCTAGAAACGCCGCCCTGATCTGCAACCACCCGACGCAGGCTGAGGAGAGCGCTGGTCTGACCGTTAGTCAGCCAAACCACGCCTCCCAGCCTGCGCGCCCAAACGAAGCGCCTCCTGACTCTTCCTGCCCAGGGAAGCAAACCCGTGCTTTCTGCAGCCTAGCAGCTACGCTGCAGGCTGCAAGCACATGAATCTGTGCAATGGCAGTCTGCATACTAGGCAATGCCTTAATGTTCCTGGGTATACATGCCCAGGCAGCAGCTTGTAGATACATCCACCACTGTCTTCCCAGAGGTTTAGCATCTCAATCTATGTGGGAGGACTTCACAAATTGCAAACCTGATTAACAGTGGCAAGATACACTATTTGTTTCTTTTCATTAACATTCACTTTCATTCTGCAAAGAATTGAAAGGAGACTCCACACAGACACTTGGATGCTATTATTAGTTCATCATGTTCAGCCATCCAAAAAAAGCAAAGATTGGATTGTTCCTTCCAGCATACTGGCTCTCAAGAGTTTTACCCATGCTTATAAGCATTTGGAATTTTGGTATCTAACTACAATTCAAAACACTTATGTTTGACTACCAGCTCCCTAAGCAATAGTTAGGGCTGAAACATGATCAATAAATATGAAACTCTAAAGCCCACGCAAAGAATGTAAACTGGGGGTGGGGGGGAGAGAACCTTGCACACTTTAACCTAATCTCTGATATAAATATTTAAGCATCACAAAACACCAGGCCTTCTTTATCACTTCAGGGGTTTAAGGCTTCTGTTGTAGAAGAAAAAAAAGTAAACTGTCTTTTAAAAATTGTGTGGGGTGGGTCGGGGGGGGGCAGGAAGCATGTATACATTGGAAAGAAAATATGGGGAAAGTTTCTGTGCTTTTTTGAATTTCCCTTTTTCTTTTGTGTGATAAAAATGGAAACTATAAAGAAAATGAACAATAGAAATTCTCAGAGGGTAAGTACTTCTCAATGCAGAAATCATTCTTAAACTAATTAAACCTAATCATTATTGTGAACTGTGTGTTCACTGGATAAGGGTCCGGAAAATGAAATATTTGTTTAATTAAAGCCACATGCATAGCTCAGAAAAGCAGCAACAAGCTAATGGATTTTCTGAGGTTATTAAAACCACAGAAGTACACTATAGTGTAACAATCAAGGCAACAATTTAATAGCAAACACTGATTGATTGATCAGGGCATTAGAAGACTGTAAATGTAGAAGGAAGATTTTTTTTTTTTTTGCAGCACCCCATCTTTTCCTTATCATTATTTAACAAGGCTTCAATTACATCTGTAAATTTACTTTTAATTAGACTCTACTGACCTTACTTGTTTTGGGAGTGGGGGGGAGTATTAGAAACTATTGCCTCTACATAGGCCATGCACAATTCAGTTTATCTATTTGTGACATTTTTAAAGACATGAAATGCAGCTTTATCACCTAGAGAAACTTGATAATTAGCAAAACAGTTACTAATTTTGGCAAAGTTGGGTTTTTTTAAAATGCCTTTGTAGCATTTTCTTGTAGCTTCCAAGCAAGAAAAGGACTAACCATTTAAGAAGGAAAGTCTACTCTGTTTAGCAGCTTTTCAGTGGCCCAATAAGAGGTTTTTTCAACCAAGTGGTCTCTTTTTAACTCCCCCTTTCTGTTGCTGCCAGTCCACTGAGGGCTTCTGGCTAGAATTGCCAGGTCCCTCCGCCAGTGGGGATTCCTCTCATGCACACTTCACGCACATGGTGCAATGACATCACCCAGAAGTGACATCATTGTGCCAGGCACAATGCACTGGGAATGCTAGGATTCACAGTAGTGAATGGTACCATTGAGTTTTACCACAAATTCTAAAACATTCCCAGAGCAATGTGCCCAGCACAATTGAATCTCCGGCAGCTGGCCACATCACGGCTCGGCTGTCAGGGAGTTTTTGCTGCCCTGGAGGCAAAGAGCGGGCTTTGCGAGCCCGTTTGGGCACGTTTTGGTGGGAGCGGGGCTTGAGCGTGCTAACGGCCAAGCCTCCGCCCCCTCTCTTCAGTCCCTCATCGACTGCTCGGCTGAAGAGGAGCATGTTTTCATGCTCCCAGCGAGCAATGAGGGATTAGGCCTTGGTCGAGACTGTTGTGGGCTGCAGCGGGCTCTCGTCGGGCTGCGGGTCTGGACATTGACCCTGAGTGCCAGGAGCAGGGCTAAGCCGGTCGAGTTGGAGATCGCGTTGCTGGATTGCAGTTTGTTGTTTGTTTTAAAAAAAGAGGAAGCAAACCTTCCTGGGGGGGTTAGCTGGGCGGCGGATTTCTTTTCCCTGTCTCTGGGCAACTTTTGTCCTGCCTACTGGGGCGGGCAAGGAGGGTCTGTATTGTACTTGTAAGCCATTTACCACTCATCCCTCCCCCCTCTGTAGATACCTTTCCTCCCTCTTTTGTCGCCTCGGGGGGGGGGGGGTGTTGGTGGTTATTTTATTTGACTGTTCAGGTGGCCATTTTAGATAGTAGTCTGGGGGCCATTTTGAGTGGTGGATATTTGTCAGCCATTTTGTGGCTGAGTTCAGTGGGTTTTGTACTCTGTGGCTCCATAGCGGTCATCAACTGTGTTGGGGTTGTTGTGTATCCTGCTGTATTTTTTTTTTCATAATGTCTGGGCGTAAGGGTGCAGGGAAGGTGAAGGGCAAGCAGCCTGCACGTAAGGCTCCTAAGCCTCTGCAGAAGCACCCCCTGCCTCCCTCATCCTTGGATGAGGAGGGGGAGGATGAGGTGAATTCAGCCATTCTGCAGAGGCTGTGGGCCCCTGAGCATGCATCTGGATTTTCTCTGTCGCAGGTTTTGCAAAGGGGGCGGGGTTCAAAAATTGCTTTTCAAACTGACATTCTAACCAGGCTGTCTATTTTAGAGGGCAGGCCTGCTGCTAATGCTTCTGGAGGTCCCATGGGTCTGGGTGCTCTGAATGCTGGTGTGGGCCCATCTTCTGGTGTCGTTGGGGCAGGCACGGCTTTGGTGCCTGCTGGATTGCCAGGTAAGTCGGGTGGCAGCTCTTGGAATTGCACTGGGCTTGTTTGGCCTTGGGGGCCTTGGGGATCTGCTGCACCTAATGGTGTGGGTACTGCCCCTGGGGGTGCAAATGCTCTATCCACTTTGGGGGTGGGGCCTCAGGCCAGCTGGCCATGGCCACAGGGCCTGTTTGGCCCATATGGGAGTTGGCCAGGGGTTGAACAGCAAGGGGTCGCACCTTCATTAACCGGGGGATGGGGATTTCCCTCTCCCTATTTGGCAGTTCCTTTTTCTGCCATGCCCTTTGGTGATGTCGCTTTACCTTTAGGCGACCATTTGTTGCTGGCCACAAAGGACAAGATTCTTAAGGGAGAATATGTGGATATATTCTCCCTTCTGTTTAGGGAATTAGGAAAAAAAGACAAGGAGGATCTCGATGACAAGGAGAAGGAAAAGTTGAAAAAACGAAAGGTGGATCAGACCTGGGCTAATTGGCTGCCCAGGTTCTTTGTGTATGCAGGAGTGATAGCGCGTACGCAGACCTGGAGGGTGGCAGCACTAATACAGTATATGGACATTATCTACAAAAGGTACCGATGTTCAGTGGCCCAGCCTGGATTCAGTATGACGAAGAATTCAGGATGAGGGCTGCTTTGTACCCTTCCCTAGGATCGTATCCATCAACAATTGTGGCTGCAGGTTATGTCACCTGCTTGGCCCAATTTGACCGACAGCGGTCATTTAGTGGCTAAGGGTTCCACTTCTTCTGCTTTGTCATCATCTTCCCGCAGTTCACCGGGCAGGCGGTTCAACCCCGCTTGCTTTATTGGGAGTTTGGTTCACAGGAGGTGTGCAATCAGAAAGTTCAAGCACAAATGCCCCATGTGTGCCACCCCTCACTCCTTTAGCAACTGTCACAGAGTTCGGCTGCATAAGGGCCAAAAGAGACAGGGTGGGAGTGGGGGTTCTTCCCAAGCTGGTAAAGGGCCCCAGCCCAATAAAGGTGGGACCTCTTGAACAGTGGCTACGTAGGTACCCACACAGGGCTGATAGTTTATATTTGTTAAATGGTATTACATTGGGTTTTAGAATTCCTTTTCAGGGTTCTCGGGTGCCAACTTGGTCTCGGAACCTTCGTTTGGTTAATGGTTTGGAACATGTGGTGGAGGCCAAGATCACAAAGGAGCTAGTGGAGGGCAGGATTTGGGGTCTTTTTTCTAGTCCTCCAGTGGTTAACCTTAGGGTTTTCCCTTTGGGGGTGGTGCCAAAGAAGGCGCCTGGTGAATTTCGTTTGATTCACCACCTTTCTTACCCTAAAGGTTCTTCTGTAAATGACGGGATTCCCGAGGAACTATGTTCAATTAGATATACTACCTTTGATCAGGCCGTGGGTGTCGTTCAACACTGTGATCAGGAGGCTGAGTTGGCTAAATGCGATCTTAAATTGGCATTTCGCCTTCTCCCTGTCCACCCGGATGATTTTGAGCTTTTGGGTTTCTCTTTCGCAGGGCAATTTTACATGGACAGGGCTTTGCCTATGGGCTGCTCTGTATCATGTGCGGCTTTTGAGTGTTTCAGCTCATTCCTTGAATGGGCTGTGCACGAAAAAGTAGACTTGCAGGATGTTGTTCATTATTTGGATTACTACCTGTTTGTGGGTCCTGCAGGTACTGGGTGTTGCACTCAGTTGTTGTCTGGCTTTATTGAGCTGGCCGCTGTGTTGGGTGTGCCACTAGCCGAGGAGAAAACTGACGGCCCGGCCCAATGCCTGGTCTTTTGGGGAATTGAATTGGACACCCAAGTGCAATCGTCCAGAATACCTTTTCAGAAGCTGGAGGATTTAAGGAATAGAATTAGTGCTTTTCTTCTCAAGAAGAAGGTTACAGTGCTTGAGCTGCAGCAGTTAGTTGGGCATCTTAACTTTGCTTGCAAAGTGGTTGCCCCTGGAAGGGCTTTTCTTCGCAGATTCTGTGATGCTATGGCAGGCCTTCACTTGCCTCAGCACAGGACTAGGATTACCAGCAGCATGAGGGAGGATCTGCAGGTGTGGCAGGAGTTTTTGGAATCTTTTAATGGGATTTCCTTCTGGAGAGAGGACATGAGTATTGAGGCAGAGCTTCAAGTCATGTTAGATGCTGCTGGGTCGTTAGGCTTTGGGGTTTACTTCCGTGGACATTGGTGCACAGATGTTTGGCCGGGTTCTTGGGTGCAGGCTGGTTTGAGTCAGGATCTCACTTTTTTAGAGTTCTTCCCCATTTTGGTTGTGGTTTGGTTGTGGGGGAGTGTTATGGCCGATCACACCATACATTTTTGGTGTGATAACATGGCAGTGGTTCATGTCATTAATTCCCTTTCATCCAAATTGCAACGGATTATGAGGTTCGTGAGGGCCTTCACTCTGTGTTGTCTGCGGCTTAACATTTTGTTTTTGGCCAAGCATGTTCCTGGGGTGAATAACAGGGTGGCTGACGCTCTCTCTCATAAACAGATGGAGAGGTTTCGTCAGCTGGCCCCAGATGCTGATCGAGAGGCAGCACCAATGGCTGATTGGAGAGCTGAGGCCTGAAGAGCGATAGACCTAGCCATTACGCCTAGCACCAGGAAGTCTTACAAACATGCTGTGCGGCAGTTTGAAGACTTTAGGGCTGAGGTAGGGTATCTCATTGTTTGGCCCCTCCCAGTGGAGCAGCTGCTCCATTACTGTGTTTCCTTAAAAGGTAAGGGATTGGCCGTGAGAGCTATTAGAGGACGCCTGTCTGTGCTGGCTTTTGCTAGCAAGGCGTTAGGGTATACGGAGTAAACAGCAGACTTTTGTCTTCAAAAGAAGCTGGAAGGGTGGTCTAGGGAGGTCAGGCCCAATTCTGACACCAGAAACCCTTTGTCCCCTGAGATTCTTAGAGGTTTGAAGGGGGTTTTGAGTGCAGTTTGTGCATCTCGCTTTGAGGCTGTTTTGTTTCATGCAGCCTCCTTGGTGGCCTTTTTTGGGGCACTTAGGATCAGTGAGTTAGTGGCAAGCTCCAAGAATGATGTTTCTGGCAGGGCCTTGTCACTTAGGGATGTTAGGTTAAAGGAGGGTAAGGCTGCTCTTACTTTCCGGCGCTCCAAGACGGACCAAAGGGGCATTGAGACTGTAGTGGAACTGGGTCCATGTTCAGAGGCGGAACTTTGCCCAGTTTCTGCATTGGCTGACTATTTGGCAGTGCGGGGAGGCGGCGAAGGGTTGTTGTTTTGTCATTTTGGAGTCAGCCCTCTGACAAAACATCAGTTTTGGGCTGTGACTTCTAGGGCCCTAGCTCTGTTGGGGTTGTTGGGAGTAAGGTTTGGTACTCACTCCTTTAGAATTGGGGCGGCCTCTACGACCGCAGCCTTGGGATATTCTACTTTGTCCATTCAGCGCCTTGGCCGTCTCGGGCTTATAAATGTTATATCCGCCCTTTGCTCCAGTCTTAGCTTTATTTTATGGAGCTGAGGTAGTTATGGTTAGGTTTTATAACTTGTCTGTTTTTCTCTTTAGATGCTGTTGTTCCTGGCTGGAGGAGCCAAGTTCTCATCTGGGGGCACAGTTATGTGTTTTGGGCAGCACATCAGGCTCGGAGAACTTCTGTTGGCTCTCAGCTGGGGCTCAGCCAATATGATACTGTTGAATGGCGGGGGCGCGAGGTCTTCAGTGGCCTGGTTTGCTTGCGCTGTTATTTCATGGGAATGTGGTTTCTCCTCCTCAGGTTTTAATTATTCACCTGGGGGGGAATGATCTCGGGCTGACTAAAGGCAAGGCTCTGATCTTGCAGGCTCGAGAGGATTTCAAGTACATTAGGAAATGATGGCCTGGTACAATTATAGTTTGGTCGACCATGATTCCGCGCTTGGTGTGGCGCAGTGCTTGGAATCCAGCGGGGATAGAGAGGGCTCGTTACAGAGCAAATAAGGAGATTCGTAAGGTTTTGGAGGGCTGTTTGGGCCACTAGTTGCCCCTCCTGATATTTCTATGAAATATCCTGACCTCTACAGAGGGGATGGGGTGCATCTCTCTGAAAAGGGTAATATGCTTTTTTTGAGGGATCTTCGGCAAGGGCTGCGGTTGGCTCTGGGCCTTCCGGTGGGTGCTAAGGCCTAAGTAGAGACTTGGCCTTAGTTGTGGCAGGTTTTTTACTGCGTTTATGGTTCTATGCTGCTTGGGGAGGACCGGTAAGCCTCCCCCTTTTGGGGAGTTAGGTGTCTGGCAGGATCAACCTTTGGGTAGTTGTGACCAGGGGTGTGAGAATGCAGACTGTCCTGGAGATTCGATTGGAAGGTCCCTTTCACTGAGACGCGTGTCTGGTGTCTGGGCCCTCTGATGCATGCCTCCCTGCTGGGCCTGCCTGATGAGAGCTGTGACAGACAGCTCCGGCTGGGGGGCTGGGACTCTTGCCCACTAAAAAGGCAGGGGAGCGGTCTGTTGAGACCCCTGGCCCTGACCTGGCCATAGTTCTGGTTGCCCTTGCTGTTTCTGTTTCCTTTAATAAAGTGGCCCACAGTTTTACCAACTCATTGTGTCCACCTCTTTGAGGTTTACAAGTTAATGCATGGGATGGAGAAAGTAGAGAAAGAAGTACTTTTCTCCCTTTCTCACAATACAAGAACTCGTGGGCATTCGATGAAATTGCTGAGCAGACAGGTTAAAATGGATAAAAGGAAGTACTTCTTCACCCAAAGGGTGATTAACATGTAGAATTCACTGCCACAGGAGGTGGTGGCGGCCACAAGCATAGTCACCTTCAAGAGGGAGTTAGATAAAAATATGGAGCAGAGGTCCATCAGTGGCTATTAGCCACAGTGTGTATGTGTGTGTGTGTGTGTGTGTGTATATATATATATGTTGAGGCAATGTTTTTGAATTTCAACAAAACTATATGGTGTTACTATAGAATTTTGCTCAAATCCTACCGCATCTACTCAACAGCATGCTGGCAAAATGATGTCACTTCCAGTATACATCAGAAGTTATTTGGAAGCACATTGCCATTTCTCCCTGCGCATTCTCTTCCCTGCTGGTTGCTGGTCATAGGCTAACAGCCCCTTTTTTTTCAGTACTACTACCTGAAATACCTCCCAGTGAAAGCTGGTTCAGGTAGCTGGCTTGAGGTTTTCTCAGCCTTCCATCCTTCTGAGGTTGGTAGAATGAGTACCCAGTTTGCTGGGGAGACAGTGTAGATGACTGGGGAAGGCAATGGCAAACCACCCCGTAAAAAGTCTGCCATGAAAACGTGAAAGCAACATCACCCCAGAGTTGAAAACAACCGGTGCTTGCACAGGGGACTATCTTTACCTTCTTACCTGAAATATCAATATACCAATAACTGATTTTAGTGCCTCAGACAAGAAAATTATATTAGGTTAGTCTGTGTTTAACTGTTCCATGTCATCTAACATGTTTCTGTGTGAGGCTGGGAATTTGAGCCTGGGCTCCCAGATTCTAGTCTGACACTGCAACCTAATACCATGTGCCTACCACTCATTTCAGTCCTGATCAGGTTCAGATTAAGACATGCTGAGGCCTTTAGCTTTGTCAAGTTCAAGAGGCCCCATACCAATACCCCCCAAATGGTGATTTAGTATTTTTATTTTCCATATTCCAACCTCCATTTATCTGAGAATATAAACCACAGCTTATTTAAATTATACATAAATCCATCTTTGTGTTTCTTAATTTCCTCTTAAGAATCTCAGCACAAAGGTACAGTGGGTTTATTCTTCCCTCAGTTTATTTATTTAGTTCATTTGTATGCTATCTTCAAACCAATCGAGATCTCTCAAAAACTGCTCACAATTTTAAAATAATGCTAAAATTTACAGTGTTTGAAAAACAGTACAAGAACACAATAAAAACAGGAAAAGAGGAACAATGCACCATCAGTTAGACCATGGGTGTTTTTACACTGACAGTTTGTGACTCTCTATCATCACATTGGAAACTCACCTTTTACATTACCTAACGTTCTCACAACTGTTTTGCATCATTGCTGCCCGAAGCATCTACATTTATTTTGATTAGATGAGTTTTGGCGCTACTGCTGCAACGTTTTTCTCTAAACTAGTTTTGATCCCGTCATTTCTCTACATGCGTTCCAAACTTGTATTGTAGAAGTTTTCATGCATTTTAAAAGACTCCTCCAGAAGCCACAAGGTGCAGTAATTTGCATTAGAACTGACAGCACTTGAATTTTTTACATATCATTGCTTGCCTTATCTTGTAATTTAAATTTGTTTTGTTTTTGCAGTGTTGACACGATTTCCAAGCAATCATATACATTTAACTAAGCACTGGTATTTCATCTGCCCTCTGATCTGAGACCCCCCCCCCCAAAAAAAAAAATTGAAACGCTTTCAGCAGGAAATATAGAAGTTTGGCTACGCAAAATGAGAAGAGCAAATCCACCAATGTAAGAGGAAAATAATTAAAGCGGAACAGTGACAGGCAATTTGAAGACTCTAGAACTCTGAATCAAACTGAATGTAAAAACAGCCCATGCGTAGGAATGCACTAAATGGCAGAGCAAAGTAGGAAAAAACTCAGAGAAATCAGAAGAAAGCCTGGAGAAACATACTCTCAACTAGGTTGTCGGTTAGACAGAGCCCTGAACAGATGGGTAGAAGGGAGTAAAGTTTCCACCTTAGAAGACTTAAAAAATTTAGTGGGCTTGGAACAGTTTTATAACCAAGTCCCCTCTCAGTATAGGTGGGTTCTGAGAGATAAGAAATTGAAAACGGTAGAAGAAGCAGCTGTGATTCTAGATGAGATTGAATCAGATCTAGGGAGATCAATGTGGACTGCTCCAAATAAAAAACCCCGAGTCTGGAACTCTCCAGAAAAGTCTGGGGCGGGTAACAACAACCCTGCAAGGCAGTACAGTCCACCTCCATATAAAAAGACGGAGGCTGCTTGTTTCCAATGCGGAGAAATAGGGCATTATGCTAGATCCTGTCCAAGGAAGGACAAAGGGGAAAAGACACCACCAAATAAGACAGTTAAAGTGGTGCAGTACCTAAAGCAAGAGACAGATACAAAACCCTCACTTCCAGAGAACACACCACTCAAAAAACCCACTAGTGTTCTGAACATATGGAAGGTGCAGGAAGGCGAAATTGCAGAACACCCGCACACGGGCCTTCTCTATTGTAGCTCCACACCTATGGAACCAGCTCTCAGAAGAGGTGCAGGCCCTGCGGAGCCTTGACCAATTCTGCAGGTCCTGCAAGACCATCCTTTTTAGGATGGTCTTTGCGGACTGCTGATTGAAGGATTGCTGAATTGATGGATTCGTCTAAGTGACTTTCGCCTAAGTGATTTTCGCCATCATGTTAACTGACAGAATAGCACCAGAAATGCCTACTGTTATTGTTAATTTATTGTTAAATGTAAATTAGAATGGTTTTTAAGACAAATGCTGATTTTAAAAGTTTTGTATAACTATTGTATGGATATATTGTTAGCCGCCCTGAGCCTGCCTAGGCGGGGAGGGCGGGATATAAATAAAATTTTATTATTTATTATTTATTATTATTAAGGCTTGAGTGAGGAGTATACTGAGACTGTGACAGTAGATGGCCAGGAAGTCAAGGCGTATAGAGACACAGGGGTGCAGGTTTCCCTGATACAGCCAAGCTTAGTACAAAGTCATCAGTATTTACCAGGGAAATCATACACAATAAAAGGCATTAGAGGACCTGCATTTGAAGTGGCCCCAGCAGCAGTTCCAATCAAGTACAAAGCGTTCCAAGGCGATTGGATAGTAGGAGTCCTAAATGATATAGGAACCCCGCTTTTAGTAGGCAATGATTTAGCTTCTGAATTAAAGAGACAGCAAGCTAATCCAGTAAACATTGTTACGAGAAGCAAGCCAGAACCAGCAGCTGATGTGTTGGTACAGCAACCAGAAGAGGAAACAGTGTTGCAGACCATTCCTGCTGCAGAATTCCTCAGAGAACAGCAACAGAATGACAGCCAGAAAGAACTATGGCAGAGAGCTGGGGTGAATGATACTGAGATCACAATTGAACATCCGTGCCAATTTAAAGTGATAGACCAAATCTATACCAAGTAGCATTAAAAAGAAAACATAGCGTAGTATGGGAAAGAAAGAAGCAATTAGTCCTGCCAAGAAAGTATAGGATGCAAGTGTTGGATTTGGCTGATGCATCACCCATGGCCTCTCACCTTGGCATCAATAAGACAAGGGACTGAGTGCAAGAATGGTTCTTTTGGCCAAATATGGGCAAGGACATAAGGGCTTTTTGTAAATCGTGTCAGGCCTGCCAATTGGTGGGGAAAGCCCTAGATAAAACCAAAGGTCTATTACAGCCAGTCCCTATAGTCACGGAAGCTTTTGGGAAGATAGGAGTAGATATCGTTGGTCCTATCTCCAGAGTGACCAGAAGGGGAAACAAGTACATCCTTACCAGCATAGACTATGCCACTAAGTTTCCAGAAGCGGTTCCACTTAAGGACATTGAGGCTAAAACCATGGCAGAAGCCCTGCTGAATGTGTTTGCAAGATTGGGTTTTCCGAAAGAGATGGTGACTGATTTAGGCACCACATTCATGTCAAATGTGATGCAAGAATTGTTGAGAGCTTGTGGGATCCAGCATGTGACCACAATGGCATACCATCCACAAGCAAATGGACTAAATGAAAGGTTTAATGGCACCCTGAACCATATGCTGAAAACCTATGCATACAAGCATCCCAACGATTGGGGCCAGCGGTTGCAACACCTGCTCTTCGGGTACAGGGAGATACCCCAAGAAAGTTCCGGGTTCAGCCCATTTGAACTATTACATGGAAGACAAGCCAGAGGACCCCTTGATGTTCTGAAAGAGGCGTGATCCGGGAACGAGGACATCCAGGAGGCAGATGTCATCTCTTACCCATACGAACTACAACAGCATCTGCAGGAGGTGAGGACGGCTGCTGCAGACAACATGAGAAGATCGCAACAACGGCAGAAACAGTGGTATGACTCCAAGTCCAGAGACAGAGAGTTCAAGCCAGGAGACAGAGTACTGGTTTTGAAACCCAGGAAGAAGAACAAGTTAGATGTGGCCTGGGAGGGATCTTATACCATTGCCTATAAGGTCTCCAATGTGAACTATGTAGTAAATCTAAGTGAGAATGGTGAACAATGTAAAGTATTCCATGTAAACATGTTAAAGCCTTATTTTGATAGAGGTAATATAGTTGTAATAGCTAAAAAGGGAATGTGTGTGGGAACTGAATTGTCGGGTTTGGGGAAAATATCCCAAGAAGTTACCATCAATGAGGTTCAGTTCGCCCCTTCTCTTACTGGAGAACAAAGAGGCCAATTACAAGCCATATTGGGGAGGTACCAAATGATTTTTTCAAATGTACCAGGTAAAACAAACCTAGCATGTCACAAGATTGACACAGGGGTTTCGCGGCCTGTAGCACTGCAACCATATAGAGTGACCGGCCCGAATGCCAAGTATGTACAGCATGAGGTAGAAGAAATGTTGAATTTGGGTTTGATTGTACCATCGGAAAGTCCGTGGGCCTCACCTGTAGTCCTAGTACCCAAACCGGACAAAACCATAAGGTTTTGCGTGAACTACAGAAGATTAATTAAGATTACAATACCTGATGTATATCCAATGCCTCGCATAGATGAGTTGGTCGAGACAATTGGAGCTGACAATTTTATTACCACCTTAGACTTAACAAAAAGTTATTGGCAGGTAGCTATGGATCCTAAAGATCAGCAGAAAACAGCTTTTGTAACCAAAGAGGGACTCTTTGAGTTTACAGTACTACCATTTGGGTTAAGGAACGCTCCCTCCACATTCCAAAGACTGATCGATAAGATGTTAGTGGGACTTAAGGAATTTGCTCTAGCATATATTGATGATATTGCTGTTTACAGTGCTACATGGAAAGAACATTTGCAGCATGTGGCCATTGTGTTACAACGAATAAAAGATGCGAGTCTCACCATCAAAGCATCTAAGTGTCAGCTAGCCATGGCCCAGGTTAAGTATTTAGGGCATGTGCTAGGAGGAGGTAAGATAAAAGCAGATTGGGGAAAGGTGCAAGCCATACACGAGTGGCCCAGACCCCAAACAAAGAAACAAATTAGAGTGTTTTGGGGTGTAGTAGGATACTACAGAAGATTTATACCTGAGTTTAGCGCGATAGCAGCACCGCTATGCAAGTGCACAAAGAAGAAGAACCCTGATCCAGTAAATTGGAATGCAGAGTGTCAACAAGCTTATGAGCAACTGAAAGTGGCTCTGACCACTGAACCAGTGTTAAGAACTCCAGATTTTTCCAAGGAGTTTACCCTCTTTACTGACACATCTAATGTTGGGATAGGTGCAACATTAAGTCAACAGGGAGAGGAAGGACAATACCATCCAATTCTTTATTTAAGTAGAAAATTGTTAGACCGAGAGCAACACCTTTCAGTGATTGAAAAGGAATGTTTAGCAATTGTATGGACAATAGGAAAGTTAAAACCATACCTATGGGGAAGGAAGTTTACACTATGTACAGATCATTCTCCCCTGGTTAAACCAGGTGAAGGATACAAACAGTAAACTAATAAGGTGGAGTTTACAGCTCCAGGATTACAATTTTGACATATAGCATATCCCTGGAAAACAAAATGTAATTGCGGATGCACTGTCGAGACGAATGTAAATTCTGAAAAGTTTGTTTGTATTGTAACTTTATTGAAGATATTACTACGTATACATGAAGAAGAATGGATATAGTTAAGAATTTTGAGTTATAACCTAAGGTGTGAAGTTATAACAGAGTGTAACCCAAATAAGTATGCCCATGTACCTATTGCTCAGCAAAAGGCTGAGACCTTTCGCCTTGCGCAATGATTCATAAGGGAAGGGACATGTGATGGTAATGAACAGGTTAACAAGAAAACTAAGGATGCATAGAGCCTGCGTCAGGTGACCTGAGGGTGGGGGCCAGAGTGCTCGGAACTCTCAGAGGTGATTGACAGCTAATGGCTGAGGGCAGTTAGCGTCAGACAGAGTCTGAGGGAGACTGCTGAAGAGAGCAGTTGGTCTGAGAAGGAGCTGAGACAGGAGCTGAGGAGAGTCTTTGAGAGAAGCAAAGCTTGCTGTTCTCTCTATTTAGACAGCCACGGGGCTGTGTGTGACTAGAGAAGAGTCACAGTAAAAGACCTGAGACGTCACAGACACAGAGACACTTCTCTTAAGAGCTAAAGAGGTGGTTGAGGAATAGATATGGGTCTAGAAGTTTGAAGGGCTGGGAGAAGAGACACCAGTCGGCTTAAGGGACTTGGCACATTACACCCAAGAGGCCAACCTTGAATAGTGTTGGAGAGTGAATCTATATGATCTGTGAAACCTGAGAGACCTAAGTGAACCAGATATTATAAAGCCTGAACTACGAAGAAACTGTTAACTGCTTGAGATACAATATAGCCCATGTATATATTTCCCATTCCCCAGTTGAAGACGGTGTGTGTACGTTAATAAATTTATGTGGTTTACTTTAAAGTTCTCTGGTGCCAGTATATTGGGAAAGCTATCAAAGCTGCTGTGGTCCCCTACAAACTGAGTTTATATCCATCTGAAAGCAAAACAAAAACCCCGAAGAGACGAGTATTGAGAAATCCATAGTACACCCACCCCTCAAGTTCTATAGTCATGAGGTAAAATTTTAAAGGAAGAACTGAGGCTGAAGAGGGGCTGGGGTAGCCATAAGCCGCATATAGAAGCGATCCAGTGAGATCGCGAGGCGCGCTGTTATAACAGCATTTAGCATTAGTGTGAGTTTGTGGTGTGATTTTTTTTTTGGGAGGGGGGGCTGGCATGATTGTGTTGTGGTATATCATAGAGTATGCACCTCAAGGTTACTGTTTTTTGTAGGGGAACTGATCTAACTTCAGCTTTCCATCACCTCCCCCCTCCCTGCAGCCTCTACCTAGGAAAAGAACAGTGTGGACTAAAGCAGGAGGTAAGCGACCTCTGCAGGGTATAATGAAACAGAGTCTACCCTGCAAAGCAGCTATTTTCTCCAGGAGAGTTGATCTCTGGCATCTGGAGAACAGTTAAGAACATAAGAACATAAGAGAAGCCATGTTGGATCAGGCCAACGGCCCATCAAGTCCAACACTCTGTGTCACACAGTGGCAAAAAATGTTATATACACACATACACTGTGGCTAATAGCCACTGGTGGACCTGTGCTCCATACACTGTGGCTAATAGCCACTGATGGACCTGTGCTCCATATTTTTATCTAAACCCCTCTTGAAGGTGGCTATACTTGTGGCCGCCACCACCTCCTGTGGCAGTGAATTCCACATGTTAATCACCCTTTGGGTGAAGAAGTACTTCCTTTTATCCGTCTTAACCTGTCTGCTCAGCAATTTCATCGAATGCCCACGAGTTCTTGTATTGTGAGAAAGGGAGAAAAGTACTTCTTTCTCTACTTTCTCCATTCCATGCATTATCTTGTAAACCTCTATCATGTCACCCCGCAGTCGACGTTTCTCCAAGCTAAAGAGTCCCAAGCGTTTCAACCTTTCTTCATAGGGAAAGTGCTCCAGCCCTTTAATCATTCTAGTTGCCCTTCTCTGCACCTTCTCTAAAGCTATAATATCCTTTTTGAGGTGCGGCGACCAGAACTGCACACAGTACTCCAAATGAGACCGCACCATCGATTTATACAGGGGCATTATGATACTGGCTGATTTGTTTTCAATTCCCTTCCTAATAATTCCCAGCATGGCATTGGCCTTTTTTATTGCAAACGCACACTGTCTTGACACTTTCAGTGAGTTATCTATCATGACCCCAAGATCTCTCTCTTGATCAGTCTCTGCCAGTTCACACCCCATCAACTTGTATTTGTAGCTGGGATTCTTAGCCCCAATGTGCATTACTTTGCACTTGGCCACATTGAACCGCATCTGCCACGTTGACGCCCACTCACCCAGCCTCAACAGATCCCTTTGGAGTTCCTCACAATCCTCTCTGGTTCTCACCACCCTGAACAATTTAGTGTCATCCGCAAACTTGGCCACTTCACTGCTCACTCCGAACTCTAAATCATTTATGAACAAGTTAAAAAGCATGGGACCCAGTACCGAGCCCTGCGGCACCCCACTGCTTACCGTCCTCCACTGCGAAGACTGCCCATTTATACTCACTCTCTGCTTCCTATTACTCAGCCAGTTTTTGATCCACAAGAGGACCTGTCCTTTTACTCCATGATTCTCAAGCTTTCTAAGGAGCCTTTGATGAGGAACTTTATCAAAAGCTTTCTGGAAGTCAAGGTAAACAACATCTATCGGGTCTCCTTTGTCCACATGTTTGTTCACCCCCTCAAAGAAATGCAATAGGTTAGTGAGGCAAGATCTTCCCTTGCAGAACCCATGCTGAGTCTTCCTCAATAACCCGTGTTCATCAATGTGCCTACTCATTCTGTCCTTGATAATGGTTTCTACCAACTTTCCCGGTATTGAAGTCAGACTGACTGGCCTGTAGTTTCCCGGATCTCCTCTGGAACCTTTTTTAAAGATGGGGGTGACATTTGCTACCTTCCAGTCCTCAGGAATGGAGGCAGATTTCAATGAAAGATTACAGATTTTTGTTAGAAGATCCACAAGTTCAACTTTGAGTTCCTTCAGAACTCTCGGATGTATGCCATCCGGACCCGGTGACTTATTAGTTTTTAATTTGTCTATCAGTTGTAGGACCTCCTCATTTGTCACCTCAATCTGACTCAGGTCTTTCAACACCCCTTCCAAAATTAGTGGTTCTGGGGCGGGCAAAAAGTTCTCGTCTTCTACAGTGAAGACGGAGGCAAAAAATTCATTTAGCTTTTCAGCCATTTCCCTATCCTCCTTCAGTAATCCTTTTACCCCATGGTCATCCAAGGGCCCCACTGCCTCCCTGGCTGGTTTCCTACTTCTAATATATTTGAAGAAAGTTTTATTGTTGGTCTTTATGTTTTTTGCAATATGCTCCTCATAGTCCCTTTTTGCCTGCCTGATCACAGTCTTGCATTTGATTTGCCACAGCCTGTGTTCCCTTTTACTAATCTCACTTGGACTGGTTTTCCACCGCTTAAAGGAGTCCTTCTTACCTTTTACAGCTTCCATTACTTTATTTGTTAACCACGCAGGCCTTTTCTTATGCCTGTTTGTGCCTTTCCTAACTTGTGGTATGTATTTTATCTGAGCTTCTAGGATTATAGTTTTAAATAGCGTCCAAGCTTTCTCAAGGGTTTTGACCGTATGTACCTGAGTGATCTCCAGCCCTCACCTGAAGATTGTGAAATCCAAACAGAGAATCATAGTAATGGAAGGCAGGGGAATCAAAAGCACATGAGTTCTGTGAAAACCAACCCCAATAAAAGCAAACCATACAAAGAAATTTTATCAAAGTATACAATATATAATGTGAATCTCTCTCTCTCTCTCGGCTTGGCTTCGCGAACGAAGATTTAAGAAGGGTGCAATAGTCCACGTCTGCTGCAGGCTCGCTGGTGGCTGACAAGACCAATGCGGGACAGGCAGGTCCGGCCACAGTGGCTGCAGGGAAAAGTCTGATTTAGGGTTGGTGCTGTAGCAGTGCGATTCTTCCTCAATCTCCTTTTGTCCTCAAGACCAGCTATGCGTGCGTTCTCAAAGGAAGAGACAGCCTGGTGGATGGTGTGTCTCCATGCTTTGCGATCTGAGGCTAGGTCAGACCACTGGTGATGGTTGATGCGACAGGTGCCAAGGGATTTCTTCAAGGAGTCCTTGTACCTCTTCTTTGGTGCCCCTCTATTTCGATGGCCGGTGGAGAGTTCGCCATACAGGGCAATCTTGGGAAGGCGGTGGTTTTCCATCCTAGAAATATGCCCTGCCCAGCGCAGCTGCGTCTTCAGCAGCAGTGCCTCGATACTGGTAACCTCCGCCCGCTTGAGGACTTCAGTGTTGGTCACAAAGTCACTCCAGTGGATGTTGAGGATGGTGCGAAGGCAGCACTGATGAAAGCGCTCGAGGAGTCGCAGGTGAATACAAATTTGATAAATGAACTCAATCAGTTTCTCATACAAAATACAAGGAACATTTTCACAGTCACCAGGAAACCAGTTCCATTTCTTCCATACAACTTAATGCCAACTTGTGTCAGGAAAATCCAAGTGAGGTAGAGATTTATAATTGATGTCAATTCAGTCCGATATTTCTTGAGATATGCAGCCAGCAGTCCAGGATAGTGACAAGGTTGTACTGGTGCTCTTGTTTCACATTAGCTTCTTCAAGCTTCTCAAAATTAATTTCAGATGCAGGGTAAAAATGCCAAACACTTTACACTGAATAACACTTCACCTGGAGATTGGCAACAATGGTTCCCCAGGAAGAAATGGCTAGTTTGGAGTCTATGGCATTGTACCTGTCTGAGGTTCCACTCCTCCTTAAACCCCACCCTCTCCAGGCTCCACCCCTTTCCAGGAATTTTCCAATGTGGAGTTGGCAACCCTATCTCCTTCTCAGTTAACCAAGAGCTGGGGTGAGGCTGAGGGGAGTAGGGAGAGATGGAGTGACAGGAAAGAGGCAGGAAAGACAGTAAAGGTGGGATAGCATGTCCTCTGAGAAAAAGGCAGCAACAATGCACTTTAAACAAAAGGAATGCTGAGCTTCAGCATCTGTCATTATGCCCCCCTGCTCCCCCAATAATTATTCTTCTGACTGGCTTAACTTAACTAGGCCTTGATGCTTGCTCCTGTTAAGCAGCAGACCCTCTATGACAGAGAGTATGACTTAGCAGTTGCCAACTCCAGGTTAGGACATTTCTGAAGATTTAAGGGGAGGAAATTAGAGAGGGTGGGGTTTGAGGAGTGGTGGGACCTCAAATAGGTACAATGCCATAGACTCCACCTTCCAAACCAACCATTTCCTCCCAGGGACCATTGTTGCCAAGGTGAGGGCTAGAGATCACTCAGAGTTACAACTGCTCTCCAGATGACAAACATCAGCTCCCCTGGAGGTGGGGTGGGGGGAGTGAATGCCATCACTTAGGTGGATGGGGAGACAGCAAAGATTAGGGGGGGGCATTCACCTGGAGCCTTTTTCTTTAGCCGATTGCTTCTTCCATATGTGTGGGCGTGTGTGTGTATCTATATTAGACAGACAGACAGACAGACAGACAGACAGACAGACAGACAGACAGACAGACAGACAGACAGACAGACAGACAGACAGACAGACAGACAGATAGATAGATAGATAGATAGATAGATAGATAGATAGATAGATAGATAGATAGATAGATAGATAGATAGATAGATAGATAGATAGATAGATACCTCCCCCACACACACACATATAGGTTGGCTACTTGTGTACGTCAGCCCTGGGAACCCACAGGGTTCAACTTTTGGCTCCTTGATGGGGTGATGTTGCCTAATAACTGTCTATGCCTAGAAATTTCTTATTGTAGTTTTTGTTTTGCATGTTCCTTCCTTTGGTGCTTGCTGGATCTGCTGCAAACCAGGAGAGAGGTCTGCAGTGTACCTAGATAGAAATCTGTTGTATGTGTGCCTGAAAGTTAATTAAAGGCTTGAAAGAATCTTCAGCCTGGACTTATTGTTCTTTGCATAACTACGTCTTATCACGCACTACAAGAGAAGCAGCAGAATATTTTTCAAGGGTTTTTTGAGCAGCTTTGGCTCTAACAACACTGTGGAATCATCTTCAGTGTGCACATTATACTCAAATGCATCTTCTGAGTTTTAATGCCTTTCAAATTTACATTAATTTCTACATTAAGGTTTCTTTTGTGTCTGAGGCTGATCTAACAAAGAAATACCTCTTCATAATCAGTGAATTCAGAACTTCAAGGATTATGTGATCACTGATACCTCTTTCAGATTCACAAGGTCAGCAGACTATCAGCAAACAAATTTCTCATTTTGTTTTTAAATCATTGGTTCACAGAATATTTATTCAATTATGCTGACAACTGCAGAGGCAGAGACATAGAATTATGAACAAAGGAATAACACTTTCCTTCATTAGATGCACAGATCCATGTTCTGTTCTTGGTATAAAACTTGGGTGCAAGATGTTGAATGCCTTTCACTTCTGCAGAGTGCCTATGCAGCAGTCCAAATACCAAACTAAAAGTATTTTTTTAAATAAACACCTTTATTTAGAAACTAACGCCCTGGATAAGAAAGAGCTAGCTGAGGGAGTCTTGCTAGCTTGGAGAGTTCTAGAGAAAAGCCTAAGAGTAACATTCTGCAGACAAACAAGAAGCCCTTTTAAAAAGAAAATATTCCTCCTTCATTCCTGTCTGTAGGATCTTCTTTCTTCTTTGTGTTGGAGTGAATGGCTCAGCATGCCTGGACATTGAGGGTGCTAGGGACGTCATCCTCCAGGTGGGACCTGGAATCCCCTAGAATTATAGTTCATCTCCAGATTACAGAGATCAGTTTCCTAGAGAAAATGGATGCATTGGAGGGTTGGCTCTATGCACTCTACTCCACTGAGGTCCCTGTACTCCCCAGGTTCAACCCCCAAATCTCCATGAGTTTCCCTGCCTGGATCTGACAACCTTACCTCCCCCCACCCCCCATCCCCTGCTGGTAGACCTGGCAACCCCAGTGGTAATTACTCCAAGTGTGCATAGATGGTATTTATTTACTGCACTCAGCACCAATGCTTCTACGACTGGGCAAATTCTGCTGCACCAACACAACATCCCAATACTTTGTTCATGAGGCATTGCTAATTTCAACAATTTCATGAACATCATATGAGCTTACCTTGACCAACTGCAGCCAAGCACTAGTGTCTCAGTCATGGCCCCAGGAGTGGCTACAGAGGACTGGTGGAGCATGATCTGGGAAGCTATGAATGGCTTTAGGCGGGGATACACAAAAGGGGAGGTATCTGCATTCTAAATAAGCATCTGAAAAAAAGAGACACGAATTTCCCACTCACCTTACGCTGCTCTCACGTTTGTCTTCTCAGCGCAGCTTCCTTCCAATTTCACACTATCTGCCCCGGGACTACAGCAAGTGTCAGCATTTTCACGCAGCAAACAGAAACAGGTTTTTAGTGGTTTCTGTTTGCTACACAAAAACGCTGATGCTTGCTGCAGATAGTGTGAAATCAGAAGGAAGCCACGCTGAGAAGACGAATGTGAGAGCAGCCTAAGGTGAGTGCAAAATTGGTCAGAGTGAATGCGGCAAGGTGAAGAAGGAAAGACAACAAATGGGAATGCAAAGAAGAAGACCACCATCTGGGGAGTGTAAGCCAAAATGCCCTCAAAAGAGGTTGGGGAATTGACAGGTGGGCACCTTTGGCTTAGAAAGGATCTAGAATCTATGTATACAGGATTCCATTTCCAGAAATTTACCAAGGACACTAATTAAGTAAAACCATTACAATTTATTTCAGAAAAATATAGAACACACATACTGCAGCTGAGGGCCCTGTTGGCCCCCGCCATGCCCCACTGTGACTGCTGCTCTCTTGGTGACCTGGGAGGGGCCAGGGCCTGGCTAGGCGTCTCCAAGGTCTCAGAATGTGGGAGGACAGAGCTGGGTTACTTCACCCGTGTCCTCCCCAGCTGTGCTGGGCTCCACTCAATTTCTCTCTCTGCCTAGGCAGCCCGTTGAGCATCAGCCAGCTTCCTCCCTGACCTCTCGGCCTTGTGGCCTTTTATCCCTCTCCCGGCCTACCCCGGTCCCACCCCCGGGTAGCTCTGCCCTTGCTTATAGGCGGGGACGCGGAGGAAGGGCTCCCTGGGGCATGGTTGTCAGGTGGCTGGGGTATGGAGGTTGCTTCAGGGTGCGGCGGTGCCAGCTGCTGCAGCTCAAGGCTCCTGCTTCCCCAGCCCTCGGGGCCGGGCGATGGTCCTGCCCTCTCCCTCTCATTACTGTGGTTGCGGCATGGCCGCCTCACCCGGGCCTGGAGGCAGGCTCGTAGGCTCCCGGCTTCAGCCGGCGTCCTGGGAGGGCGGGCTGCATTGGGCAGTCAAAAGGTAGGTGGTAGTGTTGGGGTGCACGGGGAGGGGCGTTGGCTCTTGGCTTCAACCGGCGTTTTGGGAAGTCGAGCCGCGTCAGGCAGCCAGGTGGTCGACGGCAGTGTCCGGGAGTGCGGGGGGGGGCTCCTGCCGGAGTCCCATCGCCACCAGGTTGGGACACACTCTCTTGCAATGGGCAGCAGGCTGTCATCCTCGAAGAGCCTGGAGAGGTAGTCTGCCATGCAGTGGTCTGCCCCGGCTTGATGGTGAACTGTGAACGAGAAGGGGAGAAGTGACATGTACTATCTGAGGATACGATCGTTGCTGTACTTCATCCTAGCAATCCACAGCAGCGGGGTGTGGTCCACCACCAACCGGAAGGGGTTGTTGGTGAGATAGAACTTAAGGGACCCACTGGCCCACTTCCCGGTCAGGGCCTCCTTCTCCACCGTGTAGTAGGCCCGCTCCGCAGGCAACAGTTTGTGGCTGATGAACAGGACCGGGTGTTCTTCTCTTGACGGGCCCTGCAACAGGGTGGCACCGAGGCCAGTCCCAGAGGCATTGGTGTGCAGGGTGAAGGGTCAGGAGAAGTTGGGGTTTTGTAGCACCGGTTCCTGTGACAGGCTGGTGCAGAGTTTCTCAAAGGCAGCCTTCTGGGCGAGACCCCACCATAGGACATTCGGGCAGGCTTTCGGAAGACTGTCCATTAGGGGTGTGGCCATCAAGGCAAAGTTGGGGATGAATTTACTATAGTACCCTGCAAACCCCAGGAAGCACCGCAGGTGACCCCATCTCGGACTGCTTCATGCCGCTGCAGGGGCTCCAGTCCTTCATCCGCGTTGCCACAAACTGTGGGTCTGCTGTCCCAGGCCTCTTGGGCATCCACCACCACCGGGTCCATGGTCAACGGCCCCTCTCCTGGATTGTCCCTTTCCTCCATGGCTGGGGCCATGGCATCCTGGTCTATGGGACCCGGAGCCCCGCCATGGCCAGGGTTAGCAGCTTCCAAGAGATCACTGAAGCAGGGGGCATCCCTTCCCAGGAGAACTGGGTAGGGCAGTAGCAGGACTTTGGCCACCAGCACACTCCAGTACCGGCCCAGGTATCTCAGGGGAATGGACACCACTGGGTAGCATTCGGTGTGCCCGTGGATGCAGGCCACAGTGGCTGTCTGCTGGATGGGCAGTGGGGCCATTACCAGGTGGTCCCGTATCATAGACACCGAGCTGCCGTTGTCAGCCATGGTCCCAGCGGCATGGTCCAGGGGGGGGGGGTAGCCTCTCACCTCCAAAGTCTGCAGGGCCTCCTCCCAGCCTCCGTCACATTCCATCAGGGGGCACTCCCGTATCAGGTACCCCCACTGGCCACAGGTGAAACATGGGCCCACTGTCCCCGCTGGCCGCCGCTCTTCCGCTGGTGGTCATCCATCTGCGGTACCATTGCACCCGCTGGGCTGGGGCCCCAGGCTTGGCAGCAGGGTTCTGCCCCAGTTCCCCCATAGGCCAGGTAGGTTGCAAGTGGGCGGGGTCCTCACACGCCCGCCTTGTTCCTGCGGGCCGGCCTACCCGGGAAGGAGCTGGGAGGCCTCCTCCCTGATTGCTTGGGGAGTCCCTTGGCGGTCCTGCTGCAATCTGGCCGGGTGGGGGGTGTCATAGTGGTCAGCAGCCTGGAAGTTCTCCCACAGCTCTTGGGCTTCGCTGAGCTTCATGGGTTTCCAGCAGGTCACCCAGTGTCGAGTGCGCGGCGGAAGCACCTGTAGAAGCTGCTCGATAACCACCATCTCCATGATCCACTTCCCATCTTCCATGGTTGGGCAGAGCCACTGGGTTGCCGCATCCTTGAGGGTGGCGATGGTGGACTGGGGGGAACCACCGCAGTGGGTAGCCAGGAACGCAGTTTTTGGCAGTGCGACTCTGGAGTGACACCCAGGCGGTCCAGTAAGGCAGTTCGTAGTTCATCATAGTTGGCCGCCTGGGCCTTCTCGAGCCCTTTCATGACAGCCTGCGCCTCGCCCGTGAGGTAGGGGCCCAGGATAAATGCCCATTGTTCCTTTGGCCACTTTGTGGCCTCAGCCACCCACTCAAACGCCTCAACATCGTCCTCTGCGCCCAGCTTCATCAGCGGAGGCCAGGGGCTTCGGCCTCCTCCAAATGGCGCCGCCCCCATGGGGTCAGGGCGGGCCATCAGCACCTACTGGAGGTCCCGTACAAGCATTGCCTGGGCCACCTGCTGTTGCTGGGTGATGTTGCACAGAAGCTGTGCGGGTGGTTGGTCAGCCATTGCCCGAACTGGGCAAAGTCCACAGGTGTGGGGTTGGCCTCCATGCCTGTGGTCTCCCCCACATCAATGACCGATGCATCACTGGCCTCACTCTCCGAGGAGCTGCTGGAGCTGGAGGCATGACGCGGGTGGGTCACCACCCAAGCAGGTCTGGTATATGGGGGCGTGGCGGTCCTAGGCTTGGGGCGGTACCCGCAACCTCCACCATGTTGTCACACCCCTGCTGGCCCCTGCCATGCCCCACCGTGACTGCTGCTCTCTTGGTGACCTGGGAGGGGCCAGGGCTTGGCTAGGCATCCCTGAGGTCTCAGAATGTGGGAGGACAGAGCTGTGTTACTTCACCTGTTTGCGCTCGTGTCCTCCCTGGCTGTGCTGGGCTCCACTCACTCTCTCTCTCTGCCTAGGCAGCCCGTTGAGCATCAGCCAGCTTCCTCCCCAACCTCTCAGCCTTGCAGCCTTTTATCCCTCTCCTGGTACCCTCCCTTCCACCCCGGTCCCACCCCCGGGTAGCTCCATCCCCACTTATAGGCGGGGATGCAGAGGAAGGGCTTCCTGGGGCATGGTTGTCAGGCAGCTTGGGCATGGAGATTGCTTCAGGGCATGGTGGCAACAGCCGCTGAGGCTCGGGGCTCTTGCTTTCCCAGCCCTCAGGGCCGGGTGACATTCCGGCCCTCTCCCTCTCATCACCGCACTTGCAGCACGGCTGCCTCACCCAGGCCTTGGTGCGGGCTTGTCTGCTCCCAGCTTCAGCCAACATCCTGGGAGGGCGGGCTGCGTTAGGTGGCCAGGTGGTTGGCAGCAGCATTGGGGAGGTGCAGGGGGGGCTCCAACTGGAGTCCCGTTGCCGCGGGGATGGGACACATACAAGATAATGGATACATACAACACACATATAGTCCTAATAAAAATAGAGAGAAATGCATAAAGGTAACATAAGGATGGACAAACAGGGTGATAATTACCGATCGTAGTCTTCAAGGAAGGCTCCAATGGTGACAAACGAGGACTAGGGGGAAGGAAACCTCGACTGATCAGGCATCAGGGATGTATCTAAACAGCAGGAATGGGGTATTGCTAGATGCACACCTGTGGGGAGCTGGGTCACAGGTTATAAGGACTACCTTGAGCCCTTAAGGGATGGGAGTTACAGGGGCGGATGACAGGTGGTCAGGTGGTACATGACCTCAGAAAAAGGGCAGGCCCCGCAATGACCATAATGTGGTAGCCATATGTGCTAGCCAATAGCCATTTTATTGGGGCACCTGATTGGATGCCTGTACCTGGCCAATGAGCAGACTTGGCCTTAGTTACCTGATTGGACTTCCAGGTAACAATGGGCCAAAGGGGGAGGCTCCAGGATGACCATTAAGGGAAAGAATGGGAGAAATTATTGGGGTGGAGGTGATTAAGGCTATCAAAACTTATCTAAAAGGTGACAATAGATGGCCAAATTGCTACCTAAGGTAACAGCTGATCTATACAAAGAAACTTGGCTCTGGGTGAAGATGTTCTTCCTCTTCTTCATTCCTCTACTGGCACCATCCTTTGTCTTGGGTTCCATTGGACAAAGGCTTGGGCAGTCAGACAGGATCCATGCCTAAGATAAGCTTGATGGTCTTATGCATAGGTGACATCTGTTGAGTATGTGAGCCTCCCGCTTAGCTGTAATGGAATCTGGCACTACAGGAAGATTGCTGCTGGTGATGTTAGCCTTCCCATATAGATTCTATGGTCAAAGCTGGAATCTGCTTGCCTGGATAGTTCCTGGTGGCACAACTTCTTCCACTGCAACGGCCGAGATGGTGATCGCACGGAGCGACTGGAAACCCATCTGTTCTCCTGGTTAGCACTCCTCCAGAGACATGGAGTGCTGCTGCAACGTTGTGGCTGTTAGTACTCACATAAGTCCCTACATTCTGGTAGACAAAACCCACGTTCTCCTGGCATATGTGTGTGAGTTGATTGCCCCCCAAGTCGGAATAAAGAGTCGGACACAACTGCATTGGTATAAATAATGGGCCACTTTATTAAACATAATAACCCCCAGCAAAGGCACCCAAATGTGGCCATTAGCAGGCGAGAGACCCACCCCCCAGCCACAGCTGTGTCTCATAGTTCCCGCCAGGCCAGCCCAGCAGGGAGGCATGCCCCAGAGGGTCCAAACCCCAGACGCACGTCTTGTTGGAAGGCACCCTCTAGTCGAGCCTCCAGGACGCTCTGCATTCTCCCAACCCCGGGTCATCAAACCCCAAGGTTGATCATGCCAGACCCCTAATTCCCCAAAAGGGGAATGCTTCATAGTCCTCCCCTAGCCGCATAGTACCATAACCCAGGAAAACCTGCCACCACTAGGGCCAAGTCACTACTTAGGGCTTAGTACCCACCGGGAGCTCCAAGGCCACCCGCAGCTCTTGCCGGAGATCTCTCAAGAAAAGCATATTACCCTTTTCTGAGAGATGTACCCCATCCCCTCTGTAGAGGTCCAGAAATTTCCAAGAAAAGTCTGGGTGGGGCAGATAGTGGCCTAACCCTCCTTCCAATGCCTTCCTAATTTCCTTATTGCTCCCTAATGTACCGAAAATCATCACGGGCCTGCCAAACTAAGGCTTTGTCTTTCAACAGCCCGAGATCATTACCTTCCAGGTGCACAATTAAAATCTTAGGAGGAGGACCCACCCTACTGTGGAATAACAAAGGCAGCAGGCCCAGCCACTGAAGGCCCCAGCGCCCCTGCCACTCAATACAAAAATATTGGCTGAGTCCCAGCTGAGAGCCTACCGAAGTTCTCCGTGCCTGATGAGCGGCCCAAAACATGTGGCTATGGCCACAGACGAGAACTCGGCTCCTCTGGCCAGGAACAACAGCATCTAAAAGAGAAACAGTCAAACAAAAACATAACCATTAACATTACAACCAACAATCAAACTTAGGGACTGAGCAAAGGTTGAACATAAGACTTGTAAGCTGAAGACCACCACCGGTCCAAGCGCTGAATAGAGGCAGAAGGATATCCCAGGGCGGCAGCTGTTGAAGCTGCCCCAATCCTAAAAGAGTGGGTCCCAAACCGCAGTTTCTGAGATCTGCAAGATCGGGCTTGCCTGAGCTGTCCAGGTCAGGGGTGCAAAAACACCCCTCCCCCCAAAACCCCTACCAGGAGTCCAAGCCACCACCAAACCCCCCTATTCCTGTCTAAGGAGGGGGAGAGCCAGCCACAACAGGAGCCCTTTAAACACCAATTTAGCAAAGAAAAATTCCTGCCGCCTAAATGCTATCCCACCCCGCTGGAATGACCCGACGCCGCAAGCAGCTCCCACCGTCAAGACCACGCTGCCAGGATCCTTCGCTGCCGCTGAAAGCATGCTGCTCTCAAAAGACTCCCCGACGCCACCCGATGAGACGCAAGGCCAGGCTCAACGGAGTACTTCAACGCGCTCCCAGCCTCAGCCCGATCCTTCATCAGACTGCAACAGGGAGCGGAGGTCTGGCCATTACACCGGTTTGGCCCCGCCCTCTGAAACTCAAGCCCAAATGAGCGACCTTCCTCCCAGGGAGGCAAACAATGCCTCTGCAGCCTAGCAGCTTTGCTGCAGGCTGCAAGCATACAAATCTCCAGACACCCTGGCAACCAAACGGGTGACTATGATGTTCTGAAATTAGGGGTCTTTTTCTCACAGGAGACACTGAAGGACCCAAGGGAAGAAAGTGACAGGTTGAGGGTCCTGATAAAGAGATGGATGTGGGTGAAGAGAGTGCCTTCTAAGAAGGAAGGCCACCTTGTAGATTCTGCTGGCCACCCCATGGTGGAAAGCAAACACAAGCTAAATGTCCTATAAGACTCTTGAGAACGTGAGTACTTTTATCTGTATTATGGATCCAAATCTTTACAATGAGCCTCTTTATGAGATGGAATTATAGACATTTTAGTTCTGTTAGGCTTGGCTGAGCCAAGATAGAGAACACATGCAGATTCAAAGATTTCCATGCTACTTTTTCCATTCAAATTAGCAAAGCAAAAGCAAAAGGACAACCCATTTACCCCAGGCTAACACAGGAACAGATCCAAATGAGCCAACCAACAGGGAGTTGCATAGCCAAGTCAGCACCTAGAAGACTGTGTGTTTCATGGCTGTAACTTGTATACTCTGTGTTTCATGGCTATAACTTCTAACTTGTATACTCCAGTTTCTCTTCAGATAACATAACTTGTATCAGACATAAACTTTGACCACAGCTTCCAAAAATAATGTGAGTAATATGGCAGGTTTACATAGACAATTATGACTGCTTAACAAATAACTCAAAGCCAATTTCAAATACACAGAAAAGGCTTGTGGTATTGTTATGATTCTTCTATTGCTGTTCCACTTAGACTTCAGGGTGGAGGTGGTAATTCAAATGCAGTGTATAAATGTACTCTGCATTTGAAATACTAGTATGCCAAAAAGAATACTAAACTCCTTCCTCATTAGCTACTTAAAGAAGGAAAGTAGCCTGTACACTTTTTGTAGATATTTTTGGAGGTTGAAAAAAAGTCAAAATTTATCCCTCTAGCTTTCAGACAAAAAGTTGTCAATGGTAAGCTGACCAGCTTCCACATCCAAAGCACTGCTAGCTGATATCTCTTTAGAAGAGAGCATTTTCACAACATCTATTCACATTGCAACAGACTTAACAAGCCTAGGGAAAAACCTGTTGGTGATTTTTCTACCTCAAAGAAGCTCACCGTATGAAGCAGGTATTGTATGCTCCCTTCTTAGATACTGAGGTTTTAACATTAAAAATAGGATAAAGACAACATTCTTTCAGTGTCCTAGGATGATTGTACAATAATGGCACTAGGATTGTTATAAGAGCCACAAAATGGAGATTTGCTGTTTTGGTCTATGGAGTCGCAAAGAATCAGACTCCACTGTGAGACTGAACAACAACAATAGTAAACAAACAAACAAAAAGGTCTAAGCCCAAGTGCCCGACCATGATGCATTGATTCTCCTGTTCTCACATAATGTGCAGTAAATGATGTTTTTCTGCAGCAACATTAAATCTACATGACACTGCAGTGGCTCCACAATTTCGAGAGACTTATTAATCCTTTTACTTATATGATAAAAAAGGAATAACTTATGGCTACTTTCTGTATTCATAGCAAGGTTTAGAACAGAATTTGTTCAGTCTATTTTGCATACCAAGTCAACGTTTCTGAAGCTTTTTCTGAAGCTTTTTATTATTCTGTTATGCTTTCAGAAAGAATCCCAGAAATATAAACATTTTAAAAGACAAGACAGACAGCAGCAATCTCTCACATGATAGCTGACAAGCAGTCCCCTTTCTGACTGACACCTGGCTTTTTGAAATCTTAACTAGTAGGATTTGTCAACAATATGAAATTTCACGTATGTCTGCAATCTCTGCTTGATTTGCAGACAACAAATTGCTAAAAAAAAGGCACTTGAAAGAATAATCAATATCAATAGATGTCTAGCTTATAAAACCAGACTAGTTTTCTTAAATTTCCTTCTCATTGGACTGAGGTTGGAGCTGAAGTTCTAAGTTTGCACAGGTTTCTTTAATAGCAGAAGGTAATAAATAAACAATGTGCTTGTGTCAAGCTGATGATTCCTTTGCATCCGATTAAATGTGCTTCCACTTTTACAGCTGCAATTCAGGTCATATGACAAATTCAAGTAAATCTTTCACATTAGGGATTGTAGAATCTTTCGGGCTCAAGTGCCGTGTTCAGTAGAAAGAGCCCGAAAGATTCTACAATCCCTAATGATGTTACCAGCCATGAAAACCTGAAATCTTTGATAAATCTTTCACAGTTAAATTTTTCAAGCATTCTTACAGAGCAAACCTGTGCCATACCTATGCAGTGGTAACCAGCTGCTGTGTAACTACAGTTCTACCAGTCCATTCCCTGTGGGCATAAGCCACTGGACCAGCTGACAAAGTCAGTAGGTTCGCAATGTTTCTGGATCATAACTGGGTACTGTCCATAGCAACTATGCGGCTGTGGCCATTGGAGGTATTGTGTAGTGGCAGTTGCACTATGATTGACAAGGCTGCCAGAACCAATCACCTTCCCTTCCTCTCCCCACAACCATGACCTTTTTTTGAGCAGGAACACAATTCCGGCTGGCTTGGTGTCAGGGGGTGTGAAAGAATATGCAAATGAATTTCTGCTGGACTTTTTCTACCAAAAAAGCCCTGTGTGAAACAGTAGTGATGTCAGGGGGTGTGACCTGATATGCAAATTAGTCCCTGCTGGGCTTCTTCTACCAAAAAAGCTCTGCCCACAACAGATGCCCTTTGTGGAGCTTTTTAAGCTACATGCTGTCTAATTATTGTATGTAAGATACATTTAATTAATAAAAATCATTCTGACTAAAAAAAGGAGGTGGGGCTGAGAGAACTCTGAGAGAACTGTGACTGACCCAAGGTCACCCAACTGGCTTTATGTGGAGGAGTGGAGAATCAAACCCACTTCTCTAGATTAGAGTCTGCCACTCTTAACCACTACACCAAACTGGTTAAACTCTATTTCTGAGGTAACTCAAGGGGAAGGGGGGTTGTCGATTCCACTCTATGCATTTGCTCACCGGAGACCATGCTTCTCAGCAGCCCAGCCACACTGAGTATTAAAAAGATACCAGTAAACAGCTAAAACTAAAGTAGTTTGGCCCTGCTCTGGCCGCGCCGCGGGGCCGTTCTTTGCCTCCGCGGAAGGATGGGAGGCTGGAGAGCTTCCCACCCATCCGGGTGCTAAGGGCAGGCGGAGCGTCGGGGCTATTTAAAGCCCTGGCCCCGCCCAGCCAATGCAGTTTGTTTTCGGATCTTGACTGGGACGGAGGCTTCGTTAAGTGTCCGCAGCCGAGCGTGTTGGTTGCTGGGTTGGGCTGGCGTGATGTGGCAGCAGCGGTCCCATGTTGTGGCGAGAAGGTGCGGATCTCAACGGCGGCCCTGCGGATAGCAGCAGGCTTATTGAGGCTGTGGGGATCCATGGGTGGGGGTATAAGGGCGCAGAGTGGCTGGTGGAGGGCAGTGGGCCCCTGGGGACTGGGGAAGGAGCCTTTAGGGGGGTAGTGCCCCTTGGTGGTTGCAGCCAGTTTGTGCTGGGCGGTTCATCCTGCCTGCCCCCCCCCCACATGTAATTACATTTATTTTGAGGTGTGGACTGGTGATAGGAGGGTGTGACAACCCCCCCCCTCCCTTAGAGAAAGCTATCTGTGTAAGGGCAGCAGAAGAGTACAGTATGGGGCCAAAAAAAGGGCAAGGCCCTTCCAAAGGGAAGCAGCCGGCCAAAGGCCCTAATAAGCGGGTTTGCCCAGGTGTACCGGGTGAGGAGCAACTGGATGGGTCAGAGATGAGGCAGGCCATAATGGATAAGTTGGGTGCCTTAGAAAGGGAAAGGGGTGCAGCTGGTGCACCTACAACCTGGTAAGGGCTCAATAGGGCTTCGGGGCGGTCCGGTGCCTTTACATTCGAGCGGGAGGTACTGGCGAGACTGTCTGCATTGCAGGAGGGCATGGGACCCAGAGCAACGTCCGACCGGACTCAGGAGGCCGGGACGAGCAGGGACACTTTGGCAGGGGACAAAAGCGAGGACCTGGAGTTGGTGAATGAAAGGCAACAGCCGGACCAGACAGTAGTAGTGGCAGTGACAGCCTCAGGCAGAGAAGGTACAGTTGCACCAACACAACATTCCCTTGGGTGGCCATTGGGGCCTTGGGGCTATAATACATTGCTGGGGCCTTCTAGTGGGGGGCAGGTTTCTACACCATTGGACCTAAGTGGGCAATGGGTTTTCTCTGCCCAGCCTGGCCCTGTGTGGGCGGTGGGTGGCCACTTGATGGGCCGTGCCCAGGGCACTACAGCTGGGAGGTGTCAGCTGCCAGTAGCCTCTACAGGGGTGGTGGCAGCTTAGGGGGTGGCCGCGCCATCAGTATTGATGGGGGTTCTCCCATGGGGTGGGCATATGGCCCTGGCTCAACCTATGGGGTGGCCGAGGGAGCAATGGAATGCTTCGAGTTATCCTCCGAATACTTATGGGTCAGTGCCTTTTTTGGCTCTCCCCTTCAGGGATACCACACTCCCCTTAGGGGACCATTTGACCCCCGTGACGTGGGAAAAAATTTAAGGGGGGGAATATGTTGATGTATTTAGCCTCCTTTACAGGGAGTTGAAGAAGAAAAGTAAAGACGAAATGGATGAGAAGGAAAAGGAGAAGCTATGGCGTAGGAAGGTTGATCGCACCTGGGCCAATTGGCTTCCGGGGTTTTTGATATATGCAGGAGTGATTGTAGGGTGCAGCCATGTAGGGCGGCCCCACTATTTCAATACTGCGATATTATATATAGAGCTTACTCGGATTTTGCAATATGATGAAACGTTTAGGATGAAGGCAGCAATTAATCCAACCTTACCTTGGGACCAAATCAATCAGCAGCTGTGGCTACAGCTGATGGCCCCTGCAAAACCCAATTTGGGGGACAGGGCTTACAGTGGTCACCTGGTGCATAGACAATTGGGAGTTGCAGTTGCCCACTCACCAGCGGGCCAGCCAGTTCAACCCTGATTGCTGTGTTGGGAGTTCACTTCTCAGGGAGTGTGTTCCCGTAAAGCTTGCAAATTTAGGCATGAGTGCCCGTTATGCGGCAGGCCTCACGCATTTTTGGCATGCAGTAAAACAAAGCAGAAAGGGGGGGTTAAGCGCCCCGGGGGCAGGGGCAATGCACAGATGCCTGGAAAAGGGTCCCAGTCCCATTTGGCTGAGAGTGCTTAAGTGTTTTCTGGAGGGTTACCCCAAGGAGATGGACAGGGCATACTTATGGGAATGGTTCTCATCAGGGTTCAGGATACCATTTCATGGGCCTTGGGCGCCTTGTAGAGCTTCCAACCTTCGTTCTATTGTAGGGCTCGAACAGGTCATTCGGGCAAAGATAGCAAAGGAATGTTCCAAGGGGCAAGTCATCGGTCCTTTTAACGACCCCCCAGTTCCATGTTTATGGGTTTCTCCTCTTGATGTGATGCCTAAGAAGGCACCTGGTGAATATAGGCTTATTCATCATCTTTCTTATCCTAGCGGTGGATCAGTGAATGATGAAATTCCTGACCACCTATGTTCAGTCAGGTACACTTCCTTTGACCAAGCGGTCAAAGTGGTGCAGGGGTGCGAGCTGGGGGCAGAAATGGCCAAATGCGACATTAAGTCGGCATTTCACCTGTTACCAGTTCACCCTGAAGATTTTGAGTTGTTGGGGTTTCAGTTCGAGGGGAAATATTACATGGATAGAGCCCTACCCATGGGATGCTCTGTATCCTGCACAGCCTTTGAGAGATTTAGTTCCTTTTTGGAATGGCTGTTGATGACAAGATCTGGGCGTAAGGAAATTGTTTATTACTTGGACAATTTTTTGTTTGGGGGCAGGGCAGGGACTGGGCATTGTGCCCAGCTACTAAACTTGTTTTTGGAGCTGGCAAAGGAGCTTGGCTTTCCTTTAGCGCATGAAAAAACCGAGAGTCCAGCTACATCTTTGACATTTTTGGGCATTGAGCTGGACACTGTTCAGCAGGTGTCGCAGTTGCTGGAAGAAAAGGTACAGCAACTTAGGGAGCGGCTCGCCGACATTAAGCCTAAATGCAAGGTGTCGCTTGGGGAATTACAGCAGCTTGTCAGGCATCTCAATTTTGCCTGTAAAGTGGTAGTGCCAGGTAAAGCATTCCTTCGGCGCTTTTGCAATGCCATGGGGTCCCTCCGGTCTCCCCATCATCGGGCGCGTATAATGGCCAGTATGCACAGCGACTTGGAGGTCTGGGAAACCTTCTTGGAGTCATTTAATGGGGTGTCTTTTTTGGTGCGAGGACATGAAAGTGGAAGCGGACCTCCAGATATCTTCAGATGCGGCCAGGTCGACCGGTTTTGGGGTTCTTTTCTGGGGGCACTGGTGCGCCGGGCAGTGGCCCCGGGACTGGCAGGACAGTGGGCTTTGCCGGAATTTAACGTTTTTGGAGTTTTTTCCTATTGTGGTGGCAGTATGGATCTGGGGGGACAGCTGTCTAATAAAGTCGTACACTTTTGGTGTGACAACTTGTCGGTTGTGCACGTCATTAATTCATTAACATCTAGGTCAATTCCAGTAATGAATCTGGTAAGGGCTTTTACATTGCGCTGCCTGCAATTAAATGTGTTGTTTCTGGCGAAGCATGTGCCTGGTGTTTGTAACGGGGTGGTGGACGCCCTGTCTCACCGACAGATGGAGTGCTTTCGCCAGCTAGCCCCGGAGGCAGATCCATTGCTGGAGCAGATGCCCCAGGACCTGTGGCAGCTTGGCAAGCCGAAGCCAGTAGGGCGATTATGTTAGCTTTGGCCCCGAGCACCCGGAAAACGTATGAGCGTGCTGCTCGACAGTTTAAGGTGTTTAGACATATGGTTGAGTTGGGGGATAGTTGGCCCATCCCACTGATGCAGTTTTGTGTGCATCTGAAAGATAAGGGCTTAATGGTTAAGTCTATTCGGGGGCAGTTGGCCGCCTTAACTTTTATCAGCAAGGCACAGAGCTTTCTGGTATCAGTTGGGGATTTTAGAGTTAAAAAGATGTTGGAAGGCTGGTCATATGAGCAGGGGGCGCGGGAGGATGCCCGGCAACCCATCTCGTCATCCATACTTCGGGGTTTGGGTTGTGTATGGCCTGAGGTGTGCAGCTCTAATCATGAGATTGCACTGTTTCATGCAGCAGCACTGACTGCATTTTTTGGTGCATTACGGGTATGTGAACTGGTCAGGCTGTCACAGAATGATCAGTCTGATAGGGCATTGCAGCATAGCGATGTCAAATTTGTGGGGGGAGACGTGGTGCTGCACGTACGGTGATCCAAAACAGATCAACGGGGTAAGGGCACCAAGATCACAGTCGGTCCCTGTGAAGAGGCCGGTTTGTGCCCTGTGCAAGCATTACAGCGCTATGTGGCAGTAAAGGGGAGCGCCCACGGGCCGCTTTTTTGCCATAAGGGTGGGGCTCCTCTCATGAAGTATCAGTTTTGGGCAGTTACGGCTTGTGCCTTGGACAAGTTGGGTTTGGCAGTGTTCAAGTTTGGCACTCATTTGTTTCGGATTGGGGCCGCGTCCACTGCCGCAGCAATGGGCTATCCGGGGCTGGGCATCCAAAAGGTGGGCCGCTGGCATTCAGCAGCTTTTCGCGCCTACGTACACCCATTGGTGCTCCATGAGGGTGTTGGGGTGGCTGTTTTGTGTTATGTGTGTTGAAGTTCAGTTGTGTATGACTGTTTTCTCATTCCAGGTGCTGTGTCTCGCCAGGGGAGGCTGCAGATACTCATCTGCGGGCACAGTTTTATTTTCTGGGTGGCCCACTATGCAAGGAGATCGCCAGTCGGTACCCAGTTGGGGCTGAGAGAGTGGGCTGTAGTTGAATGGCAAGGGCGGCGTGCGTTAAGGTGGCCAGGGCTCCTGCCATTTTTGTTTTCGGGCAGGGCCGGCCCCCCACCTCACATTCTTGTCATTCACCTTGGTGGGAATGACTTGGGGCTGATGAAGGGGAAGGCCCTTTCATTACAGGCAGTGGCGGACCTTCAGGTCATCGTGCGGAGGTGGCCCGGAGTCTACCTAATTTGGTCCATCATCCTACCAAGAAGAGTCTGGCAGGCCACCTGGGACCTGGCTGGGGTCGAGCGGGCCAGACGAAAGGTGAATCGGGCCCTGCGGAAGGCCTTGGAGGATGATCTGGGTACCTTCCTGCCTCACCCAGGAATTAGGGTGGAGTTGGGGGAGCTGTTCTGGCCAGATGGGATTCATCTGTCGGATGTGGGTAATCGGGCTTTCTTAAGTGACATTCGGCAAGGGCTTTGGGCAGCTGTAGGCCACCCGGTGGAGCGCTAATGCCTAAGCAGAGACTTGGCATTGGCAGAAGGAGCAAGGGGTTTATACCTTGCAGGTGAGCACCCAGGCACCTGCACCTGTTAGTGCAGTTGATGCGCATGAGTGGCAGATGGGCTTTACGGCTCAATGCTGTATAATGTGGATCATAGTCGTGCCTCCCCCTGAATTCGCCTCCTTCTGGGTATCGGGGTGGAGGTTTAGGGGAGGGTAGTTTTGGCCTGGCCAGCCCAGCATTAGCCATAGTCTTATGGCTCATGCTGGGGGCATGCTCGCCCCTTTGTTGGACTTGGCGGGATCAGAGGAAGACCCCAGGGCTTGTCCAACTGCAGGTTGCCCTTGCCGTGTTAGTTGTATTAATTAAAGTGGCCCGTTTCCCAATATTCTGTGTCAGCCTCTTTATTTCAACTGGGGGGGGCAATTCTTCAGTCGGTTTATAAGGTGCTGAGGGGACATCACTCTGGCCAGTTGTAAGCCTAAAGCTGGGATCCTAGATAGACTATATTCTGCGTTATCAGGAGCTACCATAATTATAGTCCTAAGAATACTTTACTGGGAGTGGGCCCCACTGAATACACCTGTGCAGGATTTTGAATAGACCTGCTCAAGATTGCTCTCTTAACAGAGAAGCAAGAGCAAAATAAGAAAAAAAATGGTGTTGTGTTCTGGCAGTTTTTTTAAGTCTCCAACTCATCATTGATCCCAGGGGTTGCCAGCAGGAGGCTGGCAATCTCATGCTATTCTGATGCAGCCAGGATTGGATCTGAATTCTGAAGTGTCACCATAGTAAGCAAGAGACACTGCAGGCTGGAGATACAGACATACCGCCAGGCTGCTGCCTGATGCAGTCAAAGTGTTACATTAATAAACCAAGTATCACAGCAGGAGCCAGTGAAAGCCAAGAGCAGCAGTTTCCCAAAGGGACAGGTCCCCAGAGACCCACCTTACCCCAAAGGCACTACCATTGATCTGACTACTTTTACTGTTTGGTACAGCTACAGCACATAGAAATGATAAGTGAACATTAAGTGGAGAAAGTACTGCATTGCCAGTTAAAAATATGACAATAAATATACTGCCTTCTTTTCTTTCTTTCTGCCAGCCAATTATTCTCTGATACAATTCAGCAATTTTAAGTGTTCCATTAAGTTTATTAGCTACTTATACCCAGAACTGCTGATCTGTATAGAGAGAGTATTCAATTTGTTCAACTATTGCTTCACCTGCTTTTCATCAAAGGCAGTGCTGACAAGGTTTTTGTTGCCTGCTAATCATCCCAACACCATTTCTTTATTCTAATGATGAAAACATGATTTAAGTACAAGTTCAGTGGCATTGTCATCTCTCATTTTAAAAAGTCTCTAACCAACACAGAATAAATCAGAATATTGAGAAAAAAGGCCTAGTGATTATATGGATAGGATATGGATAACAACAAAAGCTGCATGGGGAAATGAAAGAAATGTCCATAACTCAAGCTGGTCAACAATCAGATAATGGTAATGTTTCTGGTTACTGTCCTCTATGCTGTAGTTGCAGGGCTTTCTGTAAGTGAAACAGTTGTTCTCTCTCCCCCAAATGGAGGCATATGAAGAGCTATAAAAGTTTCTATGGGATCCTGTGAACTCAACAGACCATCATTTGGCATTTTTGAATATTTACACAGATACATTTTAGTAATTAAAAGTGTCTTATTTTGATACTACTTTCCCCCCCTCTTCACATCAGGGTAGTTTCATTATGTCTTAGTGCAGTACTCACATCAAATACTGCAAGATGGCTACAGGCTGAAAACAGCCACCATACTACCTCACAAAATAATTCTATTTTTTGTAGAAAATCCCAGCAGGAACTCATTTGCATATTTGACCACACTCCTGATGTCCCTATTATGTCACACAGGGCTTTTTGTAGAAAAAGCCCAGCAAGAACTCATTTGTGTATTAGGCCACACCCCCTGATACCAAGTCAGCTGGAACTGCGTTCCTGTGGGTTCCTGCTCAAAAAAAGCCCTGATTCTATCTGGATTCTGACCTCATTCCTACCACCTTGCCCAACTCTATGAGTGATGAGGGGTCCCATAATCTTGTATCCTTCAACTTTCCCTCTCTTCTTGTTTTCAGACCTGGAGTTAGTAAAGTCACCAGTAAAACCTTGTTGCTGGGATAATTCTATGTAAACCCTAACCCATCTAAGAACTTGAATATATATTTTTATAATTCACATGATGTGGTTGTTTACACCTGTGACGAAAGGGCCCTGGTTTGCCTACCAGACCCCGTTCCCCTTTTTGGAGGGAGCTATTTCTCCTCCGGCCACTTGGGCTCACTGCCACCACCTGCTCAGTCTAGGGGTTCGGATTGAGAGGAACAGGACTCCCAATCCCCCTCTCCAGCTCTGAGGCCAGGCCTCAAGGTCCTCTGCCACCCTGTACTTGGGTATCACAGAGACCACAGCACTTCTTCGGGGAACCCCTGGAGGATTGGCACCTTATCCAACTACATGCCTTTCCCCGGGGCCCCCTTCATAAAGCAGCGTGGTCTAAAGCGGTTGGGGATCTATGTGGTACAAAGTTTGACTGCCAGCATTCAAAACAGTAAAAATATTTAATTAGAAGAGAAAAAGAAAAGAAAAGAAACAAAAGCAGTTGAATGTAAAAGTTTAGCACAGCACCCGAACAGCAACCAGAAGGACAAATAAAAGGTGGATTTAAATGCATCCTCTCGTCCCTGGTTTAAACTTGCCCTGCCTTGTGGATGACTTCCTCGGTCTGACTGCCTGGAGTCCACTCCGCCTCTCCCTCTTGAGAAGGCCTCTCCCACAGTCAGGAGCCCACAGACTGACAACCTCTTTCCTTGAAGGCCAGCCGAGAACTGAACTTTTCCCGCCTCACTCCAATAAAAAAAACTTCCTGCCCCTCTAGGAGGCTTTCCCCCTAGAGTTGATGGTTTAACTCCATAAGGGAGGAGGGAGTGAAGGGAAGGCTAGGTCACAAAGCCTGCCTTAGCAGTTTCATGTTCCCTCTCAACCAAGCACCACCATTAACTAAGATGGTGTTTCTCCACAACACCTTTCTAAAATAATACTATATCACATTGTAGCCATTACTTGTGTGTATGTGTGCATTTCCCCTATCACTTTTTGTGTTGCACCACACCAATATTTTTCAGTTCTTTAAGCATTTCCTTAGAAATGAGTTCCTTCAGTTCCTCTCATTACACTCCCAAGTCCCATTGTCCAACTGAAAGAAAATATGACATCACTAATAAACCCTACCCTCTTCTTCCTGCTTATTTATTGCTTATAATAAATATTATCTGATGAAACCCAAATGCTAGCTTTCCATATCAGCAAGACAACCTGATTCTCTTCAGATACACGTAACATGCAAATAAATCATATATCCTTTCCTCTACTTATTCAGGTCTCCATTGTGTTATCATTTCCAAGAGCTTTACCATGCTGGAGCTTCCACTTTTTTGCAAGTGGCGAAGATATGAACCAGGAACAAATAGCAGAGGCCTGGGGATCTCCTGGTATGACATGCATCTCCATATCAGTTCCTCTGAAGAAAAAGAATGCTTTGGAGGGTGGACTCTATGGCATTATATCCCACTAAGGTCCCTGACCTCCCCAGGCTCCACCTCTCCTCTCAAATCCACCCCTCAAGTCTGGAAACCCAGGCTCTCATTCCCTGTTGGTGGCCAGGGGGAACCTAGCAACCATAGCAGGTAGTAAATCATTTAGATAGTAAATACCTTACAGTCTGCTCAACCCTGATTTGGGACATGGATATACCCCACCAACAGGCAATCTCCCTAATTTCTGTTAATGCTATTAGATTGCTTCACTAGTTCTGACACTTCTCAGAGTCACTTTGGAAATGAGCATAGGCAAGAAGGTGGAAAATATCATGTAATACACAACTTTGTCAAAATGAGCACATAAGAAAATAAAATGCATGGATGATGGTGAGGGGCTCCAGAAGTTGGCAACATATAGGTTTCAAAAAGTTCTCATTTGGAGTCATATCAGATATCTAAAATGTATTAAGGATTATTGAGTTTGGTTTATTAATTTAGTTCATCTGCATGCCATTGTGGGGAGAAGTCTCAGAATTGCATATGGCAACTGTAACTGACCATCCTGGTGGTTGATATCAGATTTATTGCTAATTGTACTGTGACAAAATATATCGACTCCAGGGGAGATTAAAACAGTAGCAACATACAGTACTTGAAAAAGACATTTTGGAAATAGCTTGTAGAACTAGCCCACTGTTGGACCAAAGTGCTACGCTATAGACTAGGAGAAACTTACAGCGGCTTACTGGGAGTTGTTGTGACTATTATTTATTTGTTGAAAATCTGCGGCATTTTGAGAATACATTTTGTATCGCTAGTAATTCATTAATACACCATTATTTTATATATTTGGGATTAGGCAATCATATTTACACGGTGCTTATGTTGTTTTATTTTTGGCTTGTATGTTTAGCACAGTGTCCCTTTAATTATATTCTCATTTTACAGTTGTGCATACACATTATTCTTACCAAATGCAGTATATTGCAAATAGGAACATATGCAGAAATTGTGAAGAGAGCTTGTAGGAAACCTGATAAATTTCAATTATCCTAATAATAATAATAATAATAATAATATTTAATTTGTATCCCACCCACCCTGCCGAAGCAGGCTCAGGGCGGCTCACATAGGATAACATAAAATACAAACATTACAATAATAAAAGCACAGTGGTTACATAACAAAATTACATATTACAGTTCACTTATATATATTATTACATTAAAAACCATCTAATTAAAACCATCAAATTCAATTCCAACAATTAGTTTGGTGCTACAGTCTCGATGTTACTCATCTTATAATTTTATGTGGTGATGGTACAATAGGTTCCACATTAAGAAAAAGCCAGCTGAAAGAGGGTAGTTTGCAGGCCCCACAGAGCTTTTTTTTTTAAAAAAAAAAAAATCTTCTAAAATGGGTTATAAAAACCAAAATAGAATACATGCATACATAAATAATAGGAATGAGGTAACACAAGCTTTTCCTCAAGTTCCCATGGAGCTTTGAGATATTCTCCCTGATTCTTTGATGGTAGCAAGTGTTCTATATGTTACCATCAACATTATACCTCATACCCTAAAATCACTCAGACAGCATTTTATAATGTCTATTAAACAAGCCATTGTCCGTGATTGGTGGGGGGGGGGGGGGGAGAAGAATCTGGTTGAAGCAAAGCTATCATCCATTTTTTCTGTTTATGTGATTGAGAAAGAGAGTCACTAAATAAAGCAAAATATAGGAGGCAATATATTTCATCAACTGTCACATTTTTACCTAGGCTTTAGAAGGTTTTCATCATAAATCTCAAATCCATTAAGTATTTCTTATCCTCTAAATGGGATACCTACTTTTATGCAGTCTTTCTAATTCCACCCACTGGGAAGTCTAAATTGAAATCTGTCATCTAAACTATGAAGTAATCTTACGTTTTTGTTTAGGATTATTCAGAGTAATATAGTGCTTATGAAAGTGGCCCAAATGACTACTTTGATGACTGATGCTTCTTTTAACTACATCAACAATGTTTTTTTTTAAAAGGTATCTTTGCCACTAGAATATATTATGCACATAAATTACTAATATTTTTAGGATTCATCACACTTTTTGTGCATTCACTTTTCTTTTTTTGAGGTTCAGTTAGAATACTGTCACCTCTTTGAGTAATGATAGAAGATAGCAATAATGACAGGAGGTGGTAAAATGGTGTGGAGATCACTTCAGAGACCATCCCCATTATAGAATTCTGAAAAGCCCTGAAAAAGTAGAAAACCATAAAGACTGGAATCTATATCTGGATGTGCAGAGCCATTCTCAAGATAAGTTCAATGCACACACACACCCTTAAAATATAACTTCCTCCATTAAAAACTAATACTGCATGAATTAAGCCTGATCTTTCTTTGTTTTCCTTTTCAATTGTTATTGTGTATAAGAGAGAATAATATTTTTGGGTTTTAGCAAAGAGATTGCTGGATTTGAATTTTGGGGATCGGAGGGCCAATGTTTGATTAGGCATGGATCAAAATTGAAACTGCCATGTTCTTGTCTCATGTTAGAAATGTTCTTTGCCAGCTGCACTAATTGCTGGAAAAATATCTTCTGGAAATTATACATGTCTCAGTAACATCCAGTCATGAAAACTATAGCCTAGAATCCACAAGAGCTAGCTCTTGAAGACAGTTAGAAAATTATAGTTGGTACAAAATGTAGCATCTATGTTCCCTGCTAGTAGACACCACTGTAATCACATGAAACTATAGCAATTAAAACATTAAGAGTTAAGCCATTGCCATCAGTTTCCAGTTTGCTTCTGAGTTTAAAACAAGGTACTGTGAGGCCGAGGTCAGATGCACATAAATTGACAAGATGGGCATGGATGAAAGCCAGTTGCATGTCGGATTTTATGCAGTTGTCCAAACATCAGCATCTGGCAATGGTCGTTGGCTCATTCATGTCCCGCACTGCCACAACTGGGACATGGACTTTTTTGATAGTACATTAAATCCAGACCAAGAATGCTTCCAGACGAAGAATGCTTCCGACGACTCCCGCGTGTATTTTCTATATTTGAACACTCCATTGTAGCCGACTCATCGCAAGCGCACATCCGCTTCCCTGCGAGAGCCCACTCCAAATGATATCATTGCGCCAGCAATTGTTGACTCAGCCTTCCAACCTTCCAAGGTCGGTAAAATGAGTACCTAACTTGCTGGGGGAGAAGTGTAATGACCGGGGAAGGCAATGGCAAACCACCCCGTAAAAGGTCTGTCATGAAAACTTTGTGAAAGCAGTGTCACCCCAGAGTCAAAAATGACTGGTGCTTGCACAGGGTACCTTTTCTAATTAGGGGGGGGGGAGGCAGATCACCCACCTTTACTGTCTCCCTGCCAGGCAGGGAGATGGAAAAGGCAGTTCCCGGGCTCCCCCCCCCCCTTTAAACACCCAGGTGGGGTGTTTAAATGTGAGGAAAAGGCAGATCGCCCTCCTTTGCCTTCTCCTCGCCAGGCAGAGAAATGACAAAGAGAGCTCCCGTGCTCCTCCCCCATATTTAAGCACCCCAGTGGGGTGTTTAAATGGAGGGGAGGAAGATGACTCACCTTTGTGGTTACCCTGCCAGGCAGAGAGATGGCAAAGAGAGTTCCTGTCCTCCCACCCATTTAAACACCCTGGCGGGGTGTTCATTTTTTGTGACAGTCTACGTTGTTTGATGCCCATTCCAGCCTGTTCTGGCCCATTCTGGCTTTTACCCTGTCCCATTTAAATGGGGGGGGGAGGAAGATGCCAGGCAGAGAGACAGCAAAGAGAGTTGCCATGCTCCCCCCCCCCATTTAAACACCACGGTGGGGTGTTTAAATGGGGGGGGAGGAAGATCACCCACCTTTGCTGTCTCCCTGCCAGGCGGAGAGACAGCAAAGAGAACTCCCGGGCTTCCCCTCCCTGGCCAGGTGTTTCAATTTTTTTTTTTTTTGGGGGGGGGGCAGATCGCCCACTTTTGCTGCCACCTTTAAAAAAAAAAAGCCAAGCATGATATCCCACGGTACTGTGCTTGTGCGAGTGTGGAATGCCATCTCAAAAAATGAGGTCTGGTTGAGACCTCTGATCAACCAACAATGGGATCAATGCTGTTTAGAAATGAAGGATGAAGGGATGTCTGATCAGGAAATTCATTGTAAAAAAGCTGCAGGGTATAATAGTGATGGGTTAGGGATGGATTTAATGGTGAGTGTGACCACGGTCTGAATGGAGCACCTGTGAGTGGAGGCTGCATGGGGGGGGGGGGAGGCAGGTCTGGGGGATGCAAACATCCTGTATGAGGTCATCAGAGGGAGGAGCTATTAAGAGCATATCTGTTGGCTCCTTTCTCCCCATTTCCTCTTTGAGCCTTGTGCTCAGTCCACCTTACTACCCTGTATGCAGTGTAGGCTGTGCTGCTCACCATTGCCTGGGCCAAGTAGCAAATTTGCACCCTCCTTGTGATTGGCCTGGAAGGGAGAGCGGTTTTTTCACCTATCTTGCACTAGCTGTGAAACTGTTCTGGAGCTGGTAGAGTCATTGTTTAGGTTGGTCACTCTCAGGTGGATTGGTGTGGGAAGAGGTAAAGTGGATATGGTGAGCACCAGAAAACACCTACCCAGTTTTGGGGGAAAGGGGTCCATCAGGATATGTCTGAGAGCTTTGCAGCCTGGGGCAGAAATGAGAGCTGCCTTGAGAGTTATTCTGGAAGGGCTTTGCCCTTCTGTGAGTTTCATGGCCTGGGATGTGAGGCTGCAGTCTTATGGAGCAGTTTCCAGTTAGTTTTACTGGCTGAAAGTGAGTAAAGTGTCATGGCTCACATTGAGGCATGGGTGCTCGCCCAACATAGGGCTTGCTGGCAGTCCACACACAAGCCTATGCCCTTGTCACAATGGTTGTAAATAAGGAATAAAGTGGCCATTAGTTAATCCCATCTCTTGTGTCTGCCTCTTTATTCCAACTTGGAGGAGGGGAGGAATATTCAGTTTGTTAGGTCTCAGACTCTGCCAACTCCACATATGGAATGCTCTCCCCGGGGAGTTGAGAGTGACTACATCCCTTGGGGGCTTCTGATCTTCTTTAAAGGTGTACATGTTTGGAAGGGCCTTTTATTTTCGACTGATGGGTTATTATTGTGGTATAAACTAGATTTGGCACTACTGGCAGGATGACTTCTTATTTATTAATCTAGACAACTTATTGCCCACTTTTCTCATTCACCTAACTCATATAAACAATTAGCCAGGCAAAATAAAAACAGACAAAAATGACAAAGCCACAACCTGAGCACGTTTTGAATCTGGTGGCCAGACCATTCTATGGCCACAGGCTGCAAGTTCCAGATGAAGAGCCAAGGGCTATTTGGGTCTTTCCCATCACCTTGCATTAGAGGACTTATTGTGCTTCTGACAAAAACACAGCTAAGATAGTATGCAGGTGGCAAGATGTTTCCCAATAACCCCCTCCCTGCGTGGTTGTTTATTTATGTTTTAATGATTTCTGATTATATGTTGCTTGGTTTAAAATTATATTGTGAACCTTCTTGGGAACCAGACATGGCTGAAAGACACTCTAGAAATATGCTAAATAAATGAATAGAATAAATGTTCACGTATATAATTGGCAATATAAAAATTTCAGAATCGCAGCATTAAGTAATTGTTTTGTCCAGGACCACCTACTCTGTGGAGCACTCTCTCTCCCCCCCCCCAACTTATTGTATTTGCAAATATAAAATGCTTGCACTTTCCAGACCCTGGCTATTCAACAAAACAGGTATTCAAACTTATTTTTGAAGTAATGATAAGGTCATTGTATTAAATGTATTGTTTGCTTTGCCCTGTGCCACTCAACACAATATATTAATCTTCTATGGTGAGATTGAAGAAAATGAAAAGCTTAACCAAGTGTACAGGAAAATGTTCCTTTTGGAGCAGAGCCCAAAGCCATCATAGACTGCATTATCTACCTGTGTATATATTTAGTACACAGGTAGATAATGCAGTCTAGGATGGCTCTTGCCTTGGCTCCGAACATATCTATTCACCTTAAGCGATCATCTCATCTGATCAAAACTAAGAAAATACTGGAAAGCATAGATTGGGATAAGGTACCAGGCTTTAATTTCCCCCCCAAGTCAGAATGAAGAGTCAGACACAAGGTATTGGTAAAACTAAGGGCCACTCTATTATATGAATAAACAAAACGGCAAAGGCAACCAAAACTGTGGCCTGGTCAGGGCCAGGGGTCTCAACAGACTGCTCCCCTGCCATTAGTGGGCAAGAGACCCGGCCCCCCAGCCAGAGCTGTGTGTCACAGCTCCCGCCAGGCCAGCCCAGCAGTAAGGCTTGCCCAGAGAGCCCAACCACCAGATGCACATCTCAATGGAAGGCACCCTCTGGTCAAGCCTCCAGGACGGTCTGCATTCACCCACCCCGGGTCATGAACACCCAAAGGTTGATCCTGCAAGACCCCTAACTCCCCCAAAAGGGAAGGCTTTCCAGTCCTCCCCTAGCCACATAGTACCATAAACCCAGTAAAACCTGCCACTACTAAGGCCAAGTCTCTTCTTAGGGCTTAGCACCCACCAGGAGGCCCAAGGCCAGCTGCAGTCCTTGCCGAAGATCTCTCAAGAAAAGCATATTACCCTTTTCTGAGAGATGCACCCCATCCCCTCTGTAGAGGTCAGAATATTTCATAGAAATATCCAGGTGGGGCAGATAGTGGCCCAACCCCCCTTCCAATGCCTTTTGAATTTCCTTATTTGCTCTGTAACAAGCCCTCTCTATTCCTGCTGGATCCCAAGCACTGCGCCAAACCAGGTGGGAAATCATGGCTGACCAAATTATAATTGTCCCTGGTCATCTCTCCCTGATGTGCCTGAAATCATCTTGTGCCTGCAGGACCAAAGCCTTGCCTTTTATCAGCCCGAGATCATTTTCCCCCAAGTGAATGATTAAAACCTGAGGAGGAGGGCTCACATTCCCATGGAATAACAATGACAGCAGGCCAGATCACTGCAGACCCCGGCGCCCCAGCATTCAACAGTAACATATTGGCTGAGACCCAGCTGAGAGCTGACCAAAGTTCTCTGAGCCTGATGTGCAGCCCAAAACACATAGCTGTGTCCACAGATGAAAACTCGGCTCCTCTAGCCAGGAAAAACAGCATCTAAAAGAAAAAAAACAGACAAACTATAAACACATACCATAACTTCCCAGCTCCCAATAAACAATGCTAAGAATGGAGCAAAGGGTGAACATAAGATTTGAAAGCCAGCGACCGCCAACGACCAAGGCGCTGAATGGAGGAAGAGGAATATCCCAGGGCAGCGGCCGTAGAGGCTGCCCCGATTCTAAAGGAGTGGGTACCAAACTGCACTCCCAACAACCCCAACTAAGCTAAGGCCCTAGAAGTCACCATTCAAAACTGATGCTTTGTCAGTGGGCTGCTGCCAGGATGACAAAACAAAAACCCCTCGCAGTTCCCCCCGCACTGCCAAATAAGCAGCCAACACGGAAACTGGGCAAAGCTCAACCTCAAAACACGGACCCAGCTCCAATATGGTCCCTTTGCTGAGCTGGTCAGTCTTAGAGCACCACACGGCAAGAACCGCCTTACCCTCCATTAACCTTAGATCCTGAAGCGACAAAGCCCTACCAGAAACATCATTCCTGGAGCTTGCCACTAACTCACTGACCCTAAGTGCCCCAAAAAAGGCCACTAAAGAGGCCGCATGAAACAAAGCAGACTCAAAATGAGATGCACAAACCATACTCCAACCCCCCTTCAAACCCCTAAGAATCGAAGGTGAAATGGGGTTCCTGGTGTGGGAACTAGGCCCCATCTCTCTGGACCACCCCTCCAGCATCTTTCGAAGATGAAAGTCTGCTGTTTCCTCTTTATTTCCCAATGCCTTGCTAGCAAAAGCCAGCTCAGACAGACATCTCCTAATAGATCACACAACCAATCCCTTACCTTTTAAGGAAACGCAGTAGCGGAGCAACTGCTCCACTGGGAGGGGCTAAACAATGCGATACCCTACTTCAGCCCTAAAGTCAAACTGCCGCACAGTATGTTCATAAGACTTCCTGGTGCTAGGCGCAATGGCTCGGCCTATCGCTCTGCAGGCCTCGGCTCTCCACTCAGCCATAGCTCCTGGGGCATTGGTGCTGGCTCTCGATCAGCATCTGGGGTCAGCTGGCGGAACCTCTCCATCTGTTTGCGAGAGAGAGCGTCTGCCACCCCGTTATTTACACCAGGAACATGCTTGGCCAAAAACAGTATGTTAAGCCTCAGACAGCGCAGAGTAAAGGTCCTCACCAGCCTCATAACCCATTGAGATTTGGATGAAAGAGAATTAATGACATGGACCACAGCAATATTATAGCACCAAAACTGCACTGTGTGATTGGCCATGTAACTCCCCCACAGCCAAACTGCAACCAGAATGGGAAAGAATTCGAGAAATGTGAGATCTCGGTTCACCCCTGCTTGAACCCATGAATCTGGCCAAACCTCTGTGCACCAGTGCCCACGGAAATAAACCCCAAAACCTAAAGACCCAGCAGCATCAGACATGACCTGAAGCTCCGCCTCAATACTCAGGTCCTCTCTCCAAAAAGAAATCCCATTAAAGGATTCCAAAAATTCCTGCCATACCCTCAAATCCTCCCACATGCTGCTGGTAACCCTAGTCCTGTGCTGAGGCAAGTGCAGGCTTGCCATAGCATCACAAAACCTGTGAAGAAAAGCCCGTCCAGGGGCAACCACTTTGCAAGCAAAGTTAAGATGCCCGACCAACTGCTGGAGCTCAAGCAGTGTAATCTTTGTCCTCAGAAGGAAAGCACTAATCCTATTCCTTAAGTCCTCCACCTTCTGAAAAGGTATTTTGGACGATTGCGCTAGGGTGTCCAGCTCAATCCCCCAAAATATAAGGTTTTCAGCCGGGTCCTCCGTTTTTTCTTTAGCTAACAGCACCCCTAACTCTGCGTCCAGCTCAATAAAGCTGGAGAGCAACTGTGCGCAACGCCCTGTCCCCGCAGGACCCACAAAAAGGTAGTCATCCAAATAATGGACAACATCCCGCAAACCCACTTTTTCATGCACAGCCCATTCCAGGAACGTGCTGAAACACTGAAAAGCTGTGCATGATACAGAGCAACCCATAGGCAAAGCCTTGTCCATGTAAAATTGCCCTGCAAAAGAAAAACCTAAGAGCTCATAATAATCAGGGTGGACAGGGAGAAGGCGAAAAGCAGATTTAATATCGCATTTAGCCAACTCTGCCCCCTGACCACAGCGTTGAACGATGCCCATGACCTGATCGAAGCTAGTATACCTAACTGAGCATAATTGCTCAGAAATCCTGTCATTAACAGAAGAACCCTTGGGGTAGGAAAGGTGGTGAATCAAATGAAATTCACCAGGCGCCTTCTTTGGTACCACCCCCAAAAGGGAAAACTCTAAGGTTAACCACTGGAGGATTAAGGAATGGGCCCAAAATCCTGCCCTCCGCCAACTCCTTGGAGATCTTATCCTCCACCACATGCTCTAAACCTTTAACAGAACTAAGGTTCTGAGACCGAGTTGGGACCCGGGAACCCTGAAAAGGAATTCTAAAACCGAACGTGAAACCATTTAACAAATATAACCTATCCGCCCCACGTGGGTACCTACGTAGCCACCGCTCAAGAGGTCCCACCTTTATCGGACTGGGCTCCTTTTCCAGTTTGGGAAGTACTCCCACTCCCACCCTGTCTCTTTTGGCCCTTACGTGGCCGAACTCTGGGGCAGTTAGTAAAGGAGTGCAGACTGCCACATATGGGGCATTCGTGCTTGAACTGGCAAGTTTTCCGACTGCACACTCCCTATGAACCAAACTTCCAACAAAGCAAGCGGGGTTGAACTGCCTGCCCCGCTGAGCTGCGGGAAGAGGATGATGTAGCAGAGAGAGAAGTGGATGCCTTAGCAACCAAATGACCACTATCAGAGCAGTTACCCAAATCAGGCTGTGCCGGTGACATAACCTGCAGCCACAATTGTTGATGGATACAATCCCACTGGGGGGGAGGGTACAAAGCAGCCCTCATCCTGAATTCCTCATCATATTGAATCCAGGCCGGGCCACTAAACATCGTATACCCTTTATAAATAATATCCATATGAGCGCTGCCACCCGCCAAGGCTGAGCACGCGCTATCACTCCAGCATATAGAAAAAACCCTGGCAGCCAATTGGCCCAAGTCTGATCCACCTTCCGCTTTTTCAATTTCTCCTTCTTCTTGTCATCCAGATCCTCCTTAACTTTTTTTTCTAACTCCCGAAACAGGAGGGAGAAAATAGCCACATACTCTCCCTTTAGGATCTTGTCCTTTGTTGCAGGCAACAAATATTGCCTAAAGGTAAAGCGACATCTCCAAAAGGCATGGCAGTAAAAGGGATCGTCCAATAGGGAGAAGGAAATCCCCATCCCCCCACAAGGGAAGGTGCAACCCCCTGCTGCCCAGCAACTGGCCAATTCCCATATGGGACAAGCACGCCGAGTTAATCTGAGGACCCACACCCAAGGTGGAAGGTGTACCTGAACCCCCAGAAGCAATGCCAGGAGCTGCCACCTGTCTTACCCGGCAATCCAGTAGGCACCAGCGCCGATCCAGATTCCGCAACCTCCGAAGATGGGCCTGATCCTGCATCAGAAGCACCAAGACCCACGGCCCCTCCAGCAGCATTACCGGCAGACCTGTCTTCCAAAATAGACAACCTGGTTAAGATGAAGGCTTGAAATGCCAATTTGGAGACCTTCCCCCCTTCCAAAACTTGCGAAGATGAAACACCGGATGCATGCTTCAGGGCCCGCAGCCTCTGCAAGATAGCTGCGTTCACCTCATCCTTCCCCTCCTCATCAGAAGATAAAGGCGGCGGAGGACGCTTTTGCAGAGGCCTAGGGGCTTTTCGCACCGGCTGTTTGCCCTTGGACTTCCCCGTCCCTTTTCGCCCAGACATCTTCCTGGAATAAGGACAGATGAAACTGACAAACAACCAATAGCCCTTGCAGGCAGTTTACAAATAACCCTCTCTAATAACCCAGCCCTAAAATGGCTCCCAATTCAACACTCAGTCCCTAAAATGGCCACCAAAAATCAGCCCCTAAAATGGCTGTCGCCCTATGAGAGGAATTAAAAATAAGATGGTCACCAAGCCCGATGAGAAGGGAAACGTACAAATAAGGCAACCACCAATTGCCACCTTAATACTCCCCCAAAGCCCAGAAAGAAACCCCCTCAGCAGAAAGCTCAGCCTTAACTGAATCACCAGGGAAGGGGGGGGGGTGAAGGGGAGCCACACGAGCCGCTTTAAACAAAGAGGGAATGGGAGAGTTTAAAAAAAAAAAACCGGTGCAAGTCCCACGAAGCAACCTCTGTCTGATCAATGCTATCCTTCCCCCAGCTCTCAGAACAGCCCACAAATTGACCCGTCCAACGGGGCCTGAACGGGAGCAAGAGCGCTCCGACGGCCCTATTCAAAACATCGAACGAGGCCTAATTCCTCCAAGCTGGCTCAGAGCGCCACTAAACGCTCCTACTGAGCCGAGCTTCCACGAGGGACTGAACAATGGGGGCAGAGGCCTGGCCGTTACAATGCCCAAGCCCCGCCCCCTCCAGGGAGGCAAATAGATTCCCCAGCAGCTGAGCTGCGATGCAGCCAGTTGCTGGAAATTCCTTCTGTCCATTATATACCTAGCATTTGATTAAGGACATGATATGGCAAGAAATCAGAGGGTATATCTGAACAAGCAGCACTCATCTCCCGGTAAGTTCAAACAAAAGACTAGCAAAGGTAAGAATTAGACAATATGAGGAATATATGATTGCTTCTGAAAGCAGTTTGTGTTGTCCATAGTAAATCTTAATGTGATGTGGTGTTGCTGCTTTAAGAGTTTCCTTGTCCTCACTCCCAAGTAAATAGCTATGCATTTGTTTTGTTTTGGGGGTTTTTTCATCTGGAATTTTTTTCTCAAAAATTATTGGTGGTGAGCTGATTTGTGATCATGTACAACTCAACTCTTGGCAAAGACCACATTGATAATTGTTGTTGCTTTTTTTGTTGTTGTTTTAAAGGAGCCAAAGCTTCATGGGATGATAATGAGCAGGCCAACTGAGTGAACCATTTTCACAGGGTCTGCAGGTAAGAGTTCAGAACTAATTAATTTCAAAACACAATTCCTTTACTAGTATGGAAATCTGAATTCATGTCACATTATATATTTAGCAAGGCGTATTAGGTGACAAGAGAATGGGAAACGGGGGTTTTGGTGAAAGTCATATGTCATCTGCATTAGTAAGTTCCACCTTACATTCCAATTTCACGAAATGTGTTTTGTGAACCCATAGGACCATACAGTAAGTGTTGGACATATCTGGACATTTTGTATTTGTCCACAAAACCTTATTTTTCTATAGTTCATTTTCTTTTTCAATATATCCTCTCACACTGTCCAGGCCACATTAATACTCATCTCAAGCTCTATTCCTCATTAGGGATGTGCATTTGGTTCAACTGAACCAAATACAACCCCAAATTTCAGCCTATGTGGCAGCATTTGGGGCATGCTAGAGCCAAATCAGATTTTCCAGTCTGATTCATCTTCCCAAATACAGCATTGCTCCAAATACCACCAAAGCTATTTGGCTGCTATTTGGGGCCATTACACCCTATGGGCCATTAAAATGAATGATAAAATCTCATAGACTATAATCCTTTATTATCTGGATGTCAATTTGCTGCCATTTACATGTCCTAGCAAATGTGTTATTCCAATCTGACTCTAACCACCTCTTCCTGGCAACTAATCCATCCCCACTTGTATATAATATTTGCAGAAATCCGCTTCACTGTGTGAACTTGGGCACATGCATTTTTATTACAATGTACCTGAGATAGTGTGCTTGCACACAAAAGCTTATACTTCAAATAAAAAAATTGTTGGTCCTAGAAAACCATGAGAGGCAATGGAAGGTGTAAAGTACTGGGGTTGGCGCAGTAAGAGACCAGAGTCGGAGAGTGATTTCAGCAAGCTTTACTTCAGGAACACACACACAGACTGAACTCTATTCAAACTTCCTGCTCTTTTATACAATTCTTGCCCCCTTCTGATTGGTCCTTAACTATCTACATGGATTGGCTATTTACAGGGCCCTAAGGGCCTATCAGGGTACAGTATGAGCCTAGATGTTGATTGGCTACTTATGTTTCAATCCTTCCCCTGATTGGGCACGCTTAGGCCTTCTCTGGAACCCTGGTGTGGAGTACAAGCTTTGGCTTGTTCAGCTTCCCTCCAAAAGTAACAGTTCCCTCCAAAAGTAACAGTTCTCCCATTTAAGCCTAGGACAAAACACCCCTCCCCCCATAGTTCCAGCTATCAGGTGACATAGTCCTGGAGATATGCCGGAGGGCGGCGGTCTCGTGTTGAGCGTCGGAGCTCCGAGGGGACTGGGCGTTCCGACTCGGTTGGTGGTTCCGCGGCTGCAGAGCTGGAGACATCTGGGACGGCGGCCCCGGGAGACGTGGGTTCAGCTGCGCGGTCGGAGATCTCCTCCTGCTGGGCAGAAGCGGGCTCCACGGAACCCTGTTCTGTGTCAGGCTCTCGGGGACTTACGTTGTCCGGATCTGGAGCCTCTGACTTTGGCTCCCCAGCAGGCAGGCGACCTCGGAGTTAGTCGATGTGTCGCCTCAGGAGATGTCCACCCTCCAAGGTCACTGCATAGGAGAACGGTCCGGTGACGTGGTCCACCTTTCCAGGGAGCCAGGCGGGGCCAGTGGTGGCATAGTTCCGTGCCCACACTGTCTCACCTGGGTAGAACCCTCTGGGGGCTTTAAGGTGTTCCAGCACCGGTCGCCTGTCTGGGGCTCGGTCAGGGTGCAGCTTGTCCAGCAGGGTGCAGATGCGGCGGCCCATGAGGAGTTCTGCTGGACTGCGACCTGTGGAGGCGGTAGGTGTGGTCCGGTAGGCCATTAGGAAACACACCATGTCTTTTGGCCAGTCTGAGGGGCCCAGACGGTTCAAGGCCTCCTTTGCCGTGCGCACCATCCGCTCTGCCTGGCCGTTGGTGGCTGGATGAAACGGGGCAGAGCAAATGTGCCTGATGAGGTTCTTGGCCAAGAAGTCCTGGAACACTGCGGACGTGAATGCTGTGCCGTTGTCGGTGACGATGGTCTCCGGCAACCCGTGGGTTGCAAAGATGGCCCTCAGAGCCGTGATGGTCGCCTGCGATGATGGCGAGGGCACCTGGACCACCTCCAACCACTTGGAGTATGAATCCACTAGTAGAGTCCGCCCATGGAAGGGGCCAGCAAAGTCCATATGCAGTCTTGACCAGGGGGTTTTGGTGGATTCCCATGATTGCACTGGGCCACGTGGGGGGTCAGGCCTTGACACCTGGCATGTCGGGCACCTTTTAACCCAAGCCTCAATTTCTGCATCGAGGCTGGGCCACCAGACATAGCTCCGTGCGAGAGCCTTCATGCGGACTATGCCTGGGTGTGCCTCGTGCAGGGCTCTCAGCACTTGGTCTTGCAAGGGTTTGGGGATGACGACTCTGTTGCCCCATAGTAGGCAGCCTTTGTGGGTGGATAGTTCGTCTTTCCGGGCTGCAAACAGAGTAAATTCCGACCCAGTTGAGCCCTTGGGCCACCCCCTCCCCACCCAGTCCAAGACACGGGAGAGGACTGGATCACGAGCGGAGCGGGCAGCAACGTCATGGGCGAGCAATGGCCTGTCCGGAAGCATGTCCATCAGTAGGATCTGATGAGCTGGGGCTGGATCGGGATCCACATCAGGCAAGGGCAAGCGGCTCAGGGCGTCAGCATGGCCCATTGCCTTGCCCGGGCGATGCACTAGGGTGTAGGTGTAGCCGGCTAGAAAAATGGACCAACGGAGGACCCATGGGGACAACACCTGAGGGGTCTGCCGGTCCGATGCAAAGAGGCCCAAGAGGGGTTTGTGGTCCGTATAGAGGGTAAAGGGCCGGCCGTAGATGTAATCATGAAATTTTTTGACGCCGGCCACAACTGCCAACCCTTCTTTGTCGATTTGGGCGTAGTTCCGCTCCGCTGACGAGAGGGTCCGCGAGTAGTACGCAATAGGGACTTCGGTCCCATCAGGGAGTCGGTGGCCCAGAACTGCCCCCACGCCATAAGGGGATGCGTCGCATGCAAGGACCAAGGGCAGGGTCTCATCGAAATGGGCAAGGACGGAGTTGGACATCAGGAGGCCCTTGATATCCTGGAAGGCTTTAGCGTGCTGGCGGCCCCATGCCCAGGGTCGGTTCTTGTCTAGAAGTCGGTGCAGGGGTTCAGCCACTGCTGCCTTGTGGGGGAGACAAGCATGATAAAAGTTTAGGAGGCCGAGGAAGGCCTGGAGTTCTTGCTTGTTGGTGGGCGCTGGAGCATCTCTGATGGCACGCAGCTTGGCGTTGGAGGGGTGGACCCCCTGGGCATCGATGGAGAACCCCAGGAATTCCACCCGATCCACGCCCAGGAGGCACTTCTCCCATTTGACCTTGAGGCCGGCTGTTTCAAAACGTTGTAGGACTCCTCTAAGTCGGAGAGTGATTTCAGCAAGCTTTACTTCAGGAACACACACACAGACTGAACTCTATTCAAACTTCCCGCTCTTTTATACAATTCTTGCCCCCTTCTGATTGGTCCTTAACTATCTACATGGATTGGCTATTTACAGGGCCCTAAGGGCCTATCAGGGTACAGTATGAGCCTAGATGTTGATTGGCTACTTATGTTTCAATCCTTCCCCTGATTGGGCACGCTTAGGCCTTCTCTGGAACCCTGGTGTGGAGTACAAGCTTTGGCTTGTTCAGCTTCCCTCCAAAAGTAACAGTTTCCTCCAAAAGTAACAGTTCTCCCATTTAAGCCTAGGACACAACAGAAGGAATGGGAACAACCTCTTTGGGTGTCTGGAGGTTGCTGGGCAGTAGTTGGTGTTCAGGGTTAAAAGTATTCAGGGTTGCCATATATTTCCAAATACCAGGTTTGATAAAGCAAGCTGGTTTGGGAGATATTCAGGAATCCCAAATGTACTGCTTCATTATACTCTGTGGACCATTAAAGTCAATGGCAACATCTCATAAGGCATAAACAGGGGGCTGTGGGGGTTTGAGGGAGAGGCACCAAATTTGCAGTGTAGCTGCTGGAGCCTCTTCCCCCCAAAACCCCCAAGTTCCAAAAATTTTGGACCAGGGGGTCCAATTCTATGAACTTCAAAATAGGTTGCCCCATTCCCATTGTTTCCTATGATTGGGGGTGGGGGGGAGAGACTGTCAGCTATTCACCAGACTACCTTTTATTGGCCTCCCATCTTCAGATATCCTTATTTTTTATTTATTTCATTTATACCCCACCTGTTTCCACAGTGAGAACAAAAATAGCTCACATTATTGTCTTTTCCATTTCATCCGCACAACAACCCTGTGAGGTAGGTTATGCTGAAATTACATGACTAGTTCAAAATCACACAGTGAGCTTCTACAGCACGATGGGGATTCGAACCTGGGTCTCACAGGTCTGAAGCTCTAACTGCTACACCACACTGGCTTTCATTGGATGGCTGCTGTTGAAGAGCAGGGAGCAGCCAGGCCTAGTTAAATCATGCAAGTTAATAATAATTTTTTATTTGTAATTTTTTTTTATTTGTATGGGTGGTATCAACTCACCCAGAGGTTGTTTCCAGGCCTAGAGTTGCCAGTCTCCAGGAAATATCCTAGAATTACAGCTGAATACAACAGAGATCTGTCCCCCTGGAGGAAATGACTGCTTTGGAGGGTGGACTGTATTCAGCTAGGTCCTCTCCCGTCCTCAAACCCTACCCTCCTTAGATTATACCCTACTAGGGTTGACTTTGGGGGTGGAGCCAGGAGACTTTGGGGGGGGGAGCCAGGAGACATTAGGGGTGGGGCCAAGATCAAGGCTGTGACAAGCATAATTGAACTCCAAAGGGAGTTCTGGCCATCACATTTAAACGGACGGCACACCTTTTCAATTCCTTCCATAGGAAATAATGAAAGATAGAGGCACCTTCTTTTGGACCCCCTGGTCCAAATTTTTTTGAAACTTGGGGGGTATTTTGGGGAGAGGCACTAGATGCTATACAGAAAATTTGGTGCCTCTACCTCAAAAAACAGCCCCCCCACAGAGTTTCTGTTTTAAAATCCTGATTGTGGATTTCATTGTTGGGGTGCAGGCTGTTGAACACTTTTCTGTGTAACAATGGGGGTCATTATACATGCAGGCTCAACTTTCTTTCACACAAATACAGAATATTTGCAAGGGGAAGAACAAATCTCAGAATTGGTAGAGGGACTGTAACCAGGCAAAGATCTGTATTCTGGTAGAAGTTCAGGGACACTGCAGATCTTGAAAATCAATAAACAGAGAAAAACAAGGAATAGGAAGCAAGCAAATGGCAGAGTATATGTCAAAGTACCAGAAGAGACAAGAATCAAGTCACCAAAAGCTCAAATACTTGGGGGAAAGTCTACAAAAAAAACACATGTAAACTTGTGTAATAACTTTTAATGAAGTCAAAGGCTTTGGATACAAGTAGTCAAAAGGCCAAATTGTAACTTCTAAAGGACTTAAAAGGTTAAAAAGAAAATATTATTTTATTATTTCCTTTCTTGTTTCTTGCTGGTGAATTCAAGCACAGAGAAGTAGTGACTCTTTAAAGTATGGAATCAATCATGAACCAACCGTGAAATTCTTTGGGGCACTTGACCAGTTTGGCCTGATGTGTTCTATTGATCTTCTCCAGTGCATCATCGTAACTGACTAGCTAATCAATGTAATGTCTACCTTGAGATAGACTAGAACAGAGGAATTTTGGGACAGCACAGGAAATAATCTCTGACATCACCATATCATAGTATTGTTACATCACTTGTTATTAGATTTTAGCCTAAAGGTTAAAGAATATGTTTGACAGTACAGTACTGGGGAAGGAAGAATTTAGTTTTTCCTGTGCAAAAAAGAAAGGGGGGGGGGAGCTGCACAAGGCTGCATGAAACCAGTGCAGTTCACTAATACCTTTATCTTCTGCAGTGACCACTGTGTCTTCTGACAGCACACCACACAAGAGCACACACATCTTGTAGAAGTATGCATGATATGCATCAGATAAATATGCACTATATACATCTTCACAAGCAGCAGTGATGTGATGCACACTTTTGTTAACTAAATGTGAAGTATGCAGAGTGTTCGCTCGCTTCTTATCTAATATAGGGAATAAGAATATATGACTGCCCTGGCAGCTGTTGAGAAGCATTACACAACGGTTTGGTACTGAATACTAATCTGATCACAGAGACAATTATTTATTATTTATTCAGTACATACCATGTGATTGTATAGGCAGACGCTGGGCTTTTAAAGCTTCACAATTATACTTACCAAATGTTGGGGTTTGACCCAATTAGTTTTTGCACCTTTTTTTTTTTATAACCACCATGAAAATCCTTGTGCTGAGATTTGGAGATAAGCAACATCTGCTGGTGTCTACCACAATGCCTGTCTGTATACTATCACATTATTAATGAGATTAAGAAATAAGGAGTGTAACATTCAAAGCCAAAGCATATATTTTGTTTAGGCCACACATATTAGGCCACACTCTCCTGATGTAGCCAATCCTCCTGGAGCTTACAGTAGGCTCTGTACTAAGAGCCCTGTAAGCTCTTAGAGGATTGGCTACATCAGGGGTGTGTGGCCTAATATGCAAAAGAGTTCCTGCTACAAAAAGAAGCCCTGGAAGGGAAATTGTAAACTGCTCTGAGACTCTGTACCCCAGATGAAGGGCAAGGTATAAATCTAATCTCCTCCTCCTCCTCCTCCTCCTCCTCCTCCTCTTCTTCTTCTTCTTCTGCCTGCATAATAGCAGTCCATGCCAGGCAACTGGTTCTTACCATGTATTTCCACTGTATGACTGGGCCATGTTGTGTCCTAGGCTCAAGTGGGAGAACTTTTACTTTTGGAGGGCACTGTTACTTTTGGAGGGAAGCCGAACAAGCCAGAGCTTGAACACCACACCAGGGTTCCAGAGAAGGCCTAAGTGTGCCCAATCAGGGGAAGGATTGAAACATAAGTAGCCAATCAACATCCAGGCTCATACTGTACCCTGATAGGCCCTTAGGGCCCTGTAAATAGCCAATCCATGTAGATAGTTAAGGACCAATCAGAAGGGGGGAAGAATTGTATAAAGGAGCGGGAAGTTTGAACAGAGCTCAGTGTGTTGTGTGTGTGTTCCTGAAGTAAAGCTTGCTGAAATCACTCTCCGACTCTGGTCTCTTACTGCGCTGACCCCAGTATATTACAGGCCAGATGAGCAATTTGCTAAAGTTGTATGTTTATTTCTTTGCAGATAAAAAGCATCATCATATCAGACTAAATTTATCAACAGATGAACAGAACCAGTTTGCATTTCCCCTCGTACTGCAGCCCACTGATCTCCATGGCACACAGCTAGTGAAGGGTGCTGGACTCTGAAGAATGACATGAGAGGGATGTGCAGTGGGAAGGAGGAATTAGTGGAAATTATCAATTTAGACTGCATCTAATCCCATGAAAACTCTCATCTACTGAAGTAGTACTGCTCAAAGGCAGATGGATTACCTGTGAGAACTCAGTGGGACTTGCTTCTAAGCAAATGAGGCTAGGGTTTGATTGTACAATTTAGGAATCAATGTTCTCTAGACCTCTAATCAAACACAAAGAAGGATATTTTTAAAAGGTGGTCACAAAACATTTTTTTTTTAAAAAAACCCTTACCTTGCCAAAAGTGTGTATCTTTAAGAAGGGTGAAGAATTTCTACATATTCAAATGCCTGAGTGTAAAATCCAAATAAATATTCTTGGAAAATACCAAATAATCTAATATCACCCACCCAAGACAAAATTAATTTGTTTAATAAAGCTAGCAAAATGCATCTTATGGGGACCCAGATCTGAAGTGGCAAATAGATTCTTTGCTGCCAGTTGTCATAACACCACAGTATTCATATGTCTGAGAAAACCAAATAGTTTGGGCCTATATTGTTTTCCAAAAGAAAGAGAAAATGTTGTTTAGTGAAATAAGTTGTAGCTGATGGCATTTTGTCAGCAAATGTCTAAAGCTTGTCTGGCTGGGGTTGGCACTTTCAACATACTGAAAAGGAACAGTTTCCCTGGCAACTGAACCCAAAGTGCTCCTGCATTTTGCCCCTCCCTCCCCTCTTGTCCTTTCCCATTTAATCCCTCACCTGCATTTCACAGGTTATATTTAGCATTTAATCTAAGCAGACACAAATGAAAAGTGGGGGAGAGATCTGTCTTTAGTAATAAAACATACAAGAAGATGCCAGTGAATTCTTTCACACAAAATGTATTTTGCGCTTTTCACAGATTAAGGAATGTAAATGATTGCACCACTGTAAGAGCAGGTTAGATGCTTACACTCCATTTGCTTTCTTGCTTCTTAAGATAACAAGTTGTGGGTCACAGTTCCTGTGGTTCTGTGTCCAGGGAAAGGGAGAGGGGAGCTGGCACATCACTGTACTCAAACTGTGTGACCAACTTTGGGTCAGGAAATTCCTAGAGATCTGGGGCTAAAGCACAGGGAGGGTGATGTTTAGGGAAGGGAGAGATCTCAGCAGTACACAATGCCATAGGTTCTACACTCCAAAGCAGACATTTTTTCTCCAGGGCAACTGATCCCTGTCATCTCAAGATGCATTGTAATTCCAAGAGATCTCCAGCTCCCACCTGCAGGTAGGCAATGATGTGGGAGGAAATACTAACTTAATAAGCGTAGATTTTACCGAAGTGGGACCTCTATTTCTGAGCTGTATTACTTCAAAAGGAGGAAGTTGTCATGGTGTTTCATGCAAAATATTGCCTCTATATGGAGATCTAGATTTTAAAGATTCAAATGAGGCTAGAGTAGTCATACTAGACTGTTTCAACAAAACAAAAAGGAGTCTTGTGGCTCCATAAAGACTTATAGAATTGTTGTAGTATAATCTTCATCAAAATACTATAGCTCATGAAGTCTTCTTACCCAACTAATCTCTGTCTTTAAATATATAACAGCACAATATTAGAAAGAGTAATTCTTTGTCTGAAGAGTGGTGTATTTTTTTTTATTATTTTAAGGATATTCCAGGTAGACTGGTGAAGTGAAGATTTTTGGGATATAGTATACATGCAAGATATCTTTATTGCAATATAGCATTCTCACTGGACATTTCATTTGGTGCTTGGTCCATGCCAGTCTAAACAACATTTACATCAGTCTTCTATGCTCAGAAGAGATTTTTTTTTTAAAAAAAATTGAATTTGGTGGAGCAACTAAAGATATTCATTAATATAGAATGAAAGCATTAAGTCTGAATAGTAGCATTGTAATTTAACTGTCACAATATTTATATCTGAGATATCTATCATATCCACTTGGAGGAGAAAGAACATGAATAAATGGGATGATATATTTTCTGTTTCAAACACTTTGTGAGCAAACAGATATTTTGTAAAGTACTATATAAGTTATTATGGTACTACACTTTTATAGACATAAGTTTTGGGCACCTTAAAATCTAACATTTTGTTCCAGCATGGAGCTTTCATGGAATAGAGCCCACTTCTTTAGATTGGATCCACACTATGCAGTTATAAGGAGTATATGTTTTTCTTTCTTTTTTTTTTTAAAAAAAAGCAGGCTCAAGGGTCCATAAAATGCAGAAACAAGTATGAAATATCATGTAAAATTCAAATCCAACTATGAAAAATATAGACAATTCACTAGTAACCAACACCTGTAGGGAGTCCTACTCATTAGCTCACTGAGAGTTTTAGAAAAACTGGGAGTCCCAGGAGTTTGTGTGTTTTTACAGAAAAAAAACTATAAGTAGTAAGTGGCTTTACTTCAGAGACATTGTTGACTAATGTGCAGGTATAAATGTTAGACATTAAGATGCTACTGGATTTCTGTTGCTACTACAAAGAAATATGGCTACTCCTCTGGAATTATTAAAAAGACAAGATTGTTGAGCCACTTCTCTATAGATTCTACCAATGAGGTGACTTTCTGTAATGTACTGAGTGACGAGACGTGTTGAAGGCAACATGTTTTATTAGCGAGTACATCACAAGGCAAGGCAACGCGGGATGGGTCCCGATTATATACATATCCCGGAACAACCCTCAGTCTGGCCAGGTCCAGTCCTGGCCAGTTAAACTTCCCACCACAGATCTTGATTGGCGGAGCGTATTTGCGGAGCTACATCCGAGGACCAGTGGACTTCCACTAGTCACCTCTGTAGCATCCGCTGTGTTGTAATTTCGGGACTGAAATGCAAGACACAACACTCCTCCCCCCCCTAGTTCAAGACACGAAGTCTTTCAAGTAGGCTGGCGCCCTGCGTTCCCGGGTCGACCTCCTTGGGGTTATTTGGGGAGTTGGAGCGGCCGCCGTGACTGGCAGGGCGGCTGGTTCCTCGTGGTGGGGTGACGCCGGAAAAGGGCTGTCCGTCGCCTGTTGCTGTTCCAGAACTCCTCTCTGGGGGGGGTTGTTTCCTCCACTGTGGTGCTCTTCCGCCCGCATAGTCAGTGCAGCCGGCATAGGCTGGGCAGCTTCTGGGGGTGTTGCTGTTAGTACTCCCCCCGCTTCCTGCTCCCCTGATTGCTGTAAGTTCTTCTGGAAATATGCGATGGCGCAGCTGGTCAATATGCCTCCTTAGGATCTGGCACTTTCTGACGAGACCTCATAGGAGTGGGACCTGGTGACCCGCAGCACCTGGGCGGCTAACCACTCTGGCCCGCTTGCAAAGTTCTTTGCGTATACTGGATCCCCTGGAAAGAATCCCCAGTGGCTTCCCTGGTTTCGGGGGAACTGCGGAGTTCCATAGCCCAGCCAGGATGCAACCTGTCTAGCCTCGTGATCAACTTCCTCCCCATTACTAACTTGTCAGGGCTTAACCCGGTGACGGGGTTGGGGGTGATTCTGTTATCAAATAAGAAGGCTGCCAGGCAGTGATCCCAATCTCCCTGTACAATGCGACCCAGGGCCTCTTTAGTGGTGCGCACCATGCACTCTGCTTGGCCATTGGTGGCTGGATGGAAAGGGGCAGACCAAATGTGCTGGATGAGGTACCGATTCAAGAACTCCTGAAATTCCCGGGAGGTTAAAGCGGTCCCATTGTCCATGACGAGGGTCTTGGGGATCCCATGAGTGCAAAAGACCCTTTGCAAGGCTCTGACCGCCGCCGCGGTGGAGGTTGAAGCTACGGGAATCACTTCCAACCACTTGGTGTATGCATCGACTAAGATAAAGAATATTTGGCCCTGGTATGGCCCCGCAAATCTAGGTGTAACTGGGACCATGGCCTCCTGTTGGACTCCCAGTGGTGGACAGGGGCACTGGGGGTATCAGATTGGATCTCTTGGCAGGGTTGGCACCTTCAAACCCACCCTTCCATCTCCTCGTTCATCCCCGGCCACCATACATAGCTACGTGCCAAGGCCTTCATGCGCACTATCCCTGGGTGTGTTTTTTTTTTTCCCCACTTACAACATAATTTATTCATATGTTATAGCCAGGGCATATATTCACAGAGATTAAATAAACTGTTATGGATACAATATGATTGTATTTGAGTTATCTGCATTTCTTTTTTTCTTTTTTTTCTTTTTTTTTTAAACTTAAGAATGCTTTATTGAGTTAAGAAGTGCGATACAGATATAACAAACGAAAACCATGAGTATGCATCAAATATCAAATATCAAAACATGACACCATGAAACATTACAGAGTGCAGTTACGAAAGTAATTGACAGGACATCAATATAGTGTGGTATGAGGCATTGGGGATTCTATTATCAGCATAAACTTTATCAATGAAAGGTCGCCATTTTTCTATAAAATTTGAGGAAACAATTTGTTGGGAACGATGAGGGCCTAAGTCATAAGTGAGCTTATCCAGTGCAAAATAATCCCACAATTTTAACCACCAAGTTTGTTGTGAGTTGGGAGAGTGTTGTTTCCAAACTAGAGCTATTGCAAATTTAGCAGCCACAAACATGAGTGAGATCAATTCCTCTGCAGATTCGGGGATATTTGAGTTATCTAGAAGATTTAAAAGGGCAAATTCGGGCGTAAATGGAGGAGAGTATGATGTGAGTTCTTGTACTTCTTGATAGATTTGTTTCCAAAAGCTATTTATGATTGGGCAGTGCCACCAGGAGTGGAGAAAAGTGCCCCTCTGTCCACAGTTCTTGAAACAGAGGGGTGAGATGGAAGACGAGTGCGCTAGCTGCACTGGGGTACAGTACCATCGTGTGAGGACTTTAAGGGCTTGAAGTTGGACATTCATTGCTTTCGTTTTATATATGGAAGAACCCCAGATGGCTCGCCATTGCTCCTCAGTTAGTTCTATCTGCAAATCTCGAGCCCAGGCACCTTGATAGGAGTGCGGCTTTGCATTAAGGGGGCTGAGTAGCAATTGATATATTTTGATATCAGTCCTTTGATCGGGATTGAATCACCAAATAGGATCTTTTCAAAGCCAGCAAGGTGGACGCGCAGAGGGGGACTGAAGGAATGTGTATCTAATAAATGTTTAAGTTGAAGGTATTCGAACCAGGGTAGTCGAAGGTCAGAGTCAGCCTCCAGAGTCACTTTATCTTTCAGTACCCCCTTAAGAAGAACATCAGCAAATCGGGTCAGTCCTAGACATTTCCATTGCATAAACGAGTCTTTACTCAGCGCTGGAGCGAACCAGGGCTGTCTAACAAAAGTGGTTAAGGAGGAGGTCGGGGGAGCTAACTTATTACGGTGTTTACGCCAAACCTGAAGCATGGAGGCCAAAAAAGGGTTCGGAGAAGAAGAAGTTTTGACGCGCTTAGACACACACCAGAGTTCCTCCTGGAAAGAGGGGGCCCTGAGATAAAAATCCTCGATCGACTTCCAGTCCGCCACGTAGGAGGACCTATAATATTTCACCAAATTAGTGAGGATAATAGCATCATGGTAGTTTGAAATATCTGGGACAGCTAATCCACCCAGCGAAATAGGCCGTCTACTTGAGGCAAAGTTGAGCCTTGGCTTCCGATGCTGCCACACAAATTCATTTATTTGGGATTGCCATTTATGCAGCAGAGAGGCTGGAACACACAGAGGGACCACCCGTAAATAGAACACAATCTTAGGTAGAATTAATGATTTAATTAGATAGATACGCTCCAAAAGGGTGAAAAATTTTTTCCCCGAGTGGGATAGGAGAGAATTGATAGATTTGGAAATTTCTGTCTGGTTAACGGTTGGGAGAGTAGTGAAGTCTAACGGGATGTGAACACCAAGGTGTTTCCAAAATTTTCTAACCCATTTGTATCGGTAGTGCTTGCTGATAAAAGAAATAGAGGTAGAAGATAGGGTAATGGGGTGCAAGAGAGATTTATCAAAGTTTATGGTGGGGCCTGAGGCGATAGCGAAGTCTGAAAGATGAGAGTGAGTTGCTGGAAGTGACAAGGAAGGGTTGGTAAGATACAAGGTTATATCATCTGCGAAGAGACTAACTTTAAAAGCTTCGGTCCCCACGAGAATACCATGGATGCGAGCATCGTTCCTGATTTTGATGGCCAACGGCTCAATTGCAAGAGCGAATAGTAGGGGCGAGAGAGGGCAGCCTTGCCGTGTGCCTCTAGACAGACTGAAAATAGCTGAGTTTAAGTTGTTAATCCGAAGTAGTGCTGAAGGAGAGAGATAGAGGGAGTCAATAAGAGTACGAAATTTGGGACCAAAATTCATTCTTTCTAGTAAGGAGTGCAGGTAGAGAGGTTCGACCGAGTCAAAGGCCTTCTCTATGTCTATAGATAGGATGCAGGCATCCTGAACAGCTTTGGTTTTGCAATGATGAATCAAATTCAGTGTTTTTTGGGTGACATCAGTTAAGTCACGACCAGGGATGAAACCCGACTGATCAGAGGCAATATAATTTGCCATAAAACTATTCAGTCGCCTTGTTAAGATGCTAGTAAAAAGTTTGTAGTCGGTGTTTAAAAGAGATATCGGTCGGTAAGACTTGGGGTCTAATTCATCTCTCTCTTTTTTGTGTAAAACAATAATTTTGGCAAGACTCCAAGACTGAGGGACTGAGCCAGAATCGAGAATATAGTTAAAAAGAGATAGTAAGTAGGAAGATAATGTAGAACTATAAGCTTTATAAAATTCAGAACTGAAGCCATCCAGACCCGGCGATTTGTTTGTGCGCAATGATTTGATGGCTTCAGCAAGTTCCAGCTCATCAATGGGGCAGTCAAGACACTTTCTGTGGGCTTCTAGCAAAGTGGGGAGTGTAGTAACAGATTGAAAAAACTCAGAGATCGCTTCAGGTGGTGGGTTCTTGGATTGGTATAGAGAAGAGTAGAATTGACTAAAAATATCTAAAATAGACTTTGAAGAAGTGCATACAATGCCTTCGCGATTTCTGAGACCCTTCACATTCAGGTTGGTGGCTTGCTGTTGGCTTTCCACGCTAGAAGCCTATGAAATTTTGGGCCCCGATAACAAAAGGCTTGTTTGGTAAATAGCAGATTACGTTTGATTTTTTCAGTATCCAGGGCCTCTAACCTTTTCCTTTCCTCTTGCAAGTGCTGAAATGTTTTTTTGCTGCAAGTGCGTTTATGTTGGAGTTCAAGATCTTTGATTTTCTCAGTCAAGAGGTTAATAAGATGTTGTTTTTTCTTTTTTTGGGTGGCAGCCAATGCAATAATTTTGCCTCTTAGGAAGGCTTTGCACGCATCCCAGACTGTTTGGGAAGGGATGTCATCAGAAAGATTGTGGCTAAAAAATTCCTTAATTTCCTGTTCGATTAGGTTGAAAAGTTCTTTATCTAATAATAAATAATTGTCAAGTCTACAGGAAAAGCTACGGTCATATTGTACAGTTTTCTTAATAGAGCAGATAACTGGCGCGTGATCAGACCAGAGTTTTGGTTCAATTGAGGCATCTACAAGAGCATTACAAAGAGAATCAGAAATAAAGATATAATCAATGCGCGTGTGAGTTTGATGCTGCGAAGAGAAGTAGGTAAAGTCCCACTCATTTTGATGGAGAAACCTCCAGGAGTCTGTAAGCCCCATTTCTGACATTATTTTATTCAAGCCTGAGGGGGGAAAGCCTCGTCTGGGGGGGGGAGTGGAGAGGCGAATGTTCCGATTTTCTGTCTAGCCGAGTGTCCATAAGGAAATTAAAGTCAGCTCCGATAATTAAAGGGCCTTCCTGAAAAGCTTTTAATTTGTTCATAATCTCCCGGATAAATTCTAGTTGTCCCAAATTAGGCGCATAAATGGCAGCTAGGGTTGTGATTTTGTCATTGAGTCCACCCTTAACAAAAAGAAATCTACCACGTTCATCTATCTCAGAGGCCAAGCAAGAAAACTGAACTGAACGTGAGAGTAAAATGGCAACCCCCCTGGCATGAGAGGAACCAGAGGCTGTGAAAGACACAGGAAAATGGGCAGATCGAAATAGGGGATTAATGTCATTTCGTAAGTGTGTCTCTTGTAGAAAGATAATGTCTAGAGCACGTTTCTTCAACCCTGAGAGGATGCGTCTAGATTTGATTTTGCTATTAAGCCCTCGACAGTTCAGCGAAAAGATTTTTAGGTCCAGGGCCATTTAGGTCAAAATATATGGATTATAAATTAGGTCTCCCGTCAGGGACAAAGGACGGAGACAATAGACAATTACAATGCAAGATCCATAGCAGGGAAATGCAGTATGAGACCTCGTGACTATGAAAAAGGATGGTTTGTATGTGAGTGAATGTAGGACAGTGTCCCAATCTATGATTACTGCGGGAATATAATGGGATATTGGAAAGGTACTAATTGCTATAACAGGGCTAAATAGAAATAGTAGTTTAAGCCAACTTGGCGGGCCTTTGAGAAAGAAAAATGACGAGCACAGGAGAAAAAGGGCCACTGATCCAAAAAGCAAGCCCATAAAACATGAAGGCATATACATTTTGTTCCTAGGACAAATGAACTGCATCAGTGTCAAGTCAAACAAACAAGAACTAGAAAAAAGGCAAAGAAACCTATACAGAACTAATAGACAATCATGTGATATCCCTAGTTGAACAGCAGATGGCGTACTAGAGTAGCAGCATAAGTGGTAACCAGCATATCTAACACTATAATACAAGTAACAGCAATAAGTGTACCTCATCCCCACCCCCCTCCCCCCTCCCCCTTTCTCTGTCCCCTCTGTATATAAATGATGGTCAAAGATAGATTGGAAAGATGTCTGCAGGGGGACAGAACTCCCATCGGATACATTAAATAACAGAACCAGTAACCAGCACATAGGGAAAACCCGTGGGTCCCAGGAAACCACCCAAGACCGGGGTCCTTGTACCCTTCCACTACACATTCCCCTCATTCTTGAGAGCTGGAGAGCCAAGCCCCACTCTATCCTCACCCCCCCCCCAACCCTCCCTCAGATGTTAATTATCATATAAGACAAAGCTTTAAAGTAAGATAACATAAGATAACAACGCAGGTTTATGATGAGTTTACTGATTGCAGTGACTGTATAGAGTCCGGAGCCTGGGCTGGTTCATGCGAACGGGCTGAGATTTTACGATCCTTAGGCGGTGACACGAAGGTCCATTTTCGCTTTTGTGACTTACGATCCAGCTCCATCAGAACATCTATGTTGAGTGACTGAAGTAGATACAAACCAGCTTCAGGGTCTTCAATAGTCCAGCTTTTCCCTTGGCGACGTATGACAAGTCTGCCTGAGGGCGACCATCTATAGCGGATGCTTGCTGCGGCCAGCTTTTGAGCAATAGGTTTGAGGAAATGCCTATTCTGCAGGGTTTCTGCTGATAGATCTGGGAAAGCAAGTATTTTCTTATCCTTATAGGGAAGACCATTAAGGTTTCTGGCAGTGTCTAAGATCTTTTTCTTAACTCGTATGTCAGCCAGTTCGATGATGACATCTCGGGAGCCGTGGGAGTGGGAGGAGAAGGTTGAACCCAGTCGATAAGCACGAACAATGTAAGGAGCGATGCCATCCTCCAGCTGAAGGGCTGTAGAAAACCACGATGCTAGGAAGCTGGCCAGGTCTGAGGTTCCTTCCTCGTGTTCTTCAAAGCCTCGCAGCTTAACATGTCGTTCCCGCGCTTTGTTATCTAGTGACAGAATTTTGTCTGTGGCCCAGCGTTCTTGCCTCTGAAGATGTCGGATTTCCTCTTGATTAGTAAGGCCTGTTTCTAACGCTGAGTTAGCTGTGGCTGTGGCTTCTTGTAAAGTGATTTGTAAGGAGCTGATCTGATCTGTAATTGGCTTGAGTATAGCCGCCATGTTGTCTAGCATTTCTGACTGGAATGAGCTCAGGGTATTATGGAATTCTTTCGCTGTGAGGAGATCTGGTGAGGGAAGCAGACTAGCAGCGCCATTTGCCATATTTGACGTTTTGTGCGGCCTTGACAGGGAGCGATCAGATTGTGAGCTGGAGTCCAGAAAGGATTTAAGAAGCTGAGCGCTAGCTAAAGATGAGTTATTCTTTTTATGGGACGATTTTCCCATAGTCTGATAAGAAATAGGATATAAAAACCTGCGTCAATGAGGGAGGGTGAGGAGATCGGGTCAGGAGCTAAAGCCTCACACGTCTGTCGCCATTCGCGCCGACCCTGGGTGTGTTTCGTGTAGGGCTTCCAGCACTTGCTTCTGCAATTGGGGGGGGGGAACCACCACCCTGCTACCCCTGAGAAGGCACCTCTTGTGCATGGACAGTTCTTCTCTGTGTGATGCGAATGCTCTGAATTCTGCGTCCAGTTTGCCCGTGGGCCACCTCCTTCCCACCCAGTCTAAAATGCGTGCAAGGATGCGGTCTCTACCCGTGGCCCTAGCTACCTCAGCGGTGTGGAGGAGCCTCTCTGGTAGAGTCTCTAAAATCATCACATGGTGGGCAGGATCCAGGTCCATAGAGGGCAGCGGCTGAGGGTGTCCATGTGTCCCATAGCTTTGCCGGGGTGGTGGACCAGGGCATATGTGTATGAGTTGAGGAACTGGTTCCACCGCAGGACGTGCTGTGACAGAATTTGTGGTGTCTGGCGGTCTGGGACGAGGAGGCCCAGTAGCGGCTTATGGTCCATGGCAATCGTGAAACGCCTACTGTGCAGGTAGTCATTGAATTTATGCATACCTGCCACTATTGCCAAGGCCTCCTTGTCTATCTAGGCATAGTTGCGCTCTGCGGGGGTCCGGATCCTCGAATAATAGGCCACGGGAACCTCCCTCCCGTCCGGGAGTTGGTGCCCCAAAATGGCACCCACCCCGTACGGGGAAGCATCGCAAGCCAGAATCACTGGTAAGGATTCGTCAAAATGATGGAGCACATCATTGGAAACTAGAAGGTCCTTGACTGCCTGAAGAGCGGCAGCCTGCTTCTTTTCCCAGACCCACGGGGCGGTTTTATTGAGGAGCCTATGAAGGGGTTCTGCGATGGCCACTTTGTGGGACAAAAATGAATGATAAAAATTTAATAATCACAAGAAACTTTGTAACTCCGTCTTGCACGTGGTGCCCGGGGCGTGGACAATAGCCCTGGTCTTGTCAGCCGTCAGGTGGATTCCCGCAGCATCTACTGCAAACCCCAAGAACTCTACCCTTGACACCCTGAGGGAACCCTTCTCTCACTTTACTTTAAGTCCCGCCACCTGGAAACTGTGGAGTACGTCACGCAGATGGCTGCTGAACTCCTCAGCATCCGGGGGGGAGGGGACGATCAAAACATCATTAAAAAACTGTTGCACTTCAGGGATCCCTTTGAGAAGGGAATCCATTATGCTCTGAAAAATCCTTGGAGCCACACTAACCCCAAATTGCAACCTCGAATGTGTGCTTTCCTTGTCTCTGGCCAGGTCAGCGAAGTCCCACTTGGGGAGTTGCCTGGCTAGGATCCCACCTTCATCACCACTGTAATATACTGAGTGATGAGACGTGTTGAAGGCAACATGCTTTATTAGCGAGTACATCACAAGGCAAGGCAACGTGGGCCGGGTCCCAATTATATACATATCCCGGAACAACCCTCAGTCTGGCCAGGTCCAAACTTTTTGCCACAGATCTTGATTGGTGCCAGTTTGGTGTAGTGGTTAAGTGTGTGGACTCTTATCTGGGAGAACCGGGTTTGATTCCCCACTCCTCCACTTGCACCTGCTGAAATGGCCTTGGGTCAGCCATAGCTCTGGCAGAGGTTGTCCTTGAAAGGGCAGCTTCTGTGAGAGCCCTCTCCAGCCCCACCCACCTCACAGGGTGTCTGTTGTGGGGGAGGAAGGTAAAGGAAATTGTGAGCCGCTCTGAGACTCTTCGGAGTGGAGGGCGGGATATAAATCCAATATCTTCTTCTTCTTCTTCTTGATTGGGGGAGCATATTTGCGGAGCTACATCTGGGGACCAGTGGACTTCCACTGGTCACCTCCGTAGCGTCCGCTGTGTTGTAATTTTGGGACTGAAATGCAAGACACAACACTTTCTATCCCCAAGTTAGTTTTATTCAGAACGTAAGCTTTCGTGTGCATGCACACCTCTTCTTCCTCGTCTGAAGAAGTGTGCATGCACATGAAAGCTTAAGTTCTGAATAAAACTAAGTTGGTCTTAAAGGTGCAATTGACTCCTATTTTGTTCTACTACTTCAGACCAACATGGCTGCCTATTTGGATCTTTCTATCCCCAAGTTTTTTGTAAGGGATTTATTTCAATGCCACAAATCTATTTGTTTTTGTTGCAACAGACTAACAAGCAGAGCCAGCTCACCCATTAAGCAAAGTAGGCAATTGCCTAGGGCACCAGGAGGAGGTGCACTGAGTTGGACTCTCCCCCCCTCCCTGTACTCAAGGCAAATGCCTAGTTTACAACCCCCCCCCCTCCGCCATCGCCGTGCTGCCACCTCCACCATCTCTTTCCCTTCTGCACTGCCAGGAAGGGGCGGTGGAGCGCTGCTTCCTGACATCTTTAAAGCCTCCCTGCCAATCAGCTGATCAGCGGTAAAACGCCACTGCTGCCTCCTCCTTTCCCTTCTGCAGTGGCACTGTGCTCCACCGCCCCCCCCCCCACATGCTCAGAGGAGTGTGGCTAGAATCAGCCCCACCCTTAGCCTCTCAACATTCTCCTCCCTCACTTCCTCTGGAGGAGGAGAATGTTGAGAGGATAAGAGTGGGGCTGATTCTAGCCACACTCCTCTGAGCATGTGGGGGGGGGCGGTGGAGTACAGTGTCACCGCAGAAGAGAAAGGAGGGAGGCAGCAGCAGCATTTTACCGCCGATCACTTCCTCTGGAAGTGAGAGCATTGAGAGGCCCAGGCAAAGTCTAAGGGTAGGGCCAATTCTAGCCACACTCCTCTGAGTGTACGGGGTGGGGGTGGGGGCAGCCAAGAACAGCAACGCAGAAGGAGAGAGAAAGGAGAGGGCAGCGGTGGAGGCAGTAGAAGTTTACCCACCAATTAGCTGATCAACAGGGGTCCAGTGGGAAGCAAGTCTGCCTGGGGCACCATGCACCCTAGGGCCAGCCCTGCTAACAAGGCTACTTCCTGGAATTATTACATGTTTATGCAGCTTAGAAATTAATAAATATGCTTGCATATTGATTTGCTAATCACTATGATTTGGCTATGGTGAAGTGCCGGTGAACTAGAAAACACTGAGATTAAATACTAAATTTATACCTTATTTTTCCATGCCCAGAGTGTCATCTACAATGTATCTTACTTATAATTAGTTTACCCTTAAACAAACAAATGAAACATCTCGTATTTTTCTTTTACAAATTCAGCAGTATTTTGAATACAGCTCTTAGGCCATGGTCAGACACACCATTTAACCCATCAGCGAGGTGCTCATGTTTTTGTCCTTCCTTATTTGAAATGTAGTTGCCCAATCAGACATCCCAACTGTAATCTGCCTCGACGCATGCCTGCCCCGTCATTGACTTAGCCTGGCCTTTGTGCATATGCCTAAACAATGCCGCTGATTGGCTCATCCATGTGGGGACTATTTTCTAGCACCGTGGACTAAATAATGATTGTGCTAACCACAAATCTCAAACTAAACAAAAAGCCTCAAAAACAGCATTTGTGATTGCTCTGAATGTGTCTCTTGTGATGCTTAAGGACCCCTTGTGATGTCTCTTGTGATGCTTAAGGACCCATGGACCCCTGCCACCTTTTGCCAATTATGCAGTTATGCATGTATTGCTAAGATTAAAACAAAATGGTGTCGATCCAGGATTGATGAGGATGCAAGCTGTGTTGGCTTGATAATGCCAGAGTGATCAGACAGGGAATATACATTTGTGGCCGATCATCAAGCATTTAGGACCGGATTTTATGTGCTGCCAAATAAATCCAGAACTGAATAGGGACAGGACAGGTTTCCTACAATTCACAGACCATTTGCAGCTGTTGCTGTCTGGATGTGCACTTTAAATCTGATAAGCATTCAAGGTTATGTCGGATATAAATGCACGTCTAACTGTAGCCTTACATAAATTAGCCAGGTCCAACTCTAACAGTGGTTGGAACAGTTGGGAGTGGAGACTCAGAAAACAGCACCAAGAGGCACTGCAATAGCACTTCTGACAAGTAACCCAGAAGTAATTGTCATCAGATTGTGCAGCATTCTAGGATTTTCCCCAATCTCTATGGTAACCATAAAACCATAAAATCTGGAAAAATTTTAAAAGCATGGCACAACATGGCAATATCACTTTCAGGTTCCTAGTCGAAGTTGCAGTGTCACATACCATTCTTTCCCATTCTCCCACCTCCTTACTGAGCACTGCCTATTAGAAGGCATATGGCAACCCTGCTTGAAAAGTGGAATATCATATTAATAGATATAGGGTTGCAATTGTAATTCTGTTATGATTACCTCACCCTCTTCCCTCCCTCACACACAGGATTTTCCATCTGTTTTTTTTTTCTTTCTTCTTGGCTGAACATTTGCATTTTTTCTATTTTATTTTTTTCTGAAGGTTTATGGTTGTACCACCCTGTCACTTTATTGTATTTTGGTACTGCCTCAGCCCAGGAACTTGAGGGAAGAGATAAGATCACCTCTTCAACTTTTTTTTTTTTTTTGCGAAGCTGCTTTTTGCTTTTCATGAACCACCATGAACTGTATCAAAATTTGTGAAAGTTCATGGTGGTTCTTCAATTCATGAACATTACTTCATGAATCACAAACTGGCCAAAACTCAGGATGAACAATAGTTTGTCAGCCAGTTCATGCCCATCTCTAGCTACAAATGTCAAGTGTATTTTGAATGGGATTTCTAATTAGAAAGGTACTTGTTTGCATTGCTGAGCTGTGTAGCATGGAATAGGAAGTACAGAAAATTCCCTGGAAAGAGAAGGTGAGGACATAAGCAAAATGACCATGATGGTTGCATTAGTTCTATAGTTTCCTTATCAATTGTGTTGTTTGCTTGGGAACCATCATATTCCTGTGACAGTGTGAGGCAGGAGTCCCCAATATTTTTCATACTGTGGATGCCTTTGGAATTCTGATGTAATGTGGGGGGCACAACTACAAAATGGCTGCCAGAATATGGCTGCCACAAAATGACTGCTAAGGCCATTTTCACTCACACAGTGAAAATCCCTGTGCTGTGGTGGCAGTTGCTGCCAAAGCAATGTTTTAAAAAATATGCTTAGCCAATTGAATTTGCAGTGGCCAATCAGAAGCCTTGCTGGGCAAAAGCTCCATCTGGCTCCATTCACTTTCTAGAAACAATTGTTGGGTGCCAGGAAAAGTGTCAATAGGTTCCGTGGCACTCATGGGTGCCATGTTGAGGACACCAGTGTAAGGCAATAAGGTGGGCCTTATGCACTTCTGGGATTACCAGAATCATCAGTGCATTTATGCACTCCTAATGTCATTCTGAAAGAATGTGCCTTTCTTCAAATAAGAGCTAAACTGGGTAAAAATTAGCTTGATGTGACCAAGCTTTCTGGATTGGCTATTTAGTGACATGGTATGCTTGTATCCTTTTGGCTTTCTGCTTGGAAGAATTCATGACTGAATATGATAGAGTTTAATCTATTTCTCACCCTCATTCAAGGTTCCTAGCTAGGTGAAAGCAAAGGCATTCCAAGTGTACAGCTTGCATAAGTGTCTTTAAAAAAAATAACACATTTACACTGGAAGCCTTTCAGCCAAAGGCTCCTCCATAATCAAATACTGGTTCATGCATAGATTTCTTTTAGTATTTATAAGCCGTTTATACTTGAATAGGAAAAGAAAATGCATATTATAATTTTGAAGTTTAGAGAATGTACATCTTGGAAGCATTTTGACTATAATGGGCAAAAATGAACCAATGCCAAAGAGCACAGCATGAAACTATTTTGCAAAGAGAACAGTATTTGATAACCATATTTCATTTCTGGTAATGGCCATCCTTTTGTATTTCTAACTCAGGCTGGTTGCAAGAACTGGTATGATTTTTGCTTCATTTGACTTTTCCTTGCACAAATTATATTTCTTCTCATTCTAAGAATTATCGGTCACACCTTAAACTATGTGCTGCATTATTTAGACCTTTGTTTGCAATCCACGTCTGTGGTATTGCATGTGTAAGTGGGGTTGTGCAACTAGGATTGCCAACCTCTAGTTGATGGGTAGAGATCTCCTGGGATTACAGTTGACCTGCAGGAGACAGAGATCATTTCTTCTGGAGAAACTGGCTACCTTGAAGGGTGAACTCTATGCCATTATACCCTGCTGAGGTTCCTCCGCTCCCCAAACCTGCCCTCTCCAGGCTCCACCCCCAAATCTCCATGCATTCCCCAACCTAGAGCTTGTGACCATGTGCTACTGCTGTTGAAACAAGGCATTACAAGCTCCCATTAAGAGCTGGGGTCCTTTTGTTTTAGTTGGAAGGGGAGACACAGACAGTTAAAGCAGATTAAGACAGATTCACAAATCATTCAATTTTTCACTGACAAAAAAGTAAACTAAGCTTTGACATTTCAGGAATGATTTTAAATGGAGATTTTTCCTCATTTCAGCCATCTGACACATGGATTTTTTTCTGTTTCTATATCACATCATCCAGCATCCATGTTCCATTCATGGGCAGCCCATATTTTTCACTAAAAGAAACACTTTTAAAAAGATGGAGGAAGGATCTTTCTGTTGCTGTTGGGGCAATGTTATTCATGAGTCTAAAAGGGTATGCCTTTTGTTTCAATGACAATGAACTCCCCCTTATTGATCCCACTCCCCCCTTCCAGCCATGCACAATGGTCATATGAGGATACAAATATGGGCCAATCTCACTTCAGCATCTTCAGCAGGAAAAAGCATCTTTATTGACCTTTGGAGATGAGATCAAACTACAACAAATTAGCACAGGGGTGGCCAACGGTAGCTCTCCAGGTGTTTTTTGCCTACAACTCCCATCAGCCCCAGGTATTGGCCATGCTGGCTGGGGCTGATGGGAGTTGTAGGCAAAAAACATCTGGGGAGCTACCGTTGACCACCCCTGAATTAGCAGACAATTTTAAGCTACCAAAGTTTGCACAAAATTCTGCTACTGCTGTGTCTTTAAAAAAAAATATCACGGGCTTCATCCATTTTACTGTCTAGAGAAAGGCTGTGTTCACTGGTCCTTTAAAAAAGCCATTCACTGACAAGTGAACAAGAGGGTTTTTTTAGTAATGGAAAACTTGGCCAAAATGAGTCTAGGCTGAAAGTGAAATTGTATGGAGGGGGGAAGCAAGCATGGCCTGCTTCAAAAAGTTTCTACTGGGTCCCTTCTCAGTAAGAAGTGAGTGTTTTACAGCATTCAATGATGAAGTGCCCTCAGCAGGAGAATCATCTCTCAGAGCTAAGTAACTCTATTGACTGTCTGCAAATGTTCAGTCCCATATCTGGAGCTCTGTTCTTTTTCTTACAAGTGAGAACATATCCTGTTAGGCCGATTGCATTCTTCACTTAAAGAAACTTTTTTTTTTTGCATAGTCTTCATAACAATAAGAGACTGTTCCTACTAACAGGCCCTCTGAAAGTTCTACAGAGTATACCTTTGCACAGTATTTTTTCTCCTTTCTAGCAAAAGATAACAATGAAGTATAACTCAGATTGTGCTACAAAAGATGTGGAGTTTTAGTAGGGTTGCCAAGTCCAATTCAAGAAATATCTGGGGACTTTGGGGGTGAAGCCAGGAGACATTGGGGGCAGAGCCAGGAACAAGGGTGTGACAAGCATAATTGAACTCCAAGGGAGTTCTGGCCGTCACATTTAAAGGAACAGCACACCTTTTTAAATGTCTTCCTTCCATAGGAAATAATGAAGAATAGGGGCACCTTCTTTTGGGGCTCATAGAATTGGACCCCCTGGTCCAATCGTTTTGAAACTTGGGGGGTACTTTGGGAAGAGGCACTAGATACTATACTGAAAATGTGGTACCTCTACCTCAAAAACCAGCTCCCCTAGAGCCCCTGAAACCTCCAGATCAATTCCCCATTATACCCTATGAGAATCGATCTCCACATAGGGAATAATGAAGTGCTCAGCAGACAACCCCCCCCGGCAGTTTCTGGCGACTCTGAAGCGAGGGATTGGCCTCTCTACTCACGAGTTGCTGCCAACTTCTTAAAAGTAACACAGACACCCCATCCCAAGAGGAAGCCTTTCCAATCGGAGACTGGAGCCTCCGGAGAGGGAAAGTCACATGGTGGCTTTGGGGGCGGGGCTTCCCCCTGCTGGCCAACTGACTGGGGAAAGCGGAAGAACCCCTGCTGGGACCTGGGGATTGGCAAGCTTAAGTTTTAGTTCCATCCAGGTAAGTGACCAAAATTCTTTATTATTAGTTCCATCCAGGTAAGTGACCAAAATTCTTTATTAGCCTGTATCACCCACACATCTTGATTTTTCTCTAAACAGAATGAAAAGGTTTCCAGAAAATATTTCATGGAGACATGGCTGGAACTAGATGATCCAAATCAGTGTGTGTGGTAGGAAGGGGAAACAATAAAGCTATGTATTGTATTTTTATGTTAATCAGATTCTTCTAGAAAATTATAATGGAGATATTAGGCCTCAGTCTAGCAGTCAGGGCAAGACAAAATATGATCTTTCATAGTGATCAATAGAATTAGGCTCCTATTACTCTGGTGAGGGCCAAGGATTCCCTGTATCCTGCTCCTTATGCATGTGTCCATTCCAAACAATGGTGAGAAATTTTCTAAAGCATTGTTTAATTCATCTCCACATCACTTCTGGTTTTTAAAAAAATAGAATATGACATAGGAGCACCTTAGGAATCTCTAAAAACTCTATAATTTTACCATAGAATTTCCAGAAATTTCTACAGTGACCCTATGTCATTTTCAGGTTTTTCTTACTAGTGCCACAGTCAGCATTGCCAGCTGCCCCCACCCTCCATTTCGACCTACAGCCCTTCTGCCAGTTGCAAGTGCTTCCTGAAAATTTAACCATATCTCCAATGGCAGTGGCAGTGAAGTGGAAGAGGGTCACATTAATAATAATAGCAACTACAGCAGAAACTGAGACATATATGGTCTTGCATAGTAATGATGATGGCATTATTCCATAGGACAGTTACATTTTGTGCTTGACCACTACCCTGGAAGGTATAGAGTCAAATCAGGAATGCTGTTAGTTCATGGGAACTTGCATTTCCTACTTGTCTTCCCCCATTCAATTAATATAGTACATGAGTGGGCTGAGCATACTTTTCCTGGCAATTCTAGTTTTGATGTATCACTGCTAACCTATTTAATTAGCTGGGTTCAGAAACACTCTTTCTGGTCCCCAAAATAACAACATCTGTTTTTTCCCAACAACAAACAGATGAGTCGCAACATTGTTTGTTTGTTTGTTTAGGCTTATATCCCACCTTTCCCGCAAAACAGGCTCAGGTGAGTTTACATCAAAAGTTAAACAATTAAAACAGTCAAAAGCAAATTTCAATTATAATAAGAACAGCTAAAAACAGACAAGACTTAAAACCAGATTGAAAACTAATTTCAATTGTACTGAAAAGGAATAAAGGGGCAAATTTTTTTTCTAAATTCTGGCCGCTCTACCTGTGGAGGGGTGGATTAAAGTGACAGCTTGGAGACCAATACATTTATTCACACTTCTTTCAATTAGTAGTTTACCAACATACGATTATCACTTATTGTATGTTTACATAATGTACAACATTTTTCACAATATTGTATTATATAGAAATACAAACCATCAATGGTATACAGTCCATTGCTTTGATGGAATATATTTATGATATAATGTTATTAACAGAAATATTAACACACCTTTCCCTTAGAAACTCAAATTAATGTTTATGCAAATAGAAGTTGTAGTAATGAAATACAAGTTGTAATTCAGTATCAGGAGCAGTTATGTGCAATGTATAATTCACATCTACTGTTTGATCAGAAAACCACTTGACTATTGAAATCACATATATAAAATGCATGCCAGTGCTGGAATTTCAGTATGAGTAGCACTTAAAGCATTGGTTTTTGTTTTGTTTTTTTAAACGACTTTTAGTTTATGCTACTAAGATCTGAAAACTTGTCTTCATTCACTGACATTGTATCATAAAATATACATTAATTACACCCCCCCCCCAATATATAGAGTTTACAAATATATAACCCCTGTTATTCCAAACTTGTTTTATTGGCCTCATTTTCCCAATTCACTGTTTGTTCTGTATTCATCCTAAGTAGCAGATGCCTGCAGAGCAGAAAGTGCCAGTTCACATATGCAAACATGCGAAACCATATGTTCCATAGGAAAACAAAACAAAAACATAAAAATAAACCCCCACTGGGTTTATCTCTGATGAGATAAATTTCGTTCCCAATTACTAAAGCACAGTAGGATCCAGGCAGCTTTTGTTCTTAAAACCTTTTCATGGAAATGAATGGATGTACCCATTATAACCAATTAGATGTTCTTCACAATCCACCCCAGTAAGGCACAGATAAGTTTTATGGCTGAATGAGATTATATGTTATCAGAGCATGCTATTTTCAACCTCCAAATGGCATTCTCAGATCAAGTATCCTCCTAATCTTTTTTAATGTAATTCCCCTTTCACGGTGGCAAATCCCAGTTCCCCCATTGGTTGAATGTGGAGTATCAACTATTGGCTAATGAAGCATTCTGTCAATTCATCTGGCCTCCCATTGGCTGACTCCCTTGCCCCTGCCTACTGCAGGCCCAGAACGTCGAACAAACAACCAAAACAGTCTTACCTCAGAGACAGACACATCTCCAATGCTTCTCTGTCAACCGGCCTCAGAAAGGACTGCTACTCTTCTGTGGCCTCAAGAAAGGCATCATGGCTGCTGCTGGAAACAGACCTCTCTGCCACTCCATCAGCAGCCCACACAGACAGCCTCCCAGCACATGCAACTTCCAAAGGCCACCAAAATAGCCAGGGTGTCACCATCACCACTGTAATGCAACTAGACAGCAAGGCCTGGCACCACTGAAATCGTTTCCTCAGAGGGCATAGCTGTCCCACCTTTACTATCTTTCCTGCCTCTTTCCTGTCACTCCGTCTCTCCCTCCCCCCCTCAGCCTCACCCCAGGATGGTTGGCTGAGAAGGAGATGGGGTTGCCAACTCCAGGTTGAGAAATTCCTGGAGATTTGAGGAATGGAGAGGGTGAGTTTTGAGAAGGGGTGGGAACTCAGCCAGGTACAATGCCATAGACTCCAAACCAACAATTTCCTCCTGGTGAACCATTGTTGTCAATCTCCAGGTGAGAGCTGGAGATCACTCAGAATTACTCAGTAATCTCAGTAATCTCCAGATGGCAGAGATCACTTCCTCTGGAGAAAATGGTTGCTTTGCAGGGTGGACAAATAAGCAGGGTGCTTAAGACTAACAACATTGGTGTGAAAGGTATCACTAAAGGCCTCTGAGGCAGAATTCATTGGGGCCGGTCCTGGCTGGTGGAAAATGCCTGGAGATTCTGTGGTGGAGTTTGAGGAGGGCATAGGAGTTAGGGCTGCCATACACAGATTCTTGCTGTCGAAGCTGACAGGGTGATTTCAGACCAGTCACAGACTTCCAGCCTAACCTGCCCCACAGATCAAAGGGGGAGGGGAAGAGGAGAACGATGTAAGCTGCTTTGGTTTCCCACATGCACACACGCACTGTGGAGAATGACTTTGTTTTTCCAATGTAGTGGCTGCAGGGACGGGGACAGTAGCCAAAGGTGCAGATAAAGGGAAGGAAATAAGGTTGCCAACTCCAGGTTAGGAAATTCCTGGAGAGTTAAGGGGTGGGGCCTACAGAGGGTGGGGTTTGAGAAGAGATGGGAACTCAGAGAGGTACAATGCCATTTCCTCCTGCAGAACCACTGCTGCCAATCTCCAGGTGGGGGTTGGAGATCACTCAGAATTACAACTGCTCTCCAAATGGCAGAGATCAATTCCCCTTGAGGTGGGGGGGAGTGAATGCCTTCACTTGGGTGAGAAGACAGCAAGTGGGGGGCACTCACCCAGAGCCTCTTTCTAGCGTCCGTTGTATTTTTTCTCCACAGCAGGTCTTATTCCTAGTCATTAATAATGTCTACAGAAATGCATCAAATTTTCTAATGCCAAGGGAAATTAGTATAAGAATTTGGCAAAATGGATCCTGAGTGAAATTTATCTGTGGATTTGATTTTGAAGGGTTTTGTACCCCTAAATATTATGTTATGGATGTTGCTCTTCTAACAGTCATTCTTTGGTCCCACTAAGGTGACTGCTTCTACACCAGAGCTTATCTTGTTGGGACCCTATGCTCTTACGGCAGCAAAGGGAACTGGCATATATTGTTAGAATAGCCTGGAGCAACAGCAAAGACCCACTGATAAAATGTTCCCCATAACCAAGCAACTTCCATATATGTCTGTTGTGACTAGAGGAACTATTGAGATTATGAATTACACCAGTTCTACCACCCTATACATTCATTTAAATTGCTCACTGTGGGATGACTCCTGGGTAAGAAGATTGCAGCTAAAATGTTTGCATTGCATATCTAATTAACATGCAGCCCTGTAACTAAATCTAAATTAAAATCACATCCAGACAGTGTAATTTCAAGCACTACTGAGAAGCTTAAGATAAAGACCAAAAACTGTAAATTCATTTTCCCATTTTGAAATATTTCTTGCTAGTTTAAATAGTTTTTCTACAGGTGCTAATGAAGAGGAAGATAGTACCAATGTACCATTTGACTCCTTTAGCTGCATCCCCATAACCTAGTTGAAAAACTTGAGCTTATCAACCATTTAAAATTCATAGTTTAAATGACCTCATAATTTGGCTGTTGGAATCTGACAAGAACGCAGTATGAATTTTTCCAGATCTGATAAAGACATTCTTCTGAGAGGCCCTTTAATTTCTCTTGTAGAATAAGAGTCTTATGTCATTGGCATTAAGGGCTGCAACAGAATGGAAAATTAGGGAGAGTGTCAAAAGACAGGGGAAAGTTTTCTTTTCTTTTTTTTTCTTGTTGCTTCAACAATTGTTTCTGTCAGACAGCTGTGCTTTGAAGCCAAAGTTCATACAGGTAAAAAGCCTACAAGGAGAACCCTGACAATACTGACAGTAGACCATACTGCCATTGTCACTGTCAAAACAACATTGGGAGTGATTATGGACCAAGTTTTCCGGCATCTAAAAAATACCAACCAATCTCATAATGGAGCCATTTTTATTTTCAATTATATTAATGACTACAAAAGGCATGAAATCCTTACTCTGGGTAACTGAGGATCTTTCATTAGAACTGTGTATGGACGTAATTATGTGAATGTATTCAGAGCTTCATGGTTCTCTTCAGAAACCAGATGCAAATGGCTGACTGCATGACATGCTGCAACTATTCTGACAGCTTTGTCACTTGTCACTAGGTGTGTGTACTAAGAAAAATCTTGTTACAGTTTTGGAGCCATGTGAATTCTATATGGATTGCTTTATTTCAGGAATAGCATTACCAGTTTGTGTTAGAAATCTGCATCATGATTTCATGTTTTGTATTTTCAGGACCATATTTTGCACATGGATGCTGCAGATACCATTCTTTTAAATGCACAGACAATTCAAAGGTCTATGGGGCACCACTTATTGGACATAACACCACCAAAATCATGCAGTGTCTAGTACTCCACAGTCAGGTTTCCTCAAGCAGTATCAGACCTTTAGTCCTGGGGCTGGCCAGGCTTTGGGTGTGGAAGATGGCAACACAAGACTTCTACCTGGTGAACCAGCAAGGTTGGATTCCCAGGGCTCAGCTGAAGCAGGCTGGGAAGTAATTGGGCCCATCTTCTTGCTCTTTTTTCTCTGGGGGCATTTATTTATGTATTTACTTAGCACAACATAGCCCACCTTACTCCTCAAAGAGGACCCAAAGCAGCTTGTATTGTTCTCCTTACATTTTCACAACAACCCTGTGAGGCACGTTGGACAGAGAGTGTGTGACTGGCCCAAAGCCATCCTGCAAGTTTCCACGGTATGGTGGGGATTCAAACCTGTATCTTTGTGAACCTACTCTAACACACTAACTACTACACCACACTGGCCTTCCTGTATGTGAGAATATAAGAGCTAAAGTTTCCTCTGGAACCAGCCCCTGCATTTTTCACATGTAGGGGTTGCTTAAACGTGCATTCCATGACTTAGGCATCCAACATGAGTAACAAATGACTTGTATCAGTGGGGCACACCTATGGCTACTGATAGCAATGCCCTCAGGGCAACAAAGTTCTTTGACTTGTGTGGCTAGCTAATTAAAGTCACACAGTGAGACAAAACCCAGACAGCAAAAAGAGGTAACAAAAGTTTTATTCGAATAAGGAACAACATATAGCCAAAAGTTCAGCTCAGTTGTTCACTAAGCTCCAGTTGTGTTCAAACTTTTATACTTTTCATTGTTTCTTCCCTTTACATCATTAATCTTACATCATCAGACATGCACTCTTGGATTTTCTTTGTCTCTAATAGTCATTAATCTTACATTTGACAAACAAGATCTTCCTGGCTTATTTTCAACTTTACTGACCTCATCAACAGGAGCGTTGCCAAAACTTCCTCACTAAAAATGAAATGTAACATCTTTCTAGACACTGACCTTCCTGTTATCTTTATTTGGCTCCTTTCCTAGATGTTCCATCTCCCATGAACTTACAACTCATATCACAAGTAAAACTTAACTTTATATAGCAAAACTTAACTTTATATTGAATAATCTTGCTTCTGCATACATAAAGATATATAAAAACACTTGTTTATTAAGCATTCCTACAAAATATATGAAAAGAATTGATAATAATACCACATCAGCCATTAACCTTTGCTTGTTAAAAATAATGCTGATTGCAGCAGGGTTTTTTTAATTCCTTGCTACTATCATAGAGTCTAAATGATCAAGTTGCTTATTTATGCATTTCTTTAGCTAATAATCCTTTAACACAATATAACACAGTATTAAACATTTCAAAACCTTGTGATAAAACATACAGTTGAGGAAAGCTATTTCACATTTGAGTGCTAATAAATCATATTAACTAGCAAAGCCTCTCCTGTTGTCTGCCTCATTCAGAGACTCTTAATTCAATTACAATTTCATTTATTCCATGATGCTTACAACTATTATTTTATAAACTTTCTCAGAATCTGAACATTAAACAACAGGTTTCTTAATTAATATTAGGATATTATGAGCTAAAAACAACATTTTGGAGCTTTGAACTTCAGTTCACCTTTTGAAATGGTGATTAAAAAGAAAGGGCATTTTGTGAAGTTGTTTTCTCTGTTCAGAAACTTAAACCATAAATTTCCAGTTTTAACAGCTCGCTATTGCATTTGCATTCCACTGTACAGCTTGTGGATAATGAGGACAGCTTAATTTAATTTGACAAAACACAGGTTGCTTCTAAATTCTACTGTTGTCAACTGATTTCTGGAAGCCCAAAGCCTGCTCAAGGATATTTCCCAACGATGTATGAAACAACACTCATATAGGCCTTGGACTCACTCTACACTATCATTAGGTCTAGGGGCAGATAGAAAATATTGAAAGGTTCCAAGCCGTGAGTTCCAATGCTATGACTACGACAGCTGTTTCTACTTTGCTGAAGCACCTCCTGCTTTGGTGAGTTTTTAAGAAAGCCATAGTTGCCGTTCTATTTTGGAGAAGAAACAAATGACTATCAGGAAACACATTACTGAGTGCCATAGTATTCTTAAGTACCACATTGTGGATCACACATCTAAAGACTGAGGCTAAAGGCATATGTGTAGGAGAGTGTCTCTGTACCTCCAATGTATCACATCAGGATATAGTTTGTCTGATCCTTGGTATTTTTTTTCTGAGATGGCTCTATTAGACCTCTTCAATAAAGAAAGAGCATAAATGTAATCACTTGAACTATCAACTTGCCAGTTTCACCTCAAACTCTATGAGTGTTAATCTATATGCTGCACTCCTTATTCAGACCTTGGAGAAACCATCCCTTAAAGTTTTAGTTTTGTAATTAAATGGAAACAACTTTGCTAAACTTAAGCTTTACAGTTTGTGATTAATCCAATTAGAGTCAATTAAATTCTAACTGACCAAGTGATTGGAATGTTATTTACTTATTACTAATAGTTGTTAGGAAGGAAAAGAATCAGTTTTTTAACCTCCAGAGCAGGGGTGTCAAACATGCGGCCTGGGGGCCAATTACACAGAAGAGCTACTGAGCCAAGCCTCTCTACCTTCTATTGGCTGAGGCTCCTCCCTCCTCTGTCCCCTGGGGAAGGAAGGAAAGAACTGGAGATTCCTTTAATGCACCTTTAAGACCAATGAGTGATAACATTTTAAGAATGTTTTAAGTTTTTTTCTTAAATCTTTAATTGTGTTTGTCTGTGCCCTTTATCAAGTTTATATCTCTGCTACCTAATCTTAAATACATACACATATGGCCTGGCCCAATATGGCCCAGCCCAACCTGACATGACCCAGACCAACAAGGTCTAATTTATGTCAGATTCAGCCCTCATAACAAATAAGTTTGACACCTACTCCAGAGTATTTTTGGGGGAGGGGCAATTTGGCCAATAACTCTTAATAACTCTTGACTCCTGTGACATCATCACCTTCTTTTCTTTTCCCTGGTGCATGAGTTTGATAAATCTAGATTAGGGATGGACATGGTCTAGACCACAGACCTAATTTTTGCACAGACCAGGGGTAGGTTTGTGGTCCATTTGCCTAGGCTGCACATTTCCCCTTTTGATGGACTGCCCATGGTCCACATTTTATTTTTCAGCAGCCTGTTTGGTCTGTTGGGGTGATATGTGGGCCAGATAACCTGGCAGTTAAGCATTAATTGTCAAGACAACCGGGGGAGGGGAGGTATTCTCTAGAGCCCTTCTGCAGTCATGGATTGGCAGGGGCTGGGGAGTGAACTGAAGTCATTTAAAGTTTAAATGACTCTCAATACTTTCTAACTGTTCAGCTGTTCAACCCCCCCTTTTGCACATGGAGCCTAGGATTTCCCCCTTCCCTCAAGCCAATCTGCACACAACTTGGAGGGTGAGTAGAGGGGCATTATGGGGATGTCTGCTGCCAATATGATGCTTCTAGCTCACAAGGAGGTATCTGACATACTCCTTCCCCTTTTGCCCATTAGACCCTAGGATCTCCCCCTTTCCCAGAGCTAATCTTCACACAGCTTGGAGGGCAACTAGAGGGGATCCCTGGGATGTCCACTGTGAGTTTGATTGCTCTAGATTGCAGGAGGTCTGTTTGGCACACTCATGAACCTGCACTTTCCTTGGGGCACCTACTTTGGGGAGGTCATAACTCAGCCTCCTTAATCCAACCTTTACCAAACTTGGTGGGCAGGTTGAGGACAGTCAGCTGGAGACTCACTGCAACTTTGGTATCTTTACCCCACAGGGGACCATTTTACTGCATCCAAAAGTCATGAACCTAATGAACAATGGACCTGTCCATTAAACGAGAAGGTCCATGGTGATTTGTGGTCCATGAAAACCCACATAATATGAGCCTATACAAACCTCCATTTTTTTCGATCCATGCCTATTTAGATCCTCTCAATCCCTTCCAATGTTACATTTGATTTCTACCAACCAAAATACGCTTTGGAGACAAAAAGAGGCAAAACATTGGCCCAGTCCATGCCATGAATAATGTAGCAAGCCATCAACTCACAGCAATAAATGTCCCATTAAAGATGTGTGTGTGTGTGTGTGAGAGAGAGAGAGAGAGAACAGTTTGATTGATGGGCCAATTGTGACCATTCTTTGAAAACTGAGATGTGGACACATCTATCAATGGTCTATCTAGGGCATACATCCAAGAGTTCTGAAAGAACTCAAAGTTGAACTTGTGGGTCTTCTAACAAAAATCTGTAATCTTTCATTGAAATCTGCCTCCGTTCCTGAGGACTGGAAGGTAGCAAATGTCACCCCCATCTTTAAAAAGGGTTCCAGAGGAGATCCGGGAAATTACAGGCCAGTCAGTCTGACTTCAATACCAAAAAAGTTGGTAGAAAGCATTATCAAGGACAGAATGAGTAGGCACATTGATGAACACAGGTTATTGAGGAAGACTCAGCATGGGTTCTGTAAGGGAAGATCTTGCCTCACTAACCTGTTACGTTTCTTTGAGGGGGTGAACAAACATGTGGACAATAGATGTTGATTACCTTGACTTCCAGAAAGCTTTTGATAAAGTTCCTCATCAAAGGCTCCTTAGAAAGCTTGAGAGTCATGGAGTAAAAGGACAGGTCCTCTTGTGGATCAAAAACTGGCTGAGTAATAGGAAGCAAAGAGTGAGTATAAATGGGCAGTCTTCGCAGTGGAGGACGGTAAGCAGTGGGGTGCTGCAGGGCTCGATACTGGGTCCCATGCTGATCATAAATGATTTAGAGTTGGGAGTGAGCAGTGAAGTGGCCAAGTTTGTGGATGACACTAAATTGTTCAGGGTGGTGAGAACCAGAGAGGATTGTGAGGAACTCCAAAGGGATCTGTTGAGGCTGGGTGAGTGAGCGTCAACATGGCAGATGCGGTTCAATGTGGCCAAGTGCAAAGTAATGCACATTGGGGCCAAGAATCCCAGCTACAAATAAAAGTCAATGGGATGTGAACTAGCAGAGACTGACCAAGAGAGAGATCTTGGGGTCGTGGTAGATAACTCACTGAAAATGTCAAGACAGTGTGCATTTGCAATAAAAAAGGCCAACGCCATGCTGGGTATTATTAGGAAGTGAATTGAAAACAAATCAGCCAGTATCATAATGCCCCTGTATAAATCGATGGTGCAGTCTCATTTGGAGTACTGTGTGCAGTTCTGGTCGCCGCACCTCAAAAAGAATATTATAGCATTGGAGAGAGTCCAGAAAAGGGCAACTAGAATGATTAAAGGGCTGGAACACTTTCCCTATGAAGAAAGGTTGAAACGCTTGGGACTCTTTAGCTTGGAGAAACGTCGACTGCGGGGTGACATGATAGAGGTTTACAAGATAATGCATGGGATGGAGAAAGTAGAGAAAGAAGTACTTTTCTCCCTTTCTCACAATACAAGAACTCGTGGGCATTCGATGAAATTGCTGAGCAGACAAGTTAAAATGGATAAAAGGAAGTACTTCTTCACCCAAAGGGTGATTAACATGTGGAATTCACTGCCACAGGAGGTGGTGGCGGCCACAAGCATAGCTACCTTCAAGAGGGGTTTGGATAAAGATATGGAGCAGAGGTCCATCAGTGGCTATTAGCCACAGTATGTGTGTGTGTGTATATATATATATTTTTGGCCACTGTGTGACACAGAATGTTGGACTGGATGGGCCATTGGCCTGATCCAACATGGCTTCTCTTATGTTCTTATAGCATTGGAAAAATTGCAGAAAAGGGCCACTAGAATGATTAAAGGGTTGGAACACTTTCTCTATGAAGAAAGGTTAAAATGCTTGGGGTTCTTTTATCTTGGAGAAACATCGACTGAGGGGTGACATGATAGAGGTTTACAAGATTGTTCATGGGATAGAGAAGTAGAGAAAGAAGTACTTTTCTCCCTTTATCACAATACAAGAACTCATGGACACTGAATGAAATCGAGGAGCAGTCGGGTTAGAATGGGTAAAAGGAAGTACTTCACCCAAAGGGTGATTAACACATGGAATTCAGTGCCACAGGAGGTGGTGGCAGCTACAAGTATAACCAGCTTCAAGTGGGGATTGGATAAACATATGGAGCAGAGGTCCATCAGTGGCTATTAGCCACAGTGTATTGATGGAACTGTCTGTCTGGGGCAGTGATTCTCTGTATTCTTGGTGCCTGGTGGGGGGCAACAGTAGGAGGACTTCTACAATCTTGACCCCACTGATGGACCTCTTGATGGCATTTGGTTTTTTTGGCCACTGTGTGACACAGAGTGTTGGACTGGATGGGCCATTGGCCTGATCCAACATGGCTTCTCTTATGTTCTTAGGTTGTATAAGTGAATTAGTTGTATGAATTGGCCTTAATAGGAACCAAAAGGAAACTGAAAGCTGAACTGTTTTCACTCTTGTTCATAGTCAAATATTATCTTTCCTTTTTTTCCAGTCTCCTAAATCTACAGAATTTTTAAGAGACCAAAGAAGAACAGAAAAGTGTGAAACCTAGAAACCTTCAATTTTCACACATCAATACATGGACAGTATCAACCAGTCCAGAATAATTTTCAATTTCACTAGGCTGAGAGAAGATTAGGAGGGGGGCTGTTGACCCCTGTCACTCTGGAGGCTCACTTCTTGACTGCTTGCAGCCATTAGCTACAGGCCTCAGAGTTAGGAAAGGGGACTGATAACATCTCCAGACTTCACCACAGGCTGTGAGAGGAGCCAGACGGGGGGGGGGGGGGAGAATAAAGTGCTTCTGACACCTTATTCCTGGTACCTTTCCTGGCCCCTTCCCTCACAGCCTGTGGGATGGCCTGGTGACGTTCTCCTCAACCCCCTCCCAGATGCTTTTAAAGGTGCACTGACAGGTCACACATACTCCCTGCCTTGCCCTGATTTTTCTCTCTGCAGTGGCCACAGCTGAGCCACATCTGTTCCTGACCTTCTCTGAGCCATCACTGCATAGAGGAGCTTCAGACTGGGGGCGGGGGGGGGGGGGAACTGTTCAGTCATTTTTCAAATGGCAAATGCTAGTTTGAAAATATTTTCTGTATTCACATTCTCATACTGTTTCTCCAGTTTTTGTCCTCATTCATCACCTTTGTCACATGCCCCCAAAGTCAATTTAAATCATTTTAAAAATAAATGTTTCAACCTTTCTCTGAGAGAAAGAAGCTACATGGCTTGTCTCTCTGTTATAGCCTTGCCAATTTTGCCTGACTGACTCAGTGTTCTTCAGGTTTGGATGATGTATAATTTGCCACAGCTCTTCTTCTCCACCAGCTGTTCCTCCCTTCAATGTACCTGATAGAAAATACTGATTTCCAAAAGTGGGCTTTTCTTTGGTTGTCTACTGTAGCAGGGAATAGAGGAGTCTCATGGTTAGTGTTCTAACCTTGCATATTTTGCCTTCCTGCTTAACTCCCAAAGCTGTGCCTGTATGCCTGAATTTGTCTTCATTGTTTTTCATACTGCTTCCTGGCAACTGTAGTTCAATGCAGTCAGTTCCAGCCAGCTCAAGGACAAATAAATGGCACCAGCTGCCCAGGTGCAGAACAACCCTTACAGTTTACTTAGCTGATGTTGATTTTTATTGTCTGCCTTACTCACTGAGACTCAAGGTGGATTACATGATGTAAGTCAGTACAATCAATTGGACCAGGAGACATCTAATAAGGCAATAGAGCTAAGACAGCCACAGTCTGAAATAAGGCATAAGAAATAAGTCAAAGCAAGAAATGGCATTATATAAGTAGTAATATATAATGTAATGAGACAAAGACAAAATGATATAATATTAGGTAATACTTATTAATAGTATAGTTTACAGTCCCATTATCTCAAGTGAAATTATCCTGAATCTTTCTAGTGCTGTACCATTCCTTTGTTAAAATGTCCTCCTGAACAGTTCTGTTTTACATAGTTTGCAGAAAGCCAAAAATGTGTGAGTCATCCTGACCTCCTGGAGCAGAATGGTGCAGGGCCATGATGCCCATGGGACAAATGCAATCCAGTGATTCATGAGCTTGTATCAGTACTGAATACACAGACAGCTGTCATTTTGGATTCTGTCATTGTACAGGTGCAAAAGTAAATTACACACAAGGGCATCACAAACAAGGTACATTTGGATGTCATTTTTTTTTTTTTTTTGCAATATTCTCAGCTTCCTAAACCAAATAAACTGGTCATTGTTTTCTTTGGTGGAGGCATAATTTCTGTGCCAGACAACAGACATTAGGTTCAAGTCTGAGGCTGGCTGTTTTTACTGCCAATTTGTTTGAACACTTACAAATTTTTGTGTTGAACTCTTTCTTCCGCCCCATTTTTCTTAATGTATCCCTGCTACCTGAGCAAACTGGTGCCCATCCACAACTGCATTTCAGTAAAACTTAATATGGACAGTTATTCAGCAGTCATCTGCAAAATGGATACTTTCAGGGCTTTTGTTGTAGCAGGAAGTCCTTTGCATATTAGGCTACACACCCTTGATGTACCCAATCCTCCTGGAGTTTACAGTAGGCCCAGTAATAAGAGCCCTGTAAACTCTTGGAAGATTGGCTACATCAGGGGTGTGTGGCCTAATAGGCAAAGGAGTTTCTGCTACAAAAAAAAAGGCTTGGATATTTTGGTCTTCTAACTTTACCAGAGAAACAAACTCAGAAACCATAGAGAATTCAGGAGTAAGACTTATGTTGCTGCCCCTCTCCATTGGCCATTATTCACTCAGTTTCTCTTTCCTGTGCTGAATAATAAGTGCATGCCATTTTTCTGGAAGACAAGACTGCTGCTCTCATTTTATCTTTACAACAGGGCACACAGAGCCCCGTGGCGCAGAGTGGTAAAGCTGCAGTACTGCTCATGAACCCTGAGTTCAGAACCCTCTGCTCATGACCTGAGTTCGATCCCAGCAGAAGCTGGTTCAGGTAGCTGGCTCGAGGTTGACTCAGCCTTCCATCCTTCCAAGGTCAGTAAAATGTGTACCCAGCTTGCTGGGGGGAAAGCACAGATGACTGGGGAAGTCAATGGCAAACCACCCCATAAAAAGTCTGTGAAAGCAATGTCACCCCAGAGTCAAAAACGACTGGTGCTTGCACAGGGGACTACCTTTACCTTTTACGCAGAGACCAGTTATCAAAACACTAGCTCTTTAGTCTTACTACATGACCAAGTCCATTCATTGGACCAAGTTAATTACAACTAGTATCATTATTTTCATTGGATCTTGTTCATTAGTAAGTTTAGTTGTGATAGGGCTAATAAGTTGGGCCTTACTGCTGGTGAAAAAAACCATTGAAAGAGGCTATGCCAGGGATTACAAGACCTACATGTACAAAATCCACATGGGATAGGGTATATAGTAATGGCAAGAACTGTGGAAGATTGAGTGAAAAAGCTGTCTGGATCCAACACAATCTGTTTCATTATTTGTGAAAAAGAGTAATCTGATATAATATTTAGATATAGGATTGTATTTTGTTTTGTCAGGAAGCTCTCCTATATTGCTCAAAAGTATATACTATTAGGTCACTGAAATTCATCAGATAAAAGTCTTGATCTGTGGTTTACTTAATTGAAGACAGACCATTTGCCTCTTCCATGCCAGTTGCTATGGTGAACCAAGACTGTTATTTCATATTGATTCTTTCTTGGAATGAAATAACTGTAATTTGGTGTTCCCCCTCTTGTGATTAAATTATTAAAATGCAGTTAAGCCTCTTTTTTTGGCAATCCACTTTTGTTTGTTCTTGTGTTGAGAAAGCTTTGTTTTTCTGTTGCCAGGTTAAAAAAAACTGACAAAAAAAGCCGTGGAAAATTAACGAACAGTATTAAAGATGAATTTATCAATATTAATTAATCAAAAACGCTTTTCACAACTACATGTCACTTAGCAAGGTACAAAACATTAGAAATTTCTTTTTAAAAAAACAATTTATTATACTTTAATATATTGTAATAACACTTATCATTTGTTATTTAAAATTAATACATATACATTACATTTTCTCCCCCCTCCCCCCTTTTGGTGACCCCCAACAGTGCATTTTAATTAAATTGCTAAAAAAAAGGTAATCAATTTAGTCTGTTTAAGAATCTTCATAAAAAAGAAAGCATCATAAAGCAAAAAGAGAAAAGGAAAGAAAAACCATATGTTATAATTATAATCCATCTTCATAGTAATCCTTTAGTCATTATCAAAAGAACAAAAAGAGAGATATTCCAATAGTCTTGCTTTTCTACTATAATCCATTTAACGTTCCTTTAGAATTTAATCATTGTCAAAGATCACTAAATATCCCTTTACATTCCATTGTTTTTCAACATATTTTTGAAATTTTCCCCACTCATTTTTGAACTTCTCTAAATCATGTTCTTTTAAGATTATTGTAAGCTTGTCCATTTCACTCCAACGCATAACTTTTAGAGTCCATTCCCACTTTTTTGGTATTTTGTCTTGCTTCCACATCTGCGCATATAATGTCCGAGCAGCTGAAAGCATATACCAAACTATTGTTCTATCTTGTTTTGGAAATTTTTCCATTTGTAATCCCAATAGAAAAATGTTTGGTGTCTTCTTGATATTATATCCCAAAATTTTCGAAATCTCTTGCCAAAATTGTTTTGCCTTTTCACAAGTCCACCACATATGGTAAAAAGATCCTTCTTGTTTTTTACATTTCCAACATCTATTTGACACCTGATTGTTCATTTTTGCTAGTTTCTTAGGTGTCATATACCACCTATATAACATTTTAAAACAATTTTCTTTAATATTGTAACATGTCGATATTTTCATAGAGTTCTTCCATAAGTATTCCCATGACTTCATCTGTATTTCCTTATTTATATTTATCGCCCATTTTATCATTTGAGATTTAACTACTTCATCTTCCATAGACCATTTCAATAATCGTTTATAAATTCTTGTGATCAATTTTTCATTTTTACCAAACAGTATTCTCTCTAATTCTGTTTGTTTTTGTCTTATTCCATCATTCTTAATGTCCTGTTCAAGCAAACTCTTAATTTGTTGCAATTGAAACCAATTATATTTATGTTGTAATTCTTCAGCCGGTTTTAATTCCACCTTTCCTCCATGTATTTTTAAAAGCTGTTTATATGATAACCACTTCTCTTCTTTAGTGTCTAAATATAATTTTATTACTTCGGTTGGCACAATCCAAAGCGGTTTCCTCTCATCTCCATATCTTTTATATTTTGACCAAATATTTAGCAGGTTACTTCTTATATAATGATGCGAAAAAAACCCATCCATCTTATTTTAGATTAGGCAATTGAAATCCTCCCCTTTCTTTCGCATCAGTCAAGATTTTCATTTTAATTCTTGGTTTTTTCCTGACCCATACAAATTCTGAAAGTTTCCTTTGCCATTTATTAAATTGTTTGTTGACTTTCACTATTGGAATTGTTTGAAACAAGAACATAATTCTCGGTAAAACATTCATCTTGATTGCAGAAATTCTGCCAGCATAGACAAATTCAACTTATTCCACTTTATCAAATCTCCATCAATCTTGTGCCAAAGCTTCTCATAGTTATTTTTTGTACAGATCAAGATTTTTTGTTGTTACTTCCACACCTAAATATTTTACTTTAGAGGTAACTTCACACTCTGTTAACCTCTATAGTTCTTCCTGTTTACTTTTTGACATAATTTTACACAAAATTTTTGACTTTTCTTTATTTATATAAAAGCCTGCCAATTCTCCATATTCTTGTATTTTACGAAGCAACAATGGTCCTGGGTGACTTCAATGTCCATGCCGAGGACGCAGCTTCCACTCGTGCGACGGACCTAGTGCTTTCCATGGCAGCACTAGGACTTTCCCAATATGTAACGGCGCCCACGCATCAGGCTGGACACACACTAGACCTGATCTTTGCAGCGGGAGTAGCAGTGGGTCAGATATCTGCTGAGGCAGTGCCATGGTCTGACCACCAGGTCCTGAAGGCCCATGTGGACATGCCACCCCGTCCCGTTTAGGCGGTGAGCAGATTTTGGCTTGCCCGCATAGTCAGATGGACCCATTGCGGCTTCAGATGGCTATATGGCACCCTTGGCCCACCGGCGACTCGTTGGATGAACTAGTGGAGACCTGGAATAACCGGCTCTCCGAGGCCATCGTCAAAATCGCTCCCAGACGTCCTCTTCATCCTCAATCACGATCCGCTCCATGGTATACCCCGGAGCTGCAATCAATGAAGCGACGATTAAGACGACTAGAGAGACAATGGCGCCATGCTTGCGACGAAGCTACGAGAACATCATATAGGTCATTTATGAGGACCTATGAGATGGCTATTCGGACTGCAAAGAAGGATCACTTTGCGTCCAGAATCGCATCTGCGACCTCGCGCCCAGCACAATTGTTTAGTATAATTCGGTCATTAACAGAATTGCCACAGGGCAAACAAAATAATAGAGAATTGGAAATAGGCTGTGAGGCTTTTGCGAGCTTTTTCGCAGATAAAGTCTCGTCGCTCCGACACAACCTACCCGCCATAATTAAGACAGTAGATGAACTTGGGGCACCGAGCGTGTCTTCTGGTCCAATTTTGGATTCCTTCAGCCCACTCAGTCTGGAGGAAGTCGACAGGATCCTTGCAGCTGTGCGCCCTACGACCTGTAGGTTAGATCCGTGCCCGTCATGGCTTATAAAGGCTAGCCAAACGTGGCTGCGTGAACCACTACAGGACATTATCAACAGGTCCCTGATTGAAGGGATCTTTCCCACACCTCTTAAAGAGGCAGTGGTCCGTCCCCTTTTAAAAAAACCATCAGCAGACCCGGCCACATTGGCGAACTATCGGCCGGTGTCAAACCTTCCCTTTCTGGGTAAGGTCATAGAGTGGGCGGTGGCGACTCAACTGCAGGGATTCCTGGAGGACACTTCCGCACTGGATCCATTCCAGTCCGGCTTCCGGCCAGGTCACGGGACGGAGACAGTTCTGGTCGCCCTCATAGATGATCTTATGCGACATCTGGATCAGGGCGGCTCTGCAGTGCTGTTGTTATTGGATCTGTCAGCTGCCTTTGATACGGTTGACCATCAGCTACTGACTAGCCACCTTGCCGATGTGGGGATTCAGGGATCTGCCTTGCATTGGCTGACCTCCTTTCTCCAAGATCGGGGACAAAGGGTGGTGATAGGGGAGGAAGCATCCCAGAGACACTCTCTTAATTGTGGGGTGCCGCAGGGAGCAGTCCTATCCCCGATGCTATTTAATATCTATATGCGCCCCCTTGCCCAGATTGTCAGGAGGTATGGACTGGGTTGCCATCAATATGTGTATGACACCCAGCTCTACCTATTGATGGGTGGCCAGTCTGACTGTACCCTGGAAAATCTAGACCTGGCGTTACAAGCCATGGCTTCTTGGCTCAGACTGAGTCAGCTGAAATTGAATCCGACGAAGACGGAGGTTCTCTACCTGGGTCGGGGCGGTCCGGGGAGAGAGATCCAGCTGCCGGCCCTTGACGGGGTACCACTGATACCGGTCCCTAAGGTCAAGAGTTTAGGCGTGCTCCTTGAGTCCTCCCTTACAATGGAGGCTCAGGTGGCAGCCACCGTTAGATCTGCCTTCTTTCATTTTCGGCAAGCGCGGCAGCTGGCCCCTTACCTGGAACGCAACAACTTAGCGACGGTAATCCATGCTACGGTCACCTCAAGAATAGATCACTGTAATGCTCTCTACATGGGGCTACCCCTGACGCTAACCCGGAGACTGCAACTGGTGCAGAACGCTGCGGCATGGCTGTTAATGGGGCTGCCACGAGAGGAGCACATTCAGCCAGTGTTGAGAGAGCTGCACTGGTTGCCTGTTGTGTTCCGAGTTCGCTTCAAGGCGTTCGTACTAACCTTTAAAGCTCTCTATGGTCAGGGACCTGCCTATCTACGGGACCGCCTTTCCCCATATATCCCCCAGAGAGCACTGAGATCAGGGACAAAAAAATCTGTTGTCTGCCCCTGGCCCAAAAGAAGCCAGGCTATGCATAACAAGATCTAGGGCTTTTTCGGTGGCAGCACCAGAACTTTGGAACACCCTCCCAGAAGCTATAAGGGCCCTGCGGGACTTGTCGGCGTTCTGCAGGGCCTATAAGACCGAACTGTTTAAACAGGCTTTTGCGGTTTGATTGGAAAAGGGCTGCCACCAGGACATCCACAGAGTGCTGGCAATCATAGTTGGAAAGTCAATACCGCCTATATTGGATTGAAACAGCGCTAGAATGTTTTTAAAATTGATAAGTAAATTATGGTTTTATATGTTTTATTGAATTGAATTGTTTTTAAGATGTTGTAAGCCGCCCTGAGTCTCTAATATGCCTCCTGGGAAGAAATCCTGCTTGCTCTTCTTTAATAAAATTGTTCAAATGCTGTTTAAGGCGTTCTGCTAAAATTCTGGCATATATTTTATAATCATTGTTAAGTAATGAAATTGGTCTATAGTTTTTTACATTCGTAGCATCTCTGTCTTCTTTCAGTATCAACAAAATTACTGCTTCTTTCCATCTGTTAGGGATTTTCCCATCTATTCCTATAATATTCATCAATTTCTGAAGTTTTGGTAATAGCGCCTCCATGAGGACTTTATAAAATTTTGCCGTAAAACCATCTGGACCGGGTGCTTTTTCTAATTTAATTGAATTAATTGCCGCCTCTATTTCTCCTTTTTCAATTGGTTCATTTAATACCTTCTTCATATTTTCTGTTAAGGGATTTACTTTAATTTTCTGTAAATATGCATAATTTTTTTTTCTATCCACCTTTTGACTTTTAAATAGCTTGGCATAATTATAAAATTCTCTTTGATTCCTTTTTGATCGACAGTGTCCTTACCTCCCGATACAATTTTATTAATAACATTATTCTCTCTATTTTTTTGCATTTGCCAGGCCAAATATTTTCCAGGTTTATTCGCTCCTTCAAAAGATTTCTGTTGAAGTCTTTTTAAGTTCCATTCCACTTCTTTATTCAACAAAAGTCTCAATTGGCTTTATAATATTGTAATCTCCCTTATGATTTTCTTTTTACCAAGTCGCTTTTTAAGCTCCTTCTCCTTTTTTCCAATTTCTTTCTGAATGTCCATCATTTGCTCATTTTTGGCTCTTTTATCTTTATTGTTCAATGTAATTAAGATGCCCCTCATTACCACTTTATATTCATCCCACACAATTTGAAATTGAGTGCCCTCTTTTTCATTTATTTGAAAGAAAAATTTAGTCTCCTTTTCCAGAGACACCACTACCTCCTGTTTCTGTAGCAAATTTTCACTTATCTGCCATCTTAGTGTCTTTTTCACAGGTTTTGCAGACCACATTATTGGATTGTGGTCGTCTTTAAAAATCAATTTTGGGTCTAATTCTTGTTTGTCATTTTTTTATACAGTCTCCTGTTGTTGATGATTTTCCTTGGCAATTCTTTCATAATTCTTACACTGCTGCCATCCACCTCCAATGTATTTTCAAATTGTTTACTCAGAATCTTTCCCACCATATCTCTTGTCACAAATCTTACTACCACATCTCTTGGTAATTTGGGTTTTTTTTCTTGCATAGTCCGAATTTACCCTGTAAATGTAGTCATAAAAATAGCTGGTTTCATCTGGGTCTTCATCCAAGAATTCAGCAATGATTTTTATTATGTATGTCCTTAAATCAGTCTCAGCAGATTCAGGCACCCCTCTCAACCGTACCTGATTTTCCATTAGTTTACAGTCTTGTAGCAATGCTTTCTCCTGCATTTTTTGTATAGTGGAATCCACTGTGTCTATTCTTAAATCTTGGCCTTTCGCCTTTTCTTCCACCTCCTGAACTTTCTTTAACACTGCTTAAGAGTCTTTTCTGAGATCTTCAATTTCTTTTTTAATTTCTTTTTAAACTTCTTCTGCACTGGATTCAATGTCTTTTTTTATTTCCTTCTTACTTTCTGTTAATGATTCCTTTATTATTTTTACCAATCTTGCCTCCATAGCATCCATTGCCTCCTTCCATTTAGCCATTTTTGCTTCTTCAAGTGACCCAGCCCTCGTTCGAATCTGCTTTGCTCCTGATTTTTGCACAGACATCACTGCCCATTTTCTTTTAATTAATTTTAAAAAATTTGACCTTCTTTTAATGGCCACCGGTACTTCTCTATGATTTATAGTCCTAGAGAGGGCTGGGAGGCTTGCAATTTTCCCTTCTCTTAATGGCTTCTTCCTTCCTTTCTTGCCACGAAGTCTTGTTCTCAATGGTTAAGAAGTCTCACGTTGTTTCTATGACGCCATTTCCTGTGACGTCTTCACCAAGTCAGCAGTTCTATTTCGGAGGGGGTTGTCTGACCCGACCACAGGTATTCAAAACAAAGTTTGTTTTTCCTCTTTTAACCTTATTTCTCCAATTTCATTAGTCCAAATTTACCCCCTCCTTTATCTTCCTTAATTTAAGATGAGGTGGTTGGATCCAGACCTTTGTTTTTATTTTAAATTAGTCTTATATTAGTCCTGGATCTTTTTCCTTTAAAGAGCTTTTACTTTTAAAGCTGCTATCCTTCAGAACACTGCTCTTTTCAAAGATAGATGTTAATCAGTTCCAAAGAAGCCTTGAATCCTAGTGAATTTAAGTCAATTTAATGACCATAGAAATCCTCTGTAGACGTTAGAATGCAATCCTTCTCCAGGGACTCTTCAAAGTCAAAAAGGAACCCCACTGGAATTCCTCGTCAGCCAAAGTAAATCCCCTCATAATTTCATATGCACATCTTGGCCTTCTCCCTGCATGGAAGAAGTAGGCAGCAGGTGTTTAGATCACCTTTTCTGCCCACAACAGAGGCTCTGGTCTGCTCCTCAGCTGAGAAGCAGCTCAATCCTCAATGACCAAAGCCCGGAAGTCCAAAACATTAGAAATTTCTAAAACCAATTTGTGGAGAATAAAGTCTTCCTTTTAAAATTATTACCCATTCATTTTGTCTGATATTGACTTCATATGCTTATAAATCATTCGCCCGCGTCTGCGGGTAAATTAAAGTGCCAGTGCCAGGAATATTCCACGTGCATTCAGTTCCAATTTTTGTAGATGTTTCTTTCTTTTTCAAATATTGCCAAATTCAAGGCTTCATCATTTTGAAACTTCTTAAAGTTTCGAAAAAGTTTTCTCCAGGACTAGTGCTACATGAAGTGTTTTGTGATGTTGTGACAAGTGGGAAATGTCTCTTTGACAAAGGTTCATTTGAAAACAGTAATATAGGTGGCTTGTCAGAGGCTGGTGGCAACCCACTTTTCTAAGAAGTTTCAAAAAGCATATGAAGTCAATATCGGACACGATGAATGGGAAATAATTTTAAAAGGGAGACTTTATTCTCTGCATGTTGGTTTTTGAAATTTCTAATGTTTTGTACCTTGCTAAGTGACACATAGTTGTGAAAAGTGTTTTGATTAATTAATATTGATAAATTCATCTTTAATATTGTTCATTAATTTTCCACATTTTTTGTGTGTGTTTATATAGGTTATTAAAAACTGAGTTACATAAATACAAACAATCAAATAAAGTGTTCATATAAACATATGTAGCTGCCTTATACTGAATGAGAATATTGGTTGATCAGTCAGTATTGTCTACTCAGACTGGCAGTGGCTGCCCAAGGTTTCAGGCTGAGATCTTTCACATTGTCTATGGCACTGGGTCCTTTTAGCTAGAAGTGTTGGGGATTGAACCTGGAAACATCTGAATACTAAGCAGATGGTCTACAACTGAGTCTCCTCTCTAAAATGTAGTTTACCACCACCCCTACATATATAACTTATACTCTTTTTTTTAGGATTCTTTGTAAAACAAGAGTCAGTGAAGACATCTAATTAATTCTCATCCATATGAGATACATGTGTGCCAATTCAGTTGTGTTACTTTTAAACATTATTTTTAGATGTGCCAGAATTTAGGTATGGGAGATTCATATCCGAATGTATATCATGTTGAAAGCAACATAATATTGCAATTATGTCTATAGTTCTTGTAGTGCAGTCCTAAATCCTTAGAAGTCAGTGGGTCTAGTAGGATGCAACTGTGTTTAGGATTGTACTGCTAATCTGCCAAGCATTGTGCATATGGATAGCTGCTTATGCATACAGATATACTTAGCTGGATTGAGACAGAAGTGATTAATGCATATCACCCCGGCAAGATGGTTGCAAAAGAAGCTGGGTGGCAACTTCCTAAGCAATTTTATATTCTTATTGTAATGAACAAATTTAACGCTTGACTGTGCCCCAGAAATAGTCATCCCAAGGCAATTTTATATTCCTGTTTTTGTGAATGTTTGATGCATGAATGTACCCTAGAAATAGAAGTGGTTGGAACAGAATACAGAAAATTTAATTTAAAAAGTATTTAATCCAACAGTAGCTATGAAGACTCTTGAAATGTAAATAGGATTCTGCAGAGTGAAGAAATGGGTGCTTAAAAAAAGGCAAAACCAATATCTGGTTACAACTGTTTCTTCCAACGCAACTAAAATCTGAAGTGGAAGGAAGATGGAATCAACAACTGATGTTCTATCAAAGCCCTCAACGCACTGAGTTCTTCTGCACAGGTCTCAGTTTAATGAGCTGTATATGATCATTAGCCTTCATTTCAATGGGAGGCACACAAAAGAACACCCACAAATTGGCTCCAAATAAATGATTACTAAGAAAGCGAAATACAGTAACGTAACAGCCCTTTTCTAATGAGGTATCCACACAGTCTTTTATAATTCTGGGGAGCCAGATTTGTTTTTAAGTGTAAACCTTTCCTTCATTACCAGCAGTTCTTCAGGTAGCATGTGTAAAGGCTTTGGGATTGCTGCTGTGAGGTAAGCTTTGTGGTGAGCAATTAGAACAAGGAGAATGAAGAGGCTGGAGTTGTATATAAGTGACAAAGAAAATTAATTTATTAACATGTTGATTTCAAAGAACAGGTCAGCAACAAAGATCTCCAGGTAATCAAAGGAGAAACCTGGCTGAGACACATAAATTTAAGGCTTCAAAATGCGGTTTGGATTCTCATCAGGCACAAATAGGCTTTTACTGACTAGCCACTAAGTTGGATCCTCTCTCACACATAAGATTCTACCAATACCAGCATGAGTCAGATTAAATGGTACAAACTGATTTTCCCAGGAGTCAGATTAAATGGTACAAATCTGCTCATTAGCATAGATGGACCTAATAATTGGGTACTGTATTCTCTTCCAACTGGGGATTGGCAATCGTATTGCAAATCTCAAGGTCCCAGCAGGGGATCCCCCAGTTTTGCGTTCATAAATTTTATTGAATTATTCCACCTTATAAGGACAAAGACATATAAACATACAAAACATACAAAACATATTTCTGTACAGATACATATAACTCACAATCATCTCAACGCTTTCAATCCCCCTCCACCTCCCAGACATCCTCCCAAACACACCGGGAGTGACCAGAGAATAATGTTTTACTTTTCTCTTATTCCAACAACATACCTTTATTTTTTACCCAACTATATATCGGTTCCCAACTCTCTTTACATTTTTGCGTGTTTCCATCACATAACCTTGTGGTCATTAAATCAAGTTCCGCAGCTTCTGTAAGCTGAACAATAAACTCTTCCCTGGAAGGTATTTTTGGTAGCTTCCAGTATTTTGCATATAATATTCTTGCAATAGTTACAATATACATTAGCACCTTGGTTGTTTCAGGTGGAAGATTTTCCCTGCAAACATTTAAAAGATAGAGCTCTGGTGAGTGTCTAAGTCTAATTTTCAAAATCTTCTGGGTCCAAATACTAATTAAGGACCAATACTTTTTGGCATGTTCACATTTCCACCATATGTGGAAAATTGACCCCTTAGCCTTTCTGCATTTCCAACACTTGTCTGAGTAACTGGGGTAGGCTTTAGCTAATCGTTCCGGCGTCAAATACCAGCGATAAATCATTTTATACAAATTCTCTTTATACAAAGCTGGTTTGATCAATTTTATATTCCGTCTCCATATTTTTTCCCAGTCATCTGTTGGTATGCTGTAACCGAAATCTCTCAACCATTTAACCCAAGATTCTTTCACCACCTCTCCCTGCATTTTTTCCCTGAGTAGCCACTCATAAATTTTAGAGATTAACTTCTGATCCATTTGGATAATTTGGTCAAGGTCATTTAATTTTCTGGAAAAGCCTATTTCTTTATCTTTCTGATATCTTGATTTTATTTGGCACTTCAACCACCAATCCAGATGGTCCATTTCTTCTGCTCGGAGGTTGTTTTGTCCATCTAATAGATTTTGGTAGCATATATTGTTCCAAGTGTAGAGATTCGGGTGGGTAGATGCCTCTACCGGTGATAACCATGATGGGGTATAAGAATAGAACTTTCTAATTTCTAACCAGGCTCTATAAAGGGATCTTCTGATCTCATGTCTCCAGAAGGAACTGTTTTGCGGGGGACTATGGTACCAAAGGTATCCGTGCCATCCTTTCTCCAGGCCTGCCCCTTCTAATACTAGTATTCTTTTATTTTTCAAAGTAATCCAATCCACTAACCAGACTATTCGACTAGCCATATGATAGAGGTCCCAGTTTTGCAGTCTCCATCCCTCCCCCAGGCAGCTGGCTGGTGGATGGGGGGAGCCTCACCCCAACAACCAGGATGTGCCTTTAGATCTCCACAGGTTAGCAAACTCTTTATGGTTTTAGAATGTGTGTGTGCTTTTAAATTTGAGCAGGAAGTAGGGAGGGGCCAGCAGCAGAGCCCGGTGTGAGTGAGTGATAGCACAGTCTTGTTTTGCCTTTGTTTCAGACATCTTGTAGGAACCAGAGCCAGTAAAAGAAAGAGAGAAAGTGAACAGTCAGTGCTTGTTTTGCATTGTTCCAGATATTTTTTGTATAGGAACTTGTTAATGGGATGGAGGAAAACTCCACCTCTCTCTCTTTTCATTTGCATGTGTTAGTCTGAAGAAGTTGGTGGAAATACACAGCTCCTGTGAATAAACCCCTGGTGAGATCACAAAAGTGTGTGCTTGCAAACTCTGTTTATTTTGGCTGCTTTGTGAATGTGTGTTCACTTTCATTACTGGAATTGCAGCTGCTGGGGGTTGAGGAAATAGAAAACTATACAGAAAAACTAAATGGCTGCAGTTTTGTTTATTTTAGGGAATTGGAAAGTCTCCTGGCTCCACCCCCAAAGTCCCCAGGTATTTTCTGAGTTAGACCTGAGAACCCTACAATAGGCTCATTTGAGTGGCTGTTTTCCCTTTCAGGGGCAGGACAGTCTTCTGTTAATCACAAATCACATAATAAAAACTCTGGCTGCCATGGCCCAGTGGATTATGTGTTCAGCTGGGTGATGCCATTTTTTGTAAGGTTCCTGAGCAGCAGGCAGAAGCAAAATATATGAAGATTTTCCAGGAAGGAGACATAATAGGAAAGTTTGAAGTTATTCAGTTTCATACCCTTTGATAAATGAACAGCAACTGTGGCAAAAAAAAAAAGGCAACTTGATTTCAAATTCCAGCTCCTTGGCCTTTCAGCCTCAACTTCTCTGGAAAAAAAAATGAAAATGAAAGTGCAACCCTTCTACTGAAACTAAGAGCCAGGGTCAAAGGATTATCTTTCTTTTTTCAAACCCTACTGACTCCAACTCTCAGTCAAGAGACATGAATAAGTGGCTCTTACCACGCTGATCAGAAAAGTCTAGAACCAACCCTCCTCACCTTCTTCCAGATTAATTGCCTCCTCCACTATGAATGCATTTCCACTCATGCATCCCAGATGTGACAAAAACAAAATATATTTATTCAAGCATGGAAAAAATGAATAGTAATAGAAGAAAGCATCAGTTAAAAGCACAGGTATCCTACAAGTACAAGAAAACCTTTTCTCAGAGTCTAGGTGCACATGTAAACTCCACACTGAATTCTCCGCAGTTATCCTGTGGTTCAGTTGCTCTTCTGGGGTGGAGGGTGGGGTTGTAACAAGAAATTCTTGGCCAAGGGATACAGGAGGAGGGGCCTCTCAGAGCAAAAAAAAAAAAGCACTGACAGAAAAGATTCAACAAAATACCTATGCAAGCAAATACATCTGCTTCTGGCATTCAGAGCTCAATGACATAGCAAACTACTGTTAGAAAGACATTCCATAGTCCAGGCACCATCATAGGAAAGGCTGTCTCTCTGGCTGCTTTAGATGCTAGTTGAACAAACAGCAGAGCCTCTGCAACTAATCCTAACAGGTGAGCAGGCTCATACAAGACCAGGCTGTCTTTTAATTACACTGGTCACAAACTCTTTAGGGTTATAATAGATTCAGCATGCTGAATTATGCCTGGAAATGACCATGCAGCTTGTGAAATTTGTATATCTATTGTTTACAGGGGTGCCAGGTCTGATTCAGGAAATATCTGGGGACTTTGGGGGTGGAGCCTAGAGACTCCCATTCCCTAAATCACTAAATAAAAATACAGCAGTACAGTTTCCCTGAATGTAGTCTTCATTTCCTTTTTTTTTTTTGGATCTACCCTTGCAGCTGCATTTCCAGTAAATGAAAGTGAAATTTGTCTTACCCCAAGTCCCCTTGTCAGGCTTTGGAAGCATTTCGAAGCATGGATTTTTAAAGGGACATGTGCACACTCATAAAGCAACCAAAATAAACACAGTGTGCAAGTTCACATTTCTGGAATCACACTGGGCAATTTACTCATGGGAGTTGCTGAATGTAACGATCTGCTGTATTTCAACCAGCTTCTTCAGACAAAAACACAAAAGGAGAGCAGCCTGGGGTGTGGAGTTTTACTCCATTCCATAATCAGGTTCTAGCTAACTCTTTCTTATTCATTTTACTATAGAAACAACTTCTGAAGTGAATGAAAAACAGAAGGACTCTGCTGTCTGCCTTTCCCACAGACTTCACACATACGTGACTCTGCTTGCTTGCCTTGCCTCCTGCTTTTCTGTTGCTGAGATTTAAAGGTACATACCCATTCAAAAACACAAACAGTTGCAAGCATCTTCTAAACCTGCTGAGAGTCAAAGGCACATGGTGGCTGCTGGGGCAGGACTTTTCCCCGCTGGCCAGCTGGCTGTCAGTTGGGAGGAGACTGCAAAACTGGGGGATCCCCTGCTAGGACCTGGGGACTGGCAATTGCTCAAGTGTGAGCAGATCTGCAGATATCTAAAAACACAGATTGGGCCCAAAAGAGGTTTTCCTCCAAACTTGGGGGAATCCCCCTGAGGTTTACCGAAAAATCTCCCCCTGAGCAATAATGCTATCTGCACATAAACAGGTAACTTACTTGCTCAGCTGATGCATTGGTGGCCCAATGTGGTGGCTCCTGGGAGTCCTGACAGCTGCTTGGGGGTTCTGTTGCCAATGTTGCAGATGATGAATGGGTCAAGATAAGGAGGGTAGGAAAGACAAAGAGAAATTGAGGATATTGACAGAGGGGGAGAGGGAGTAAGATTGTGAGAGAAGGGGAGGAGGAAGAAATACAGGGGGGAAGATTAATGGGGGAAGAGAAAGAGAAGAGGTAAGATTGTCAGGGAATGCAACTGGGACAAATAGAGGGAGGAATTTTGGCAGAGAAAGGGATGGGAGGAAAAGGGGATGGAAACATATTTGAGAAGGGAAGAGGGATGGAAGCAAAGGAGGGGGAATGGCATGTGCCCTTCTTGCACATCTGGCAGGATGTATTCTATATTTATTTATTTATTTATTTCATTTATATCCCGCCCTCCCCCACCTTGGCAGGCTCAGGGCAGCTAACAACATTCTATAAAACATACAATAGTAAATAAAACCTTTAGATTTACAATATAAAACATTAAAACATTAAAATTAAAATTAAAACCAGTCCAATAAATGCAATTATACAGCGGTATAGATCTTTAGACCGCATTGGCGGATCCTTAATTACCGACCTTCTTAGCAGTCCGAGTGTGCGAGTTTAAAAAGGGTGGTCTTGCAGGCCCTACGGAAGTGATCGAGGTTCCGCAGGGCCCGCACCTCCTCGGGGAGTCGGTTCCACAGGGTAGGGGCCGCAATCGAAAAGGCCCGTGCTCTGGTGTTCTGATATTTAATCTCCTTCGGCCCAGGGATAGTCATTAGGTTTTTCCCAGTTGACCTCAGTGCTCTTTGGGGTTCATATGGGGAAAGACGGTCCCTCAGGTAGGCAGGTCCTCGGCCATATAAGGCTTTAAAGGTAATGACCAACACTTTGTACTGGACTCGGTATATAATCGGCAGCCAGTGCAGTTCACGTAGCCCCGGCCGTATATGTTCCCATTTCGGGAGTCCCAACAACAGCCTGGCCACCGCGTTCTGCACTAGCTGCAGTCTCCGGGTCCGGCACAGAGGTAGCCCCAAGTAGAGGGCATTACAGTAGTCTAGTCTTGAGGTGACCGTTGCATGGATCACTGTTGCGAGGTCCCGGCGCTCAAGGAAAGGGGCCAACTGCCTTGCCCACTTCAGATGGAAGAATGCTGACTTGGCAGTGGCTGCTATCTGGGCCTCCATTGATAATGAAGACTCCAGTAAAACACCCAGGCTCTTTACCTGGCGCACTGCTTTCAATGGCACACCATCGAAGGCCGGGAGAGCTATTTCCCTTCCTGGAGCGCCGCGACCCACACACAGGACCTCTGTCTTTGCTGGGTTCAACTTCAGCCCGCTCAGCCTGAGCCATGTCGCAACAGCCTGTAAGGCCCGGTCGAGGTTCCCTGGAGCGGGGTTGGGCCAGCCGTCCATTAGTAGATAGAGCTGGGTGTCATCTGCATATTGATGGCAACCCAGCCCAAACCGCCGGGCAATCTGGGCAAGGGGGCACATATAAACAACATCGGGGAGAGTACTGCTCCCTGAGGCACCCCACAATCTAGTGTGCGCCTCCGGGACCGCTCACTCCCAATAGCCACCCTCTGTCCCCGACCTAAGAGAAAGGAGGAAAGCCATTGCAAGGCCGACCCCTCAACCCCAATGTCGGCGAGGCGGCGCGTCAGTAGCCGATGGTCGACTGTATCAAATGTTTTTAAAGGCAGCCATAAGAATATAAGAGAAGCCATGTTAGATCAGGCCAATGGCCCATCCAGTCCAACACTCCGTGTCACACAGTGGCCAAAAAAAATTATATATATATATATACACACACACACTGTGACTAATAGCAACTGATGGACCTCTGCTCCATATTTTTTTTTATCTAAACCCCCCTTGAAGGTGGCTATGCTTGTGGCCGCCACCACCTCCTGTGGCAGTGAATTCCACATGTTAATCACACTTTGGGTGAAGAAGTACTTCCTTTTATCCATTTTAATCTGTCTGCTCAGCAATTTCATCGAATGCCCACGAGTTCTTGTATTGTGAGAAAGGGAGAAAAGTACTTCTTTCTCTACTTTCTCCATCCCATGCATTATCTTGTTAACCTCTATCATGTCACCCCGCAGTCGACGTTTCTCCAAGCTAAAGAGTCACAAGTGTTTCAACCTTTCTTCATAGGGAAAGTGTTCCAGCCCTTTAATCATTCTAGCTGCCCTTTTCTGGACTTTCTCCAATGCTATAATATCCTTTTTGAGGTGCGGCGACCAGAACTGCACACAGTACTCCAAATGAGACCGCACCATCGATTTATACAGGGGCATTATGATACTGGCTGATTTGTTTTCAATTCCCTTCCTAATAATACCCAGCATGGCGTTGGCCTTTTTTATTGCAAATGCATACTGTCTTGACATTTTCAGTGAGTTATCTACCACAACCCCAAGATCTCTTTCTTGGTCAGTCTCTGCTAGTTCACATCCCATCAACTTTTATTTGTAGCTGGGATTCTTGGCCCCAATGTGCATTACTTTGCACTTGGCCACATTGAACCGCATCTGCCACGTTGACGCCCACTCACCCAGCCTCAACAGATCCCTTTGGAGTTCCTCACAATCCTCTCTGGTTCTCACCACCCTGAACAATTTAGTGTCATCCGCAAACTTGGCCACTTCACTGCTCACTCCCAACTCTAAATCATTTATGAACAAGTTAAAGAGCATGGGACCCAGTACCGAGCCCTGCGGCACCCCACTGCTTACCGTCTTCCACTGCGAAGACTGCCCATTTATACTCACTCTCTGCTTCCTATTACTCAGCTGGTTTTTGATCCACAAGAGGACCTGTCCTTTTACTCCATGACTTTCAAGCTTTCTAAGGAGCCTTTGATGAGGAACTTTATAAAAAGCTTTCTGGAAGTCAAGGTAAACAACATCTATTGGGTCTCCTTTGTCCACAGGTTTGTTCACCCCCTCAAAGAAATGTAACAGGTTAGTGAGGCAAGATCTTCCCTTACAGAACCCATGCTGAGTCTTCCTCAATAACCCGTGTTCATCAATGTGCCTACTCATTCTGTCCTTGATAATGCTTTCTACCAACTTTCCCGGTATTGAAGTCAGACTGACTGGCCTGTAATTTCCCAGATCTCCTCTGGAACCCTTTTTAAAGATGGGGGTCTGTTTTGAGGATTGGTAACCAGAATAGTACACAGTACTCCAAATGAGGCTGCACCATCAATTTATACAAGGACATTATGATACTGGCTGATTTCTTTTCAATTCCCTTCCTAATAATTCCAAGCATAGTGTTGGCCTTCCCCTACTTCATTTAGCAAATTCTATATGGTTTGGAATGAAAATCAAATTCAGCCCCTCCCCCCCCCAAAAAAATCCAGAAATCTGTCAGTAAACATCCATATTGCAAATTTTAAAGCGAACAAATAAAATGCAATTTACTCATCTGAATAAGTGTTTCAACACTCATTCTGAATCTTGGCAGAGTAAGGTGAATTTCAGTTAGCTAATTCTGGATGGTGGGATCTTCAGCAACAACAAAAAACCTCTTACTAACCTCACATCTTGAACACATGAAGCTGCCTTACACATTGCTTTTTCAAGGTTGGTCTTATGTCCTCAGCCAAGCAGCAGCTCTCCAGAGTCTCAGGCAGAGGTCTTCTTCTTCACTGGGTCCTTTCACATGGCAATTGTTTACAAGTGGATTTTGCTATCTTACACAGTAAAAAATCCAGTTACAAAGCATGCTATTTAGAGTATGTGAACACACCAACTGTCCTCTCTTGATCGAAGAGTACTTTGATCAAGCCATGCTTTTTAAATTTATTCACTGTATGATAGCTCTGTTTTACTGTCATAATGTAGTGGTCATCGGACTCCTTTAGCATGTGCATCTCAGTATACTGTACTGCCAGTAGCAACGCACTGATTAACCTTTCTACTAATGAAAATGGATTAAATGGATAGGTTTATGACAACTAACTCATTAATACTCCTCTGTATTTTTGTACTGATTGATAGATAGATGGATGAGAGATGAGAGAGAGAGAGATATGTCTGTCTTCTTTAAATACTATTTTAATGGCTCCGAATCGTGGGTTTTATACCGTCATCACCTGCGACTCCTTGAGCGCTTTCATCAGCGCTGCCTTCGCACCATCCTCAACATCCACTGGAGTAACTTTGTGACCAACACTGAAGTCCTCAAGCGGGCAGAGGTTACCAGCATCGAGGCACTGCTGTTGAAGACGCAGCTGCGCTGGGCAGGGCATATTTCTAGGATGGAAAACCACCGCCTTCCCAAGATTGCCCTGTATGGCGAACTCTCCACCGGCCATCGAAATAGAGGGGCACCAAAGAAGAGGTACAAGGACTCCTTGAAGAAATCCCTTAGCACCTGTCACATCAACCATCACCAGTGGTCTGACCTAGCCTCAGATCGCAAAGCATGGAGGCACACCATCCACCAGGCTGTCTCTTCCTTTGAGAACGCACGCATAGCTGGTCTTGAGGACAAAAGGAGATTGAGGAAGAATCGCACTGCTACAGGACCAACCCTAAATCAGACTTTTCCCTGCAGCCGCTGTGGCCGGACCTGCCTGTCCCACATTGGTCTTGTCAGCCACCAGCGAGCCTGCAGCAAACGTGGACTATTGCACCCTTCTTAAATCTTCGTTCGCGAAGCCAAGCCGAGAATGGGTGAGATGTTCACCACCTTAGGAACCCTGAGCTGAGTGGAAAGGTGACAAACATATGTTTTAAGTAAATAAAGTAAACATAAAAAGAAATGCAAAGACATTTTTACATGCCTTTTTGTAATTTAAAATGAACATAACATTAAGTGATTTTGTATCTTTCAACCTGGGTTGAATTTGGCATGGCAGCTCCCTGGGTTGGGCAGGTGCTCTTGGTGCATACTCACAGTGGACTGGCTTGTTTGGATTATGCACATCCCAATGTGTCCTGTACCACTGAAAAGCAGTGCATAACCCGGCCCATGTGGACAAAGCACGACTCTGGCTGAACAATGTCATAGGTAGGTCAGTGATCTTGGGTCGTGGAAGCATTATTCCACATCCCAGGATCCATTTCTTGTTGCCGCATCTTTTCAGAGCCGATGGAGTGCAGCTTTCTGAGCTGGGGACAGACATTTTTTTTAGCTGATCTGCAGGGTGGTCTGCGTGACCTGGTGGTCCCTGGTTGGAGGGCGGGGAGTTAAGCCAAGCCTAACCCCTGCTGTGGTGGGAAAAGCACAGGTTAAAAGGATTTGGAACTAGCAAGCACCCCGAGTTATCAGCTATGGAGGGGGGTCCTCGATTGGGCTACCTAGAGGCTTGGCAGTTCAGGTGGCTTGGTTGGGGGCCTCTTTGGGGTTGGGGGAGCATACGACCGGCCCTAAGGCTTCACAGTCGTTGACCGGGGGTATGTGTACCCATCCCCTGTGCGGATGGTGTGTGCACTGGTGTGCGGGCTGTGACGGATAGGGTCTGGAGGTTTCCTGACCGGGCCCGAGCCGGGGTGGATTTGCCCTGTCAGAAAGCTTGCTTTACAAGCTCAAGGCAACCTGTGCTTTATGATGTATGTAATGGTGTAGATCAGCTTTTGTCCCAGTTTAACCCATAACTTGTGTGGTGTTTCATTTGAGGGGTGGGTGGGCAAAACTGCTGCATTCTGATGGTATGTGCTACTTCTGTATCTAAACAAGTCATCTGCTTTCATTCAGCAGCAGCAGTCATCATGTTAGCTTATACTAAGAGCGTACCAGATCCAACTACAGTTTTCAGGCAGCTGCTCAAGTTTCTATAAAATATTAATGATCTAATTTAGACTGCTTATTGAACACAAACACACTTGTTTTGGGACTCAGGTAGATGAACTGATTTGGCCTCCCTGGTTTTGATGTTGTGTGCTTATAAGCAGTATTGAATTATTTTGAATATACTTCATTTTAAATGCTGTTTTAATGTTGAAATGCTTTAGTGTTTAGATATTGACTGCCATGGGGACTTTTTTGGGGTAGAAAGATGGCATATAAATGTTTTAAACAAAATAAAAATAAATAAGAAAGATGGAAAGATTTAAAAAAAAAAACTGGGAAGCTTCCCACTCACCCTCCCTAGATAATTCAAGACAACTAAGGAGGTACCTCCTTTGTAAGTTACTTTTCCTCTATTGGACAGACAATGGCCAAAAAATAAGGCTGGGATCAGAGTAAAAATGTGCATATAATTTAGAACAATTTTGACTGCTGAACTATTATTTTGAGCATTCAAAGGTGCTGTTCACAATTTGCAATCAAACCAGATTGAGCAGAAAAGTGAATGCATATCACTGCTTGAACTCTAATCACTTGTCATTCCTGGGCATTCAAGAGTTGTGTATATTCCTTATATTGAATGATCCTAATTTATTCAGAGAATGAATTGTGCATTTACTACTCCAGTAAATGGATGTGTGGCTGTAATAGCAAATGATATTCAGAATGTTAATGTTATATGTGTAGTTAGGAAGCAATGCTGGTGATATCATTTGGTGTATCTCATATTAACTCTGACAGTTCACAGTGTAAGAACAAGTATGGATTTTCTGTTTTACTCCTTATTAAAACACAATTGATACTGATTTGATGAAAGCAGAAATATTGACTGAAGCTTTCAGACAGTTAATCTCATTAGAGAGTAGAAAAATGAGCAGCTGAATAGCATCTTCAAGAAAGACTTTACAACGATCCACAATATTAGAAATATTAACACAATTGTTAAAAGCTTTTTTAAAAAAACAAATAGTTCTGAATTTCCAAAAGGGAGCTAGCTATTTTCCCCCCGCACTGTTAGGAGAGTCTTAAAGTAGAATTAGCCTTATATTTTGCAGACACTTCATTTTGTATTTCAAGCAGAGTCAGCAACAATTAACCAGCCACAAGCTCCAGAGCAGTTATTGACTTTAGAATAAGTACCTTGAGGCTTGTTTTTTTATTTATTTATTTAAAATATGTATAATCATATGTACTGCTAACCTCATAAACTGGATTTTTCTCTTCTTTCTGTTCCTTGTGATAATATCCTTTCCCTCCAGAAGATAATGTAAAATTTCTCAAATGATCCCATCATCCACAAGTGATTTAGAGACTTTTGTAGAGACATTTAAAAACTTGTGGATCTGAAAACAGTTTGGAAGCTTCTGTTAGCTCAGAACATAGTAGTGCAAAGGAACAATGGCAGCACAATATATAGAATACAAAAATATCAAAAATATTGTGCAAGAACACACACTCTTGACTAGTATATACAAAATTAATACTGTAATACTGTATTTGAGACTCTTGTTTGTCTTTAATTTCTACTGGAGGTATATGAATGTATGCCTACTTTTGTAGGTTGGTTATTACATGATAATACAATTTTCTTAATTTTGCATATACTAGTCAAGAGTGTGTGTTCTTGCACAATATTTTTGATATTTTTGTATTCAGAACATAGTAGTGGCAAAAATGCTAATTTGCATGAACTAAAAGACATTATATTATACCGGTGCTGGAAAAATCGCAAATTACAGTTTGTCATGACTGGTTCTGTTATATAAAGCATTATATGTCCTTGAACCTAGGTACTTAAAGGATCATAGGCTCCATAGTGTCCTGCCTGCATACTGCTTTCATTGTCAGAACTTGTAATTGGTAAACCTTGTGACTGTTATGCCTGCTTAGCCTATCTGAATCCATATTGTAACTGTTAAGAAATAGCCAGCTTTGTATCTAGCGTCGTGCCCAGATGCTTTGCATTCTAAGCGAACTGTGATTACTGGAGGGTGACGGGGAGTCCTTGGGAAACATCTGCCAGTACCCTTTGAGGCTCTGCCTCCCCCTCTCCTCCCCTGACGATAAGGAGCCTTGGAGACAGAACAGGGCCTCCTGAAGGGTGGGAACCAGTTTGTTATTGTAACTAGCCTAGCTTAAAGAATCTAACCACCGCTGAACTTGTTATCAGAATCAACTCGTCTTCTACCTGAACACAGTTCTCAATAAATGCTTAAACTTTAACCAGAGTTATGAGCCTCGTTTGATGTTCTTCAAGTTCTGACATTCATCATCTCAGGTCTTTCGTTATAGCTTAAGGAACGTAGTCATGAGAGACAGATGTTTTCAGTGGTCACCCCTTAGATATGGAATATACTTTCCCTCCACCTGTACCTGACACTATTTTGGAATGTTTCCCAGCACCTGGCCAAAATTCCCACCACCACCTTTTTAGCTGGCTTTTAATTGACTGATGTATGCTTTTTGTTTTACCTTTTGCTTTGGGTTTTTGGCTGCTATTTATTTTAACTGGCTTTTAAATGTTATTTATTTATTTAGAAAAATGCTAAGCTACCTTTCCCAAGTCCTGCATGAGGCAGCCAAAAAAAAAAAGGAAAAATAAATTATACAAAACTGCCTTCTGCTGAATCAGATTATGGGTCCTCCAAGGTCAGAAGCTTTGCTACTGAGCCACAGTTTCACTAGATACACCAGAGGCTGAACCTGGGACCTGCATGGCGATCAAATGCTCTGCCACTGAGCCACAGTACGTTCCCAGTAAAATCATAAAACCAACAGCCATAAACAGTTACTACTTTATGGTAAAAATGGCTTCTACCATTGAGTTTTTGCCCAGATACTAGCGCATCATGAAGAAGAAGAAGACTGCAGATTTATACCCCGCCCTTCTCTCTGAATCAGAGACTCAGAGTGGCTTACAATCTCCTATATCTTCTCCCCCCACAACGGTCACCCTGTGAGGTGGTTGGGGCAGAGGGCTCTTACAGAAGCTGCCCTTTCAAGGACAAATCCTACAAGAGCTATGGCGAACCCAAGGCCATTCCAGCAGGTGCAGATGTCACTGGTGTGATGGCATCACTTCTGATGCACACTAGACATGACATCATCACATCACCAACAACACAGCCTGGGCCTCCCCCTTTCTCTTAGAAAATCCTCCCTGCCAGCCAGCTGATCAGTGGTGGGGGGGGACAGCCTGGAGGTGGGGAACCATAGAGTCAGGTTAGCGAGATTCCAACCACACCCATGTTCAGATTCAGAGCACTTAACTATCACATTGGCTCTCACTAAGTTTATAGAGTAGTAAGCTGCAGTACTGCAGTCCAAGTTTTGCTCACGACCTGAGTTCTATCCCAGCAGAAGCTGGGTTCAGGTAGCTGGCTCAAGGTTGACTCAGCCTTCCCTCCTTCCGAGGTTGGTAAAATGAGTGCCCAGCTTGCTGGGGGTAAAGCATAGGTGACTGAGGAAGGCAATGGCAAACCACCCTGTAAAAAGTCTGCCATGCAAACATCATGATGCGATGTCACCCCAGAGTCGGAAATGACTGGTGTTTGTGCAGGGGACTACCTTTATCTTTTTTAATAATAATAATTTTTTATTTGTATCCCGCCCTCCCCGCCGAAGCAGGCTCAGACCTTTACATCTACAGACATTTTACAGACCTTTACATCTACAGACATTACATTTGTACAAACTGGATAAACAATAGCTGTTCATATTAGGACTGGACTGAGTAGATTTTTCATAAAAGTAGATATTTTATTCATGTGCATCAGAACCTTGATTTTCCAGTTCTCAGCCACACAAATCAGTTGCATTATGGAGACCTGCATACTCCTGATATGCACAGCTGGTGAGCTTCTAGTTCATGTGAATGGAATGGACTATCTGCAAGAATTATGTCACTTATAAATCTCAAGCATGGTTAAATTGGAGTATTCGGTTTCAAGGTAAGATTTTGTATGAATAGTGTTTCTTCTAGAAATTAAACAGAACATGTCTCCAACCAATGACACTTATCATGTTGGAGAAACAGTTTTTTAAAGGTAATATGTATGTACCTAATAATTAGCTTACTGCAAACTGTTATATAGCCTTCTAGCCTATTTATAGAATGATTAATTACATCGTTGAGCTTCTCAGACATCTACAGATGTGCAACCATTAAATTAATTAGGCACAGACTCTTTTTTCCTGTTGGAAGCTGTAAATACATATTCATTCCTCCCCTTTTGTCTTTCTCCTGTTTGAATGAACAATATTACAACCAGTCACAGAAACATATGCTCTGTATACTTCAAATTAATCTTAGGATAATTAATTTCTTTGCACAAGTAATGATGAAGGAGATGAACATGGAGGGTGAAAAGCTGAACTAAATGTGTCTGAATAGTTTAGGTGCGTAATCTGGACTTTTAAATTTTGTGAAGCCCCAAATTAAATATTTTACTAACCTCGTTACAATGAAGGTTTTCTAGAGACTGAAAGGACCAGTTGGTTACCTATCCAGTGTGCCAAACAGACTAGTTCCATTCTGAAGATTATAGGAAACCAAAATCAGAGACCTACTCACTGCAGAATCCAGCAATGTTATTTGCCTCTTCTATATCTCATCATCACTGTTATGATTAATCAAAAATACCTTCTTGGCAAGGCATTCCCAATAGGTGGCTTTGAACTAGAATTTATCAGCTATGAAGTACAATGGCATTTACACTGCTCAGCACTTAAGAGTTATATCCTAAAGCCAGTTTCCAGCAACATGATGAATAATATTGCATCAAGGAAAGAGGAAGAATCATCTTTCAGTGGCACATTATTTCCAGCTTATGTTTTTAGAAATTCCCTTCTGGGTCTGACTTCTTATGCACTAAAGCATTCCAGCTTCCCATGTGGCAATAGCCTTGGAATGGTTCACAGTACAACAAAGATGGTCAGAGGGCAGGAAAACAAGTACTATTTGGTAAGCTTGAAGGAACTGTTATATTTCACCTGGAAAAGGTTTACAGAAGACATGTTTGCACTTTCCAAATTACCTGAAGAGGGCAAAATCTTGTGCTCCACTGCACCAGATAGTAAGACTAGATCTTATAGGCTTAAGCGACAGGAAAGTGGATTTCAGCTGAACATTAAGAGAAACTTTCTAACAATAAGAGCAGATTGACAATTGAACCTGACCTGTACTGAAGACTTTCAAGCAAAGGATTGGCAGTCATCTATCTGGGATGCCCTGGATTTTTATTTCCTGCACTGAGCAGGGAGTTGGACTAGATGACTTGCAAGGTCCCTTCCAGTTTTAGGATTCCTGGCTTCTATGGTCACAGCCTCAACTATGACTGATACAAATAATAGGAAAATCTCCCTGAAAAATAGAAATAGAAAAAAGTCCAACCCAGTTTTGAAATATGTTCCCCTCTCCCTGGAAAATCAGCAGACCCTGTTCATTGTGAAGATTTTTAAAAAGCATTTAATACCTGGTGATAACTAAAATGAGAGTGAGAAGGAGAGGACATCAGCCCTATGTGATCCTGCTTTAAGGCAGGATGTGCTCTTCTTAAAGCATTACCAGCAAATGCCTCCCACCGCAAGCATCCAGGGATGAGATTCAATTTTCCTGAAGTTTAACATAAATCAGCTTTCCTGTAGTTGAAATTCATTGCTTTTTGTCATTGGAAATGTGAATAATTTTTCACCCACTTCTTTCTGACATCCTTTTAAATATTTGAGAACTGTCAGCATATTTCCCACCCTTTAATCTTCTTTTCTTTTGGTTAAGCATACCAAATTCCTTCAGCCTTTCCTAATACGATTTGCCTTCAAGACCTTCTATCATCTTTATAGTTTTCCTGCATGTCGAAATCCTTCTTGACCTGTGGAGTTCTGCACTGAGCACAAGATTTGGGACTAGCAGGGCAATCCATGTCCCCATTAAATTCAGTGACAAAAATCCCATGGGATATGAACAGCTCTGGGTGTTTTAGAAGTTTTTTTTAAAAAGTATAAATAACCTAAGAAATAAGGTTGTAAAGCCTGATTCTCTGCATGTTTAGTCAGAAGTCTCTTGGCATCACAATATGCCTGCGAAGAAGTGTGTCACATATCGCAGTCTTAAACAGTTACACAAGATGTATGGTAACAGCATATATTTGCACTCCAATGTATGTTTTAAAATATATGCTATGCCTTGCCTTAACATACTCCAAATCAAATTTAGTTTGTAAAATAACTTACAAGGCAACCTTATTTCTTCCAAAAAGACTGAGGAAATCTAAAACTACTGTGAGTTCATTCATTAGCATAGATTGATCAAATCCTATACAGAGTTCATCCCAACAAAACCCATTGTTGGGTTTAGACAGAAGTAACTGTGTATATTGTACTGTACTACTGCACCAGACCTTACATACAAAACATATACAGTGTGCCCTTGATTTTTTAAAAAAGTTTATCAGCTAATAAATGGATTACATCAAATGCATATTAAAGCAAAATACAGCCATATAAGACTAAAAATTAGAGGTATTCTTCTTGGGTTAATGAGGATGAAGCACAGGAGGGATTAAATTTCCAATTCAGGAAGGGTTCCCATTTTCTTAGTATTGATTTTCTTCTCCTGAGTTGTAAGGAAGAACTATGGGAACCCACTACTTTGTCTAGTAGGAAATACTCCCACAGTTTCATTCCCAAGTCTGTATGGATGCATATTCAGTTGTTTTCCATTTTAGCTCAATAGCATATTTCATAGCCAAAAACATTAAAGAGAAGAGTTCCCGCTATGGGGTAGAGACTTTGTATTCAATCAAAATATTTATGTGAACATTAAGTAATTCTCATATTCTATTCAATGCATCTACAAATGAACATGTGAATAACCCACATTTTTATCCATATAATGGTCCCAAGTTTCATTTATAAAGTGAATGCTCATTAGCTCCTTCTTTCAAAGAAATGTGCACATGTATTTGCAGGATATATGTGTGTTCACTCTAACATGTGAACAGGGTAGTATGTAAGTTCATACAAGTTCATATGGAAATATTACGTACCTTTGGAAGAACAAACTAGCTCAGCTCAGGTATCTGGAAATTCATTTTCCAACTCTTGTATCTATCCCTAGAGAGCCATGAGTTAATTATTCCTTTCAACCTCTGCCTGCCATGTCCAATTTGGGAATAATAATGCTGGCTGTTGCTGCTTCTGCTGCCACTGATGTTGATTATAATGCTAATGACAATGTCATAATTGCAAGTTCTGTTAATGTAGCACAATGTAGCCTTGATGGTGATTTTTAAAAATGGTATAAATCAAGACCAATGGATGACATAGCAATACTTTGAAAACAGGATAGTAGATATGTCACTTTCTACCTTCCTTATGCCCCATTGTAATTTAGTCTCTAAGCTAGTAAGACTAGGAGAGGCAACTGCACTGACTAGGTAAGACTGAACACACATCAAGTTTTTTCGTGCTGAGTCAGATCCTTGGTCTACCAAGGTCATAACTGTCTACAATAAGGAGGAGGAGCTCTCCAAGGTCTCAGGTACTGGTCTTTCACGTCACTGATCTTTTTAATGGGAGATGTCAAAGATTTAATCTTCCACATGCTAAGCAGATGGTCTATCAAAAAGATTGCGAATTCTGTTCTGAAAAATTCCTGGCTATTTAGGGCTGGTGCCTAGGAAGGGTGGAGCTTCGGGAAGAAGTTCAGTACATATATGTCACTCTACAACTTGCATTTGTCCTATACTCTATGGTATGACATAGAGTCCACCCTCCAAAGCTATCATTACTTATAGGGTAACTGATCTCTGTAATCTGGGAAAGCTCTAGACCTCACCTGAAGGTTGGTAACCCTGATTGGACTCTCAACAGTGAAGTCTGGAGACTCCAGTTTTTCTCTCACATGCATTCTGTGTGTACAGAATATATGGTGTGTGCAGGGCTTTTTTTGAACAGGAAAGCACGGAAACGCAGTTCCGGCTGGCTTGGCATCAGGGTGTGTGGCCTAATCGGCAAATGAGTTCCTGCTGGGCTTTTTCTACAAAAAAAGCCATGTGTGTGTGTCTCTATCAGGATTATGGTGACAGTTACTGTCCCTAAGTATACTGTATAACTAGAACCTACTTTCATGTACACAAATGGAAACCCTACCAAAACAAACAAACCAACAAAACAGGGCCCTTGATTACATAGACTGTCAAGCCCCTCCATTTTTCTCTACAACTGTTGCTCAAGGCCCTCTGTTATTTACTGCTTAGCTGACCTGGCAATCTGGCAGGCTGTTGTTTATTACCACAGATAGTTTCTGTTGTGTCTCCTGTGAAATGTGAGATGTCACTCTCCTTGGTTCTCAGAGTTCTTATCTACTCGCGGGTCCCTGGTAGAATGCTTTGTAGTGTAAATATACTGTGTTTTGTTAGCTTGGTAGCATTTAGCTTTGAATATTGCCGCTGGAATTATAACAGCTCCCCAGATGGCAGAGATCAGCTCCCCTTGAGGTGGGGTGGGGTGGGGGGGTAAATGCCTTCACTTGGGTAGGTGGGAAGACAGCAAAGGTGGGGGACACTCACCCAGAGCCTCTTTCTAGAGCCCATTGTATTTTTCTTCACAACAAGCCTTTTCCCTAGTATGTTTGTCTGTCTGTCTGTTTATCATCTATCTGTCTATCTAGTCTTTGGCTGTAGTGCTAAAGACTACACACACATACTGGTTTACTGAAGTGGAGGGGGGGAAGCCAATCATCTTCCATACTTCCTCTATACCAATAGCCCAAGAAGTTTTTGTTCAGTGTTAAGTTTCTTTCTACCCTTTGAACAAATAAACAAAAAGTATTTCATTTTACTACATCAATATATTTAGAGAAGAAAATTCTGAGAAATCAAAGCTACTGTATATGCCCATTTATGAAGAACAGCAGGTTGCAGAAAGTACTTGTGTCAGTTTTATATAAACATTAGTTAGGGAACTTCTTTCTGCATTGCAAATAATTATCTGGAACTGAATCATATAGGAATGTAAAGAAAACAATTGAAAAACTTATGCAATAGATGGAGTCACCACATGTGCTCATGAGATACTTGAGATTTTAAAAATGGAAACACAATATGCTGAGGCAGTATGCATGTGTGCATACATTCACAAACACACATACACACTTTTCCCAAAAAAATTATTCCGATGAATGTTATCACCTTTAGAAGCTTGTTCTTAGTCTGTTCTCTTTGCAGGGCAGGGAACAAATGAAATGGGGTTCAACAGACTCCATACGGGAAGGGATATATTGCACCAACTGATATTTGGTCAATGTGTGGTGCCATTATTCAACTGGAACTTCGAAAGTGCTGTAAACTAGCTTTTTAAGCAGCGGTCTGATTTCCAGTAGTTGCTTTTTCTTTTTTCTTTTTCCTTTTTTTTAAAAAAAAGCCTTACAAATTTAATCTTCTGTAGTGATACAATTTTCTATCAGATGCTGTGAGAAAATTATTTGAAATAACCTCTGTTTCACTTTTCTTGCCCTCTCTCCTAAAGGACTAAAACTGATTAAAGTCTCATTTCTTTCCTCTTTGGAGGCAAGATAAATGCTTTATAATGAAGGAATACTGTTTTTAAACATCGAAAGAATAATGATCCCACTGGGCTCATATACAGTTTTTCAATGGCTGATTTGCTCGTAAAGGGTATATTTCATTACCTCCATATTTAAAGCTTTACCCAATATATGACTGGACAAAGTAATAATTTATCAAGCATCAGGTTGACTGGTTACTGTATGTAAGCTTCACACATTATTTTTAAGAGGGGGGAAAAAGCACAGTGAACTTAATATTTATTAGCTGTCTCCAGACTGATTTCTGGATATATGCTGAAACCACATTTTCTTTTTAACTTGATGACACCATAATTTATCTTTATAATTTACTAAAAAACAAAGACCACCATTATTCCATAGAAGCAAGCAAATGTGGTATTCATTATTTCAAAGGTTGTAAGTTGCTTTTACTCTATCACTGGCAGACATGATTGAAGTGATAAAACCTGCAATGCAACATGATCAGCACTATACAATGTTTTTTTTGCAGCCACACCAGCACTCATAGAATGCCCATAGCTTTCTCGGCAATGATAATACTCCCAGTGCAATGATAATATCCCCAATGCAGCATACCCAGCAGTTGGGTAGACATATTGGTCTGAAGCAGCAGAACAGAACTGATATCCAGAATAATACTTTGTTGGTCTTAAAGGTATAACTGGATTCAAACCTTTGTTCTGGTAAGACTTGGAATTTGCAAAGACAGAAGCCTAGGCTTCCTTTAGAGACCATAGGAAATATTGTCCATTTGTGAATAATTATTTAGGCAAGTTATACTAGGAAAGAAAAGGTCCCCTGGGCAAGCACCAGTTGTTTCCGACTCTGGGGTGATGTTGCATCACGACAGACTTTTTTATGGGGTGGTTTGCCATTGCCTTCTTCAGTCATCTACACTCCCCTCCCCAGCAAGTTGGGTACTCATTTTACCGACTTTAGAAGGGTGGAAGGCTGAGTCAACCTTGAGCCGGCTACCTGAATCCAGCTTCCACCAGAATCGAACTCAGGAGCTCCTTTGCATATTAGGCCATATACCCTTGATGTAGCCAATCTCCAAGAGCTTACAAAAAAGAGCCTGTAAGCTCTTGGAGGCTTGGCTACATCAGGGGTGTATGACCTAATATGCAAAGGAGCTACTGCTAGAATTCCACCCCTGATACTAACCCTTTGCAGTTGTTACAACTTTGGCCCATAAGGACAAACAACTGCTCATAAGGAGCAACCATGTTACATACAAGAAAGGTAAAAGGTAAAGGTAGTGCCCTATGAAAGCACTGAGTCATTACCGACAGATGGGGTGACGTAGCATCATGATTTTTTTTTTGGCAGATTTTTTACAGGGTGGTTTGCCATTGCCTTCCCTAGTAATCTGCACTTTACCCCCAGCAAGCTGGTACTCATTTTACTGACCTCAAAAGGATGGAAGGCTGAGTCAACCTTGAGCCGGCTAATGAACCAGCTTCCGCTGGGATAGAATTCAGGTTGTGAACAGAGCTTGGACTGCAGTACTGCAGCTTACTACTCACCACCATAGGGCTCATATGTTACATACAATCCTCTTGATATTCATGATATTCATGATCACCATTTTGTGTGAATAGGACAAACAGCTATTGTTGAGTTTTGGTATGTGCAGTTGGAAACCCATGTTTTTGAAAGCACAAATGGGTTCAGACATACCACAACTGGAAAATACATGCATTGCCCTATTCAGACAAAATAGTGACTAAATGTATCAAAACAATCATGTCTTTGATCTAAAAAGAGCTAACACAGGCAAACTACAGGTCTGACAAGCAAGGAAGGTCACACTTGTCTAAGAAGCTGACTTGATTTTATGCTCAGTAGAAAGACCTCTGCCTAGATTAATACCAGTTCTGAATCACATGACCTCATTCTCCTGCACTGACTTTCCCAATAATGGGTTAGTGGTACACTGATGTAACAGCCAGGGTTGTGCCTCCTCACCTGGTTGACTATTTCTGTATTTCTTTTTCTCCTTTCCTGAATTGATTAGATTATGAGCTGGGATTCTAAATTAAAAAAAAAAAACATTTATAGAGCTTGTGCACTGCAATTCTACATTTCTTAAGGAGGGACGGTGGCTCAGTGATAGAGCATCTGCTTGGGAAGCAGAAGGTCCCAGGTTCAATCCCTGGCATCTCCAAAAAAGGGTCCAGGCAAATAGGTGTGAAAAACCTCAGCTTGAGACCCTGGAGAGCCGCTGCCAGTCTGAGAAGACAATACGGACTTTGATGGACCAAGGGTCTGATTCAGTATAAGGCAGCTTCATATGTACATCAGTTCCCTCAGAAATCCCACTGATTCCAAATCCCATTGACTTCCATATAATGATGCATAGGATTGCAGCCTTGCTTTTGAAGCACAATGTAAGTAATGAGCATGATTACACTACCAATATTGCTCATAGTTTCTGATAAAATGCTGGATGCAAGGGGGAAAAATCTCCTTCCTCTTTAGAGACAGGGATTTCTAATTTTTTTACTTCTGTGGGAGGATACATATGACCTGTCTTCCTAGTATTATTTCCTACTTTCCTTGTGAGTCCCAGCACTGGGAGATTTGGAATGATATCACACATAAGAACAATACCAAGCATTGTTCCTTTGGACTTTTCATGCAGGCCCCTGGCCCCACCACCAAAATCTCATTCTGTCATGATTTATACAAAGCAGGAGTCAAGTTGTACCTTTAAGACCAACCAAGTTTTATTGAGAACGTAAGCTTTATGTAAAGGGAGGGGGGAAGGCTTTCATTTCTCAATTAACATAAGTGGGTCAAGTTTTTTTTGTTTTTTGTTTATCAGGAATGCACAGAAACGATGTTCCAGCTGGCTTGGCATCAGGGGGTATAGCCTAATATCAAATAAATTCCTGCAGGGTCTTTTCTACCAATAGAGCACTGTGCAAAACAATGGTGATGTCAGGGTGTATGGCCTAATATGTAAATAATTTCTGCTGGGCTTTTTCTACAAAAAAAAAAAAGCACTGAGCAGGCCATATCTTGGTGACATGATTGGATTGCAAACTCGAGTGTTCTCTCCTCAACTTCAGATCCTAGTAAACTATACCGCCCTCTGCTTTGGTCCTGCATGAAAAGAAAGGAAAGAAAGTTGCCTGGGGAAAAACCCTGAATTTAGTATCAAAGGACTGCTGTAAAACAGCAGGGCAACACAGTCAACCATCAGCAATAACAGAATTGGATCCAGTCAGCATTTTTGCTAAATCTTGGCCTATTCTTCTGCTTATTACAGTCACCATCTACATGGCCTTTTTGATGGGGAAGCAGGTTCCCCTCCCCCTTTCACCAGTAGAGAAGCTGGCTGGATCCAATCTACAGTACTGATCAGTTTGGTAGGGGTCAGTAGAGCTCTTTGTGTACTGGAATGTGTGTATATGTGTGAGTGCTTCACAACTTTTTTCTGCGAACCAAAGATGAGCACAAACCAAAAAATGAACCATGGTTTCAGTACATACCAAGTCAGTTTGTGGTTCATTTTGAACTGGTTTGTTTGGTTGCATAATTCCTGATCTTGAAAACAAACCACCTTTTTGTCATGGAGGTTCAGTTGGTTCATTTTTTTTCTCCAGACAGCCTGTTGTCAATTCAATCAATTCTTAGGCAATGCTGGGGATGGACTTGTGGAGAGCCTTAGAAACACCCAAAGTAGTTGTCCATAGCTTGATTGGCAGCTCTGGGAGCCAACCACAGAGCTCCTGTTCTGCTCTATGGGAACAGATTATAAAGCCATACCCTGACTTAGCTGTTTTCACTTTGCAGTATGAAGAGAGAAGAATAAGTTGTTGTGAGAGCAGAAGAATTGTTTGCTGCATGGCTGATTTAGAGGAGGCTTTGAGAGACTCCCTTTTCCCCACATAGTGGGAAATTTTTTTTTAGATACCTTTCCCAACTGGGAAGGTGTTCCTTGCTGTGGTTTCAGAGTCCAAACCTGAAGCTAAACCTGAGTTTTTCTGGGGGCACTTGCTTTGGGGGGCTATGTCTCATGGATTCCAAATCTAATATTTGCAACAATTGGCGGGTAGGTGGAAGAGAGCCTGCTGAAGACTCCCTGTGAATTTGGTATCTCCAACACTTGAGGGAGCTGTTCTACCACCTCTTAAACCAAATGAACCATGAACGAGTTCAGGGAAATGGTGGTTCATGTAAATTCATCGTTCATGCAATCAAACAAACCATGAGCCAACACAAACCACCATTTTCCCAGTTCATGCCCATCCCTACTATGAACCAGAACTGTCCATCTTCCAGACAACTGAATGGCAGTTACAGAACTGACAGTTATGTTCCTAAGATTCCTCTTGGTAGTTTCTGCTGTTTTCTATTTGTGAAATTTCATTAAAATTTCAATATTGCATATGTTTTATATGCTGACTCATGGCTGCATCCACAAATTCTTTATTCTGCTATAATTCTACTGAAATCCCTTTGAGTATATGGGCCTATTTGGGACTAAATAGTTTATGGCCTACAGCCAAAGAGAAAGTCTCACCAACTGAACTGTGTTATAAGGTATTACCTACCTATTTGTTCTCTTTGTTTTTCAGTGACCCTTTCTCTGTTCTGAAACTGCTGTTCTTTTGAGCCTTTTTTTTTTCTTTCCACACACACACAAAGCATAAATTCAAATAGGATCCCTGGCAGCTAATGAGCTGCCTCATTTACTTGAAAACTAATTGCTGCTAGAACTCTCTTCTCTGGCTAATTGAAATGATCAAAAGGGAAATTAGTGCTAGTGCAACATTCTAATGCTGCTTAAAGCACAGACCACACATTAAGTGGTGAATTAGACAGAAAATATCTCAATTGTTTTGTAAACCTGGATTGTACATGAGTACAGGTTTGTTCTAAAAAGGGTTACTGATTGAAATAGGAAAAGTACAAAATACACAAGCCAAGGAAGCAGAACAAATTGACCTCTGCAACATTCAGCGAGGCAAGTGAATGGAGGGCAAAGTTTTTAAATGCCTCCTGCCATGAGATCCTCCTCCCTCCTTTCTGCTATCATGTTTTCCATGTTGGAGCTCCTTTGACCTCAGAACTGTGGAAGATAGAATGCTGCCTGAGCACTGCTGGTCCTGTCTTTCTTCTCTTGGTACATCACTTTGCTTCCCTCTCCAGCATTGTGTTGTGTAGTGGTGGTGGTGCTGCTGCTGCTTGCTTGCCTGCCTGGGAAGACTGCCTTTTCTTTTCTTGCCTCCTCTGGCCTTAAGGACCCAATCATCCACCTCTCCCCAATCACCCAATAGTCCCTACACCAGGCCTGGTGTTGCCTGTATCCCCAGTCCAGGCTGCCCTCTTTAATCAACTACACCTGTACCTTCTCTTGTCTGCCTTAGGCAAACAGCCTATTTCCTGGTACCCTTCCTTCCCTCAATGACCACAGACTAAGTATCCTGGCTCTGGCACCTTAAGGGGAGGATTGAGTACAGGTGCAAACTCTCATCTGGACAATGATTATGAAGGACCAGGTTTCTATATTTAAATCCAAGTGAGCATTGTGCATTGCAAGAGAAGCACAGAAGTTATGACAATTTCTATTTAAGTTATCATTCTTGTGAATTCAAGACCTGGAGACCAACAACAGCAATCTGAAAATATTTTGCTCTCCAGGGATCTGCTTGGCCTTTGCCCCCACCCCACATGAAGAAATGTTTTTTCAAGGAACATAAGAACATAAGAGAAGCCATGTTAGATCAGGCCAATGGCCCATCCAGTCCAACACTCTGTATCACACAGTGGCAAAAAAATTATATATATTATATAAAAAATTATATATACACACACACACACACACACTGTGGCTAATAGCCACTGATGGACCTCTGCTCCATATTTTTATCTAAACCCCTCTTGAAGGTGGCTATGCTTGTGGTCGCCACCACCTCCTGTGGCAGTGAATTCCACATGTTAATCACCCTTTGGGTGAAGAAGTACTTCCTTTTATCTGTTTTAACCTGACTGCTCAGCAATTTCATCGAATGCCCACGAGTTCTCGTATTGTGAGAAAGAGAGAAAAGTACTTCTTTCTCTACTTTCTCCATCCTATGCATTATCTTGTAAACCTCTATCATGTCACCTCGCAGTCGACGTTTCTCCAAGCTAAAGAGTCCCAAGTGTTTCAACCTTTCTTCATAGGGAAAGTGTTCCAGCCCTTTAATCATTCTAGTTGCCCTTTTCTGGACTTTCTCCAATGCTATAATATCCTTTTGAGGTGCGGCGACCAGAACTGCACACAGTACTCCAAATGAGACTGCACCATCGATTTATACAGGGGCATTATGATACTGGCTGATTTGTTTTCAATTCCCTTCCCAATAATACCCAGCATGGCGTTGGCCTTTTTTATTGCAAATGCACACTGTCTTGACATTTTCAGTGAGTTATCTACCACGACCCCAAGATCTCTCTCTTGGTCAGTCTCTGCCAGTTCACACCCCATCAACTTGTATTTGTAGCTGATATTCTTGGCCCCAATGTGCATTACTTTGCACTTGGCCACATTGAACTGCATCTGAACATTGTGAGCCATTCTGAGAGCCACTGTGGTGTAGTGGTGAAGAGTGGTGAACTCTAATCTAGAGAATCAGGTTTAATTCCCTACTTCTCTGCATGAAGTCTGCTGGGTGACCTTGTGACATCTTGGGCCTATCACAGTTTTCTGAGAATTTTCTCAGCCCCATCTTCCTCACAAGGTGCCTGTTGTGAGGATAGGAAGGGAAGGCAATTGCAAGCTGCTTTGACACTCCTTAGGGTAGAGAAAACTGGGTGTAAAAACAAACTCTTCTTCTAAGCTTGAGAACCATCCTGCAATACAGTTATCTATGCTCCTTATCACCCATTAATTGCCTAGTCCAACACTAGCTAAATGATGTTCCAAAATACTGTGTCAGGTCACAGATAAAAAGTTCCTTAATAAATCTTTATTTGGAATATGTAATGGAGCATGCACATCTAGCATACCACACTTGTATCAATATGCCTTCTTTTCCATTAAACACAGCCAGGAGATTATGTGTTTGGTGAAGGTCATAGGCAGCTTTTATGCCTTGCATCTTCCCTCAAGAAACTGCATGGGGAAACAGTGTTTTCACAGTCCATTCTGCTTTGTGACAGCAGCCTTTGCACCAGTCCTTATCTCAGCAGCACCCCCTCCCCTCGCCAAGTTTAACAAGTCTGGAATGAAAGGATGAAGAATGAATATAGACATTGTTACACCTCAACTAACCTTTTATTGGGGAATATTAATATTTCTTAGCTCAAAATGGTAGGCCTACAAGAGGTGAAGTGAGCCAGGATCTCTGTCAATGTTTACGGAGATAGACCACTGAAAATCCTTTGGTTAAATAATGGATTTTATTATAGGTATTGGTTTTCAAATAGTTATATCCCAATCAAACAATTTCAAGCATACAAGAGGAATACAGTGGTTAGCTGAAGGATGGAGGAAGGGAAGGATGCCAGGGAGAATGGGAGGATGGGAAAAATTTTGGATGGAGGAGAGGGTGGAAAAATCTAATCCTGACAGGTAGGGTTGCCTGTTTTCTAGAGTAAATTACGTCACATCAAAAGCTTCAATTGTCCAATAAGATAACAGAGTCCAATGGAAAGTCGGGGTGTCATATGCTGTGTATCAAATCAGAGATGTCATACACCCACACCCCAAAGAGGAATTACACTGGCCAGATGACTTTTATGGCTTTTGTGGCCAATCACTGGTTCCTTTGAAGCTCACCAAAAGTGATAGATTTCTCTCTTAATGTCAAAATGGATAGCCATCCATCAAGTGTTCAGGAGATTGGTTGACTTTGATAGCCTTTAGCAGTAATTAAAGAAAATAGAATTCTGTAGAACTTCAGATTCCCTGACAGAAATGTGAGACAAGTTTAAAGGTATACCACACATTCACAACAAGATGGCTCTTGGCCTTTAGCCTTTGTGTTTTTCTGCTGTCTTTTCCTGAAGAATAACAGAACATATATACAAACCATTTGTTTGTGTTGTAGGGGCTCTGGTAACCCTTATATCGTTTTTATCTTTTGAGAATAGCACTTAAAAGGTTGCCAAGAGGAATGAAAGAATTTTTACAGCTCTGCCCACTACGTGTCCCTTTCTGGGCCTGGGTCCCTCCGTTCCCAAGATCAGAAAATGGAGGTTCTTTTTAGCCTTTCAGCACAGCCACCAACTTTGTCCAACCTGTGAATCAGACTTGGCATCATGTCAGCCTGCCTGGGGCCTAAGATTGAACCGAATTTGCCTCCCTTATGCGCAAGAAAGACCATTCCAATTCAAATGGGTGTTGCTATGTCATATTAATATTCTAGGGTTACATGGCAATATCACATTCCAGGGGTGCATTGTTTGGGTATTAAGCCAGGGGTCTCTTTCTGGATATCAACATACTTAGCTGAGCAATATTCACCACTAACTTCTACTGTCTACAAATGCAGCTAGGAGTTTGTGCCACCTTGTACCAAGAGGTAAGGTGGGAGTATAAAGATTTTAACAAAATGAAAATAAATAAATGGGTATGCGGTCAGAACCCTCTGCTCACGACCTGAGTTCAATCCCAGCAGAAGCTGGTTTAAGTAGCCAGATCCAGGTTGACTCAGCCTTCTAGCCTTCCGACGTCTGTAAAATGAGTATCCAGCTTGCTGAGGGAAAAGTGTAGATGACTGGAGAAAGCAATGGCAAACCACCCCATAAAAAGTCTGCTGTGAAAACACTGTGAAAGCAACGTCGCCCCAGGTCTAAAACGACTGGTGCTTGCACAGGGGAGTACCTTTACCGTTTATATATTCTACAAAGTCCAAGATCTTGATGGTTTATTTTGCCCCAAAAAGTGGATCAGAAAGGGAAATACGGATTCAGGTTCAAGCACTGGAAAAGGAGACCATTTTCCTCCACCCCTGCACTGTTCCCTAATCTCTTTGCAGCTGCTTATAGAATATGCCAGAGATTCACAGCAACAAGTTGATTTGTTTTATTTCAAAGCAAGATAAAAATTTTATCTAGTTTTATATTATTTCCCTTGATTGATACCTTTTTTGCTTTATTCTGATCTATGATCGTAATAAATATTGATTGATTGTTCCCTAATCAAAAATACCTCCCTGGTCACAAAATACCTAGGTAAAAGAAAAGTTCTCCCCTCCTCTGTATTTTTGTTGCTTCCCCACTACCAAATACTGATGATTTACTTTTTCATTAGAAACTGTTCACTGTCGGGACAAATCATTTTGTCAACTACTAAAATGTTATTAACATTTCCAAAGTTTTATTTATTTTATTTAAAACATATATTAACTGCCTTTCTACCCTGCAGAACTCAAGGTGGCTTATAATATAAATGAAATTGTAATTAAAACATGCGGAAGACCACAATTCAAAATCACCAATTAGGACTGCCAGTAAATGAAAACTAATGCAGAGCTAAATAAAACTTACCTCAACTGTTCTCCTAAAGATCAAAAGTAAGGGAGCCAAGTGAGGGAGGGAAGTTGTTCCACAATTATGGGGCTGCTGCTGAAAAGTCCCTTTCTTGTGTGCCACCAGATGAGTTTCTTTATTGGTGGGACAGCCAGGAGGCTTCTTCCTGTGATCTTAATTCCCAGGCAGAAATGCATGGTAAAAGATGGTCCTTTATATATCCCAGTTGAAAAAACATATAAGGTGTTAAAGGACAAAAACAAAACTTTGACTTGGGAGTAGATTATTATTTTAATATACTGTCCTGCTTGTGGGACTGCCTCTCCCAATATGACCCCCCCTTTGCCTCCTTAGATCATCAAAGGGATTTTGGCAGGTGTTTGCCCATGAATTGCCTGCTTGTCAACCACCAGAGCAAGGGCATTTTTAGAAATCGCTCCTTCTCTCTGGAATCAGTTCCCTGCTGAAGAACCTTTCAGCATTCTATAAGGCATGTAAAGCTACCTTGTTTCATGAAGCATTTGGCTAATGGTGATGGCCAGTTGTTTTAATTCTCCAAGTGATTTGCTATTTGATTATAATTGGCTTTATTGTTTATTTATTGTTTTTATTTGTATTTATTGTATTTTTAAATATTATAAGCTGCCTCAATGCCTTGCAGGTGAAGTGTGATAGGGTATAAATAAATAAATTGATGAAGATGCCTCCCCCCCGCCAGTCATTATACTTACAGAGCCCTGTGGTGCAGAGTGGTAAAGCTGCAGTACTGCAGTCTGAACTCTCTGCTCACAACCTGAGTTCAATTCCAGCAGAAGCTGGATTCAGGTAGCTGGCTCAAGGTTGACTCAGCCTTCCATCCTTCCGAGGTTGGTAAAATGAGTACCCAGATTGCTGTGGGGAAGTGTAGATGACTGGGGAAGGCAATGGCAAATCACCCTGTAAAAAAGTCTGCCGTGAAAACGACTGGTGCTTGCACAGGGGACCTTTTCCTTTCCCAGTCATAGTACTTACCTGCTGCTTGTGTTGGGCTCTAAAGAGAAGATAAAATGGCAGGTTGCTATGCTGATCTGCCTCTTTGCTCTGCTTAGGAGGGAGAAGTATCCAGAGCCAGAAGCAGGATTGCCAGGTGCCTGGTGAAAGTGGGAAAACTCATGCCCCCTCCTTTGCCTGCACTTGCTCCAATGAGAAGCAACAGGAAAATGGGGAGACAATGTCAATTCTAGGCAAAGACTCAGAAGTGATGTAACTGTGCTCTCCCACAGTGTCCTAGGAATACCATAAAATTTGGCCAGTTCCTAGAGTGTCATGGTGGGGCAGTGATGTCACTTCTGGGTCTTTGCCAGCACTTTGAAGTGTAGATGGAACAAGACTTGAATGATATGGTCTCTCTGTACTTGAACAGTTGGCCACAGATTCAACCAGAGTGATAGTTATCTTGGACTTGGTTCTGAGTAGGGCTCAAGACTTGATGAGAGATATAGAAGTTGTTGCACCAGTTGGGAACAGTGACTACAATGCTAAGTTCAGCATTCTGGTCAGTGGAAAGTTACCCCTAAAGGCCAAAACTGTAGCATTTTATTTCAAAAGAGGAAATTTTACAAATATGAGGGGAATGCAAAAAAAGGAAGCTAAAGGGCAAACTCAAGTCAAATCCCCAAAGGATGCTTGAAGCTATTTAAAACAACACTAATTGAAGCCCAAATAGAATGCATTACACAGATTAGGAAAGGTACTGCCAACTCTAAAAGAAAGCTTGCTTGGTTAACAACGCAAGTCAAGGAAACTATAAAAAATAAATATACTTTTTTTTTTTGAGTGAAAGGTCTACCCCAATAAATTGAACAGGAGGGACAACAGGCTCTGGCAAAAGAAATTTATTTCATTAATCAGACATGCACAACGAAATTTTGAGGAGCTGGGTGCTAAAAGCATCAAGACAGAAAATAAACATTTTTAAAAAATATATCTGGAGCAGGAAACCAGCCAGAGAAGCAGCAGGACATTTGGATGACAAAAGAATAAAGGAATTACTGTAGGAAAAGTATGAGATGGCACAGAAGCTCAATGAGTTTTTTGCTTCTGTGTTTGCTGTGGAAATGGTGGAGCATGTACCCATGCCATAGTCCTTATTTTTAGGAAGAGTCTGAAGAACTGAGTAAAACTGAGGTGACCAGAGATGAAGTACTATACCTGTTGGAGAAGTTGAAACTAATAAGTCTCCAGTTCCTGATGACATGCACTCAAGAGTTCTTAAGGAACTCTGAAGTGAGATAGTTAATCTACTAACCCATTTGTGTAACCTATCATTAAATTCAGCCACTGTACTGGAAGACTGGAAAGTAGCAAACGTTACACCAATTTTTTAAAAATGGATACAGAGGGGAACCAGAAAATTACAGGCCAATCAGTCTAATGTCTAGGGCAGGAAAATTAGTTTAAACTGTAATCAAAGGCAGAATAGTTAGGCACATAGAGGGACAAAGGCTGCTGAGGGAAAATCAGTATGACTTCTGCAAAGGGAAGTCCCACCTCACCAAAATTTGGGAGTTCTTTGAGAAAGTGAACAAGCATGTAGCCAATGGTTACTTGGTAGACGTTACATATTTGGACTTTCAAAAGGCTGACAAGGTACCTCACCAAAGACTCCTGGATAAATTTAGCAGTCTTAAAGGAGCCACAGGATTCAGAGTTGGCCTCTCTTTTGGGCAGGGGTCTCTCTTGCTCTTTGCTCCCCCCCTTCCTTTTAGAGGAGGAGCCCTCAGGCAATGGAGGGAAGGGAGGCTTGGTTTGGATGGAAGCAGGAAGCAGCAGAGACAGCTAGGCAAAAACATAAGAACATAAGAACATAAGAGAAGCCATGTTGGATTAGGCCAACGGCCCATCAAGTCCAACACTCTGTGTCACACAGTGGCAAAAAATGTTATATACACACATACACTGTGGCTAATAGCCACTGATGGACCTGTGCTCCATATTTTTATCTAAACCCCTCTTGAAGGTGGCTATACTTGTGGCCGCCACCACCTCCTGTGGCAGTGAATTCCACATGTTAATCACCCTTTGGGTGAAGAAGTACTTCCTTTTATCCGTTTTAACCTGTCTGCTCAGCAATTTCATCGAATGCCCACGAGTTCTTGTATTGTGAGAAAGGGAGAAAAGTACTTCTTTCTCTACTTTCTCCATTCCATGCATTATCTTGTAAACCTCTATCATGTCACCCCCGCAGTCGACATTTCTCCAAGCTAAAGAGTCCCAAGCGTTTCAACCTTTCTTCATAGGGAAAGTGCTCCAGCCCTTTAATCATTCTAGTTGCCCTTCTCTGCACCTTCTCTAAAGCTATAATATCCTTTTTGAGGTGCGGCGACTAGAACTGCACACAGTACTCCAAATGAGACCGCACCATCGATTTATACAGGGGCATTATGATACTGGCTGATTTGTTTTCAATTCCCTTCCTAATAATTCCCAGCATGGCATTGGCCTTTTTTATTGCAAACGCACACTGTCTTGACACTTTCAGTGAGTTATCTATCATGACCCCAAGATCTCTTTCTTGATCAGTCTCTGCCAGTTCACACCCCATCAACTTGTATCTGTAGCTGGGATTCTTAGCCCCAATGTGCATTACTTTGCACTTGGCCACATTGAACCGCATCTGCCACGTTGACGCCCACTCACCCAGCCTCAACAGATCCCTTTGGAGTTCCTCACAATCCTCTCTGGTTCTCACCACCCTGAACAATTTAGTGTCATCCGCAAACTTGGCCACTTCACTGCTCACTCCCAACTCTAAATCATTTATGAACAAGTTAAAGAGCATGGGACCCAGTACCGAGCCCTGTGGCACCCCACTGCTTACCGTCCTCCACTGCGAAGACTGCCCATTTATACTCACTCTCTGCTTCCTATTACTCAGCCAGTTTTTGATCCACAAGAGGACCTGTCCTTTTACTCCATGATTCTCAAGCTTTCTAAGGAGCCTTTGATGAGGAACTTTATCAAAAGCTTTCTGGAAGTCAAGGTAAACAACATCTATCGGGTCTCCTTTGTCCACATGTTTGTTCACCCCCTCAAAGAAATGCAACAGGTTAGTGAGGCAAGATCTTCCCTTGCAGAACCCATGCTGAGTCTTCCTCAATAACCCGTGTTCATCAATGTGCCTACTCATTCTGTCCTTGATAATGGTTTCTACCAACTTTCCCGGTATTGAAGTCAGACTGACTTGCCTGTAATTTCCCAGATCTCCTCTGGGACCTTTTTTAAAGATGGGGGTGACATTTGCTACCTTCCAGTCCTCAGGAATGGAGGCAGATTTCAATGAAAGATTACAGATTTTTGTTAGAAGATCCACAAGTTCAACTTTGAGTTCCTTCAGAACTCTCGGATGTATGCCATCCGGACCCGGTGACTTATTAGTTTTTAATTTGTCTATCAGTTGTAGGACCTCCTCATTTGTCACCTCAATCTGACTCAGGTCTTTCAACACCCCTTCCAAAATTAGTGGTTCTGGGGCGGGCAAAAAGTTCTCGTCTTCTACAGTGAAGACGGAGGCAAAAAATTCATTTAGCTTCTCAGCCATTTCCCTATCCTCCTTCAGTAATCCTTTTACCCCATGGTCATCCAAGGGCCCCACTGCCTCCCTGGCTGGTTTCCTACTTCTAATATATTTGAAGAAAGTTTTATTGTTGGTCTTTATGTTTTTTGCAATATGCTCCTCATAGTCCCTTTTTGCCTGCCTGATCACAGTCTTGCATTTGATTTGCCACAGCCTGTGTTCCCTTTTACTAATCTCACTTGGACTGGTTTTCCACCGCTTAAAGGAGTCCTTCTTACCTTTTACAGCTTCCATTACTTTGTTTGTTAACCACGCAGGCCTTTTCTTATGCCTGTTTGTGCCTTTCCTAACTTGTGGTATGTAGCAGCAATGCAGCAGCAGCCCCAGAGAAGGAAGCAGGAGGGAGCCAGTTTCTCACAGGCTGGATATAAGCCCTCCAAGAATTGGTTCCATCCCATGGACCATAAGTTTGTCGAATTTGCTGCCAAAAGATGGCCACAGGAATAAACAGCTTTGAAGAAGGATTAGATAGATTTATGGAGGATAAGTCTATCAGTGGCTACTAGCCATGGTAGTAGTAGACAGGGGTACCCTATCATCATCAAGCCGCATTCCCAGTGGCTGTGAGACAGCGCCGAACCACTCAGGTAGTGCTGCAAGTAGTCATCCACCAGCCGCATTGTCTCAGCTGTGAGATCAATTTTATTAGTAACATATGGTAATTAATTTCAATTTCAATAACTACTTTTTTTATCCAACATATTACTTTCTACCCACCCCTCCCCCCATTACTTGACCCCCGCTGGTGTTCTATACTTAAAATATTAATATTAAAGGTACCCTTAATTAATAAGAACCAAAATTAATATCCTCCTCCCTCTTGTACTTAACCATTATCGAAAATTGTCCAATGTCCTTTTATTTTCCACTCTTTTTTTACGTATCTTTTGAACTTTTTCCACTCCATCTTAAATACTTCTAAATCATAGTCTCTTAAAGTTCTTGTTAACTTGTTAACTTGTCCATTTCACTCCATGTCATATGGTAAGAAAGAACCTTCATGTTTTTTACATTTCCAACATCTGTCTGGCATCTTTATGTTCATCTTTGCCAGCTTTTTTAGGAGTCATATACCATCTGTACATCTTAAAACAATTTTCTTTGATATTCTGACATGATGAGAGTTTCATAGAGTTCTTCCGCAAATATCCCCATGTATCCATCTGTATTTCTTTATTTACATTAATTGCCCACTTAATCATTTGAGATTTCACTACTTCATCTTCTGTAGACCATTTAAAAGTAGCTTATAGATTTTCGAAATTAATTTTTCATTATCTCCAAGCAGAACTTTTTCCATTTCTGTTTGTTCTCGTCTTATTCCTTCAGTTTTAAGATCACTCTCCACCAAACTCTTTATTTGTTGCATTTGAAACCAATCATACTTATAATTCAGCTCCTCAGCAGTTTTCAATTCTATTTTACCACTTTGTATTTTTAATAGTTGATTGTATGACATCCATTTTCCCTCCCCTAAAGCAGCAGTTATTCTTATTACTTCTGCTGGCACTATCCACAGTGGTTTCTCTCATCGCCATATTTCTTATACTTCATCCAAATATTTAACAAATTGTTTCTTGTATAATGGTGAGAGAAAAAACCATCCATCTTTTTCTTCCCATAGTACATGTAAGTGTGCCAGTCGAATTTATTTCCATGACCTTTCAACGTTAAAAGTTTTTTATTCAATAGTGTCACCCAATCTTTTATCCACACTAGACAAACTGCTTCATGATATAGTCTTAAATCTGGTAATTGGAATCCTCCTCTTTCTTTAGCATCTATTAAAACTTTCATTTTAATCCTTGGCTTCTTTCCAGCCCATATAAATTCTGAAATCTTTCTTTGCCGTTTATTAAATTGTTTACTGTCTTTCACAATCGGAATAGTTTGGAATAAATACATCATTCTCAGCAAAATGTTCATCTTAATTGCAGCAATTCTCCCAAGAAATGACAAATTAAGCTTGTTCCACTTTATCATATCTTCATCCATTTTACGCTATAACTTTTCATAATTATTTTTAAACAAATCAATGTTCTTCATTGTTATTTCCACAACCAAATATTTTACTTTAGAGGTAACTTCACATCCCATTAGTCTCTGCAATTCCTTTGTTTACAAGAAGTGCACATTAGACAAAAGGATTATACATTTTTATGGAATAAGCAATTGGGACTAGAATTTTATACATTGGCTGAACAGAAGAAGAGAGGAGTAATTTTTTATATTAAAAAAGAATTAGACCCAAAATTGGTATTTAAAGATAAAGATGGTATTTTTTCTTGCTTCCACAACTGCGCATACAATGTCCTAGCAGCTGAGAGCAAGTACCAAATTAAAGTTCTATCTTCTTTTGGAATTTTTTCCATTTGTAATCCCAACAGAGAAGTCTCTGCAACTTTGTTAAATTCGTAAAATTTCATAAATTTAAAAAAATACACATTATTGTCGTTTTAAGCAATAATTTTGATATATAATGATACAGTTCAAAACTACACAAAGTGCCTCAGACAGGTTTAGAGTACACATGTGTCTAGAAGAATACCCATTCTAGATATTAAATCAGACTGATAGATATAAACTGAAGAGACCGTTGTTCAGCCCCGTGTTCATTTTTTGAAAGTTCCACTAACTTCGATATATGTCGTTTAAATTTATTCTTTGGCCAAATGCTAGGAAATGGATTCCCCTACATGGAGAAGGGTTGGGGGGACCGCTTTGTATTTGCTCCATGTTGTGACGGTAACTACTGTATGGTTAAGTTGTTATAATTTTCCTTAGATCTACATAGCTGGTAGACGCCGTTGTCATCTCCCCCTCACCTCTTATCTTGTGCTCTAGTTTAATAACTTGTAGCAAATAATGATTTCCCAATTAAAAGAGCAGACCGTGTTTCAAACAGACTGCCTGCACACCAGGGCCTTCGCTCTTGCTTTCTGCACATCTAATTTTTTTTTCCTATTTATATTTTTATTACTTTTTTGAAGCAAACAAGTTAATATCAATATTGATGTGTGTATACAATGAATTAAACTTACGATAAGTTAAGAAACATGCGCCAACCCTTACATACATATCATAGAAATCAGGGATGGGTTTTAAGCTATATAGTTGTGAGCAGACACACTGATCATTTTTCATTTCAAGGGGAGAAGTCAACGTTAATACAAAATTAAAAATTGAAGCAATAATACCATTTATAATATGCAGATAGTCACAATAATCTGCAGTGTTATAAGCAAATATTACTAAGGTAATGTTATGAATGTCTACCTGCTTAATATGGACTATACATTGTGTAAAAATAAAATTTCTTTGTTGGGTGATTCGTATTGTGGCTGGCACCCATAGTTCTTTGCCTATCGGACCACTGCTGTTATTTTTTTTTCTTTTGACAAATTATGCATTTTTTAATTAGAGGCTTTGGCAGCCCAAAGAACTAAAAATTTTAAAAAACGTTCATTGCATTGAAATGTGAGGGAAACTAATTACTTAAAAACATGTAACAAACAGACACAGCTCTGCACAGCTTTTGCATGTGCACAAATGCTGTGCATTAGGGATGCAAATCTCCAGGCAGAAATCTCCTAGAATTACAATATATCTGTTTTTTAAAATCTCTCCCAAGTTCTTTCTGTTTATTTATCTTTGTCAGACCTTATCAGGTCTAAGCAGAGCATGTAATTTTAAAAGAATGTGTATAAGAATGTCCAGAAACTGTTAAGATTCATGTAGTGGAAGTCTAACACCGGGAGTGACTGGCAACATTTGAAATATATTGTACAACAACATTTCTCTAGCATTCTGGTGCCTGCACTCCCCACCCTGTAAAAACATTGACCTACAGCCCCTGACCTTTTAGGACTGTTTGCGGGTCAAATGCTGTTTGTCTCACAAATAACAAAATATAAGATCGATCTAATTAGAGGGCAGTTATCAAAGCATCATAAAGCTGAAAAGCTCTACCTTGTTTATTTTTTTTTAAAGCTGTGTTCCAAAGCCCCTTGGAAGAAATCACTTTTCCAGACATGGGCCAGTGAGAACTCTTTTTGCAAATATGTGCTTTTTGTTTTGGCAACCAAAGTTAGATTCTCCAGTCTGGAGACTGGCAACCTCCCTGAGTGCTTGCAGAGAACAAGAGGCTTGCAGAGAACAGGCCACTGAGAACAGGCCACTGAAGAAAAATAGGATTTAATGTTGGAAAAGCGTGAATAGGTGTTTGCAATTAATAATTAATGGGGCAGTGTTATTAGAATGGATGGCAGAACTAGTCATGCTTGTCTTGCAACACGTTCCCCACCCCACTCCTGTAAAACACACAGAGAAACACTGAAAAACCTTTAACACCCCCAGCATAGTTTTTTCCCAAAAACACAGCTTTTGCACAAATGCCCGGCATTAGGGTTGCCAACCTCCGGGTGCGGATCTCCTAGAATTACAATGCACCTATTTTGAAAGCTCACCCATTGCAAACACAAACCAGTGCAAAATAGCAACCATTTTTACACACACAGTAGCATCCTCTCAACAAATAACTGTGGGGGCTGGCAAACCAAGGATCTAGGATTCATGCAAAACTCTATGGCATTACTGAGTCCCCAGAGAGTTGTATCGACACACAACCGGATGTTAAAGGGACATGTTACTGGTATAGGGTTAGCAGGGTTCAGTTTAAATCCATCATTTTATCTGTTGGGTATGTCTCTTCTCCAAACTATGTCAGCTTAGAACAGTTGCTTCTCCACAATTCTCTAAATAATGTCTGCGTTGCAAAACATGCTTTTCCCAAACAATATGAAGCAGGCTACACCAAAAACATAGGCTCACCCTTCTTTTCCCCCATAAAAAACTGCTGGCATTCGTTGGTTGGGTGGATCAGGAGATCACTAGCCTCCCGTCAGGGACAGTTGCCTCAGTCCCCCATAGGAAACATACATTTTGTGTGTGTGTGGGAGGGCAGCTGTCACTTTGGTATGCAGCTTGATGTTGATAGGGTGCCCCTATCTACTACTCATGGTGACTGAGGAGAACCTCCAAATTTAAAAGCATTAAACTTTTAAATCCCACAGCCAGGAAGCAACATCAGGGGAAAGCCTCAGACTCTATGCACTGTTGTTGACCATCTATCGGAACTGGTTGGCCGCTGTGTGAGACAGGATGCTGGACTAGATAGACCACTGTTCTGATCCAGCAGAGCTCTTCTTGTGTTCTTATGATCCACTTCAGTCACAGCTCTGATCCATCTTAGCCCCCCTCTCCCAGTTACTTTTAGAGTCAAATACCATTGGTGGATCTCTGATTACAGAATGGCAATGGTGTATGTCTTTTTCCATCCTCATCAGGATTCATGGCCACAGGAAATAAAACCTCTTCTCTGGCTTCCAGAAATGTTAGCATGTTCACAGACAAAGAAACAAATAAATAGCATACCTCCTGTCAGCTAAGACCAGCTTGAAACAACCTTGATTTTACTTTTAATTTGTTTTTAACAGCCTATTTGGGATCTGGTACTAGAGTACAAGTTAAGAGCAGGCCTTGAATTCAGCAGGAGCTCACAGGAGCACAGCTCCTGAACCTTTCTGAGGGTTCCCCCTCCTCCTCCCCACCTACCTACCTTGTTCATTGAATAGTACGTGCAGCTGCATAACAATCCCTGGATGAGCTCCACCACCTATTTTTCTATAAAAAATACCGCCGGTTAAGAGTAATCCTAGAATCCTGACAGACCTGTATGGAATATGAACTAAGAGCATCCAGCTTTGTTTCTACAAGAGAACCTCATGAATCATGAGGGACTGACTGACTACATACCAGAAGTAGAGGGAAGGGAAGGCTGCTTTTCTACAAAAATGGCTTTGAACAAAGAAAAAAATGTTCCAAGGTACAAAAATAGACAGGTCTTATGCTAAAAGTGGCAAAGATGGCCAAGAGTCCTTTGCCACTTGCTAGATAGCTCACACCCAAGGGCTCATGCTTTTGGCCCTGTCCAGCTGAAACACTTACAAGACGAGGGAAATAAGGCAGCCTAGGTATACCTCAGCTGCTGTTGTCTTGCTGCAAGACAGCAGTATCTTCCTCAATTCCCTTCTCGGGCATGTAATATTAGGAAGCAGAAGTTAGAAACAGGGAGTAGCTACATAACATTTGTCAATTGATTCTTTATCACAAACATAATGTAGGAATGCCCTCCGTCCTAAAAAACTTTACTTATAATATGTCATGATGTATTTTTTTAAGATGAAATATAATGCCTGGATTATTTAGAAATAGATCCCTCTTGTTATCAAAGTTGAAATTATCAAAGGACTAATATTATGCCATTTATTAAAACATGCACAATTAGTTTCTGGCAATCCTAATTCTGGTCATTTTTCATATGCTGAATTTCTCCTGTGCAAATTTTAAAAAGAACAGCTTTCAAGAAGTTAGCTTTTCTATTCCAGAGGATCAGAGCATGTTAACATTTTTGGAAGCCAGAGAAGAGGTTTTATTTCCTGTGGCTACTAATGAATCCTGATCAGGATGGAAAAAGACACACAGCTCAGGTACTCTAATAATTAATTTTTAACTAAGGTTAGCATGGCTAACTACATTTGTTTTGCTGGAAGCTTATCACCAAAAAATTTCACCAGCTTCAGAACAAGCAGCCAGTGACCAACAAGAGAAGAAAAGAGGAAATAATACATTATTTCAATCAAAAGAACACTTTGTGATCAAATTTCAGATGTTCCATCCTGACCAGCTGATGGTCTGATTAAGAGTGCTCTCACAGTAAACCCAATTTTATCCTTCAAAGGATACAATTTCCTTTTCCTTCTTTTTGATTTTCCTATGAATTGAGCATTGATGAACGTTTGAATCAAACAACAAACATTTTCAAACAGCATTGATTAGTGTGCACATATAAAGAGTTAAAAAAAACACCTTTGTAAGGCAAAGATGAAAAAGGCAACATTATAGATGTCTTTAAGTGATTTCCATGTTTGGATTACCTTCAATATCCCCTGGTCAGCAAAGTTGTTGATTAAATAAGGTATTCCTGCAATTTATTGCTATGACAACCATGATTTTCATTTAATGTTGTTTTTCCAGTAGAAGTTATCTGTGACTCATTAGTATTAAGTTATCTGTGACTCATTAGTATTAATACACAAGATAAGTTGCAAAAAGATATTTGACTGAAAGAATTCTAGTATTTAAACCCTTTCCATTCTTTTGTTAGAACCATTGACTTTTGTATATGTAATCTAGGCTGGTTCCATGCAGAAAGGATTCCTCTCATTGTCATCATCACCAGTGTTCCCTCAAAGCTGCAGAGTCTTGTGAGTAAAAATTCTACTTTGTGAGTAACTTATATTAAAGTTATGAGCCATTGCATAAATTAGCGTGCTCTGGGCAGGGGTGGCTTTAGGGCAAATAGCACCCTAGGCAGGTGTCCCCTGATGCCCACTGCCCTCCCCGGTGTCCCCGGTGCCCCACCTGCCTGCCTGCCACTGATAAAATGGCGGTGCTCCACTCGCTCCCTTCCCCCTGCTCACCCCCGGCACTCCACTCGCCTGCCCATCGCCACTAAAAGCGGCGCTGCTCCGCTCATTCCCTTCCCCCTGCTTGCCGCGGCTAAAAGATAGCTCTGCCAGCTTCACAGCCCATGCTTGTGCATTTTATTAAGAGACAAAACGTGCAGGCACAAGCTGCAAAGCCAGCAGAGCTTACTTTTAGCCGCGACGAGTAAGGGGTAGGGAGCGAGTGGAGCGCCACCGCATTTAGTGACAGTGGGCAAGCAAGCTGAGCACCGGAGGGGTGGCGGGGTGGTGCCAGGAGGCAGTAGGCCGCAATGGGGGGGCGAGAGCCCAATTTGTCACCCCCCGCCTCTCAGCGCCCTAGGCAACCACCTAGTTTGCCTAGTGGGCAAGCCAGCCCTGGCTCTGGGGTCATCTTTCCTGAGCTAAGACACAAATTTGTGAACTGGAGACTAAAGATCTGTGAGCTAGCTTATGCTCAGCTTAGAAGGAACATTGATAATCACCACTGTAAATGCAAAAACACATGTACAGAAATGAAATGAGAGTTTTCTGCTCATTCTCATATGACTTTTTTCCTGATTTTTCTTTTCTACATGAGCTCCAAAGGGAATCTACATTAGTTCTTAAAAGTGTGTTCATCATGGCTGTTGTGGCCTTTTTTGTTCTTTTTTCATGCCTGTACTGCAATGCTGTAACAGTTCTCTTAATATTTGAAATAGATAAGGGACAATAGTGCCCTATTAATATATAGACAGTATCCATCTCACCATTTTGTAGATTCTTCATCCCAGAAAACTGGGATATGCACACCTTTCCCCTGTAATCTCCTCAGTGAGAGATGCTGAAGACTTTATTATTTAAATTGAAAAATAAGAATTCAGAGCAATTAAGATTTGAAAATGAAATAGATAAGTTATGGTAGATTGTTATAGCAATATCTCATAATCACAACTACATTTTTTAAAAAAGCCATGTGGTAGCAAGGCAAAAAAAAGTTAGGAAAATGGCTCCTCTAATCTAACCGGGATTGGGGGGTGGGGGAATAGATTTACCCAAACATTATCCTGTGATGCTGTGGTGTTGCTTCTGACTTTAACCAGAAGTGATGTCGCCATATCACAGGATACTCTGGGATTCCCCTGAAATCTTATAGTAAACAATAGAGTTTTGGGGAACTCCTAAAGTGTCCTGCAATAATGTTAACAACACTTCCATTTACACAGCTGGAAGTGACAATGTGGCATTATGGGATGCCATTTTACCCCCTCGATTTCCTGCTTGGAAAGGCACGGGGCAGGAGGTTGCACAGCTGGAAGTGACAATGTGGCATTATGGGATGCCATTTTACCCCCTCGATTTCCTGCTTGGACAAAGGCACGGGGCAGGAGGTTGCCCATAAAAATAGGCAACCTGTTCTACACCTGCAACAGGTTACTGAGGGAAAATTATGCTGATGAATAGTTCCTTTGTAACACATGTTATGCTAATATACTAATAGTACTAATGTACTATTTCTAAAACAATCCAAATAAAGCTGTTTTGGAGAAGAATATAGTGAATATGGGCAAAAATAATGTCCCAGTTTGAAAACTAAAGTAGGGGGGAATTGTGTGGGAATAGGCAGTCTTAGTCAATATTGTTTTCTTTGGGGGTGGGGGGTTGTTCTTCTGAACTGCCATGCAGGACAGCTGAGGGACAGGCTTTACCAATGGCAACTCAGATTAAAACTATTTCTGGACAATATCATTACAGACTGTGAGTGGCTGCATGATTGAATTCTCTGCCATGAAACAAAAAACTATTTCTATAAGTAAACTTTATGCCAGGAAGAAAAATTCTGGCATTCTTCTAGATGGGCTTGTTTCCTTTGTACAAGTAATTGATGAGACAGCATTCAAATATTTAGTCCTCCATCAGCAGTCGAAAATTGTTCAACCAAACAATTGATACGTCTATAGCCCTTCCTATTTTACAAAAAATATTGAAACCAAGTAGATCAAACCAACCTTCCTCTCTGTTAAAATAATGCCTATGCAATGGTCTGATTCAATTAACATCTGACAGTTTAGACATTTTCTGAACCATTTTCATCACCTGAAAGGACCCCATGGAATAGTTATTTGCCCACTGCTATAAGCAGGGCTTTTTTTGTAGAAAAAGCCCAGCAGGAATTCATTTGCATATTAGGCCACACCCTCTGACATCACCATGGATTAACATAGGGTTTTTTTGTAGAAAAAGGCCAGCAGGGACATATTTGCATATTAAGCCACACACCCTGACACCAAGCCAGCCAGAACTGTGTTCCTGTGTGTTCCTGCTCAAAAAAAGCCCTAGCTATAAGCACATGTTTCGCAGTGACTTAAATAGCAGCTCTTCCTTTGTGCCATTGTCTTGATCTGAATTGGGGCCTGTACACCATTAAAAAAAGCCACTGCTCCATTTCAGAACTGCAATGTGTTGCATACACCATCTGTGCCCAAAGTTGAGTCCCTCCAGCCCAATTGAAGAGACTCAACAGCCAAAATTCCAAGTGAGTTGTTCCAGAGATTCCTTTATTACCACTAGTGGCAGGAGGAAAACCCATATCTCTCTATACCACCATTCCTGCTGTGTTTTTCCTCAAACCCATCTTTACAAAACACAGCATAATTTATACAGTTTATGATAACAAAGCAGATCTTGTTGATTGGTTACAAATCCTCGCTCTTAGCCTTTTGTGGTGTCTCATTAGCTTAAAGAAACCCATCTCTACCAGGGTGAGGTAATTCCTTGGGGATTTCTTTGTTCTCTACTCCCAATCTCCCGTCTTCCTGGCATCTAACATCTGCATGGAACTTTGTGGTTAGATGTTCTCCTAAGAATGTGCAGATAGCCAAAAAGATGTGCAGTTCTTTGTTTTGGATCTCTGGCTTGGTTCCAGAGAATGTGTCAGTAAGTACAATCTCTACTGCGTGGGCATGATGGCTTCTTCAGGCTAGGGGGTCTTTCCTAAGGTAGGAGGGAAAGTTTTCCTTATCAAAGGATGCTAACAGAACTCTGATAACATTTCTTACTAGAGAAATGTGCTTTGTGATATGCGTGCTTTCTTTCATATCTAATATGCTTAGCAAGGACTCTAACTGAAGCCTATTGTCCTTTGTTCCCCAGACCACTTCAGGCCTGGAATAGAGAGAGAAAAGACACTTTATACTTTAATGCAAGCCATGCAAATATAATACTTTGAATGTAATGGTTTTATTACAACTGCTAAGGCAGATTAGTGCAAATGAGTTCTATGATCAGGATTAGTGCAATTCTATTTGGCACTTTGACCATGCTCTAATGCAAATCTGAATCTGCGTCCTACGAATGCCATGTCTAGTCTGTACTAAAGCTCTTCTCTTCCAGTTCTAGAAGTGGATAATTCTTTGCAGTCAGGTGATCTTATCAAAATCTTTTTGGCTCCTTAGGAACAAAGTCTTGCTCAGAGGTCACTGATAAGAATGGGCATAAACCACATTTTTTGGTTCAGTTCGTGGTTCATGGGTGAACCATGAACCAAAGCACAAACTTGGTGGGTTCATGAACTGAAATAGTTTGTATTGGTTCATGATCCCCTGCTTTCTGCTCCTTGCCACTTTTTGCAGGGAGCAGAAAGCAAAGGTTTAAAGGGTTCTGAAAGCCATGGGGAGCAGGAAGCAAGTGTTTAAATGGCTCCAGACCATTTAAACCCCTGCTTTCCGCTCCCCATAAAAAAAAGACTTTATGCAGGGAGCATAAGGTGAAGGCTATCCCTGCTTTCTGCTCTCTATGAACCACCACAAACCACCATGAACTGCCTTAAAATTTGTGGAAATTCATAGTGGCACTTCAGTTTGTGAGCATCACTTTGTGAATTATTAACCAGCCAAATTCATCATAATCAATTATTCATTTGTGAGCTGGTTTTTGCCCATCCCTAATCATAAATGTTGTCTGGTAAAGCATTTTAAAGCGCAGGCATTGTGCATAGTGGAAATGCCTGCAAAATGGTTTTGGGGCCAGAAATGACTCCTTGAGATCCTGTTTTTGTACTGGAGGTTGTTAATATGTTTTCTAGATGGATAGAACTTGATGATATAGCTTGTCTGATTATTTTTATTTTTATTGCAAATTATAGATCACATTGATAGAATGTGAAGAACAGGATGACAAAAATGATTCATTGAGGTAGAACACGGTGGATGGGAATAAATTATTTAGCTTTAAGAGATTTGGATAGGAAAAAGACTATTTTCTGTAATTTAAAATGTGAGTGTATATATACACACACATACACATTCTGAGGATACCTGTAATTTGAAAATCATATCATATGATTTGAAAATCATATTTGAAAATCATATCATATGATTTGCAAATCATATTTTCCCCCAGTGGCTTGTATGATTAAGGCACACTGGGCCCAGATTTCATTTATATTAGAGTTTTATTATCCCATTCTAAAAGTACAAAAGGACCTTTTAAATAGTGTGATATGTTTTGCATTTTTATTAAAGATCAGAATGTATTTCATTCACAAACATGATCTCCCCACCATAGAATCTTCTAAAACACATTGTTATTCAGACTCTGAAAAAGTCACTATACAATGAATAGCAACAAAGAAATATTAAACCTTGTTTTTTCCTTTTCTGTAGTATTACTGTTACAGTTCTCAGCTTTGAATCCAGCAGTCTGTGTATCTGTTCTGCAGTGAACCTCAAGAACTCTTCAGGCTTACACTCTTCAGGTGAAGTAGTAAAACTGCTCCTCAATGGTATCACTTCAGTCTATAGGGGGAGATCATAGCACTGAATAGTTTTCTTAGTTTAAAAATATTTGACACATAGAAGACAAGTATATCAGGGAGAAGGTAAATCCCATGCACTGATGTCTAATTTTCTAACAGTAGGTTTTTTGGGGAGCTTAAAATTGAAATGTGCCATCAACAGGCTAAGGTGGTTTGGCCTGGGAATGGCTTCTACTACCTCATCTAGGTCAGCTACAGCAAAACTTTACATTTAACAACAAACTATATATAAGAGCCCCATGGCGCAGAGTGGTAAAGCTGAAGTAATGCAGTCTGAACTCTCTGCTCATGACCTGAGTTCGATCCCGGCAGAAGCTGGTTTCAGGTAGCCAGCTCAGGTTGACTCAGCTTTCCATCATTCCAAGGTTGGTAAAATGAGTACCCAACTTGCTGGGGGGGAAAGTGTAGATGACTGGGGAAGGCAATGGCAAACCACCCCGTAAAAAGTCTGCCGTGAAAACGTTGTGAAAGCAATGTCACCTCAGAGACGGAAATGACTGGTGATTGCACAGGGGACTACCTTTACCTTTATGGAAGAAAGTTCTATGGAACTTTACCTTTATGGAAGAAACTCTATGGAAGAAAGTTCCATAGAGTTCACTGAGCATGTGGTCAAGTGGGCTGGAGAAAACCTTAACTACTTTACCTTCCAAACACCACACTAGCCACAAAGTCATCTTTGTCAATGCAAACAGCTACATCTGATGCATGGTAAGGCATGTGCCCTGAACCCACAACCCCTTGACCCTCCCCCTCCCTGGCTTCCAGTCTGTGAGCAGCCAAGCGTCTGGTGTATGAGTGCATGTCAGAGGCCTTGAACCCACTTGTGGGGGAACCCTAGCACCCTTCTTTTTAATCCTTTTTGTAGACTGCCACTAGTCAGACTCTTGCGTTCAGTGGCCTGATTCACTGAAGGTGGGGTTTCCACACATGTATGCATATGGAATAATTAATCTCTCTCCTCCAAACCCCAGGAGCTCCCTGTGGCTCAGCTGGGTGTTTGTTGTCTCTGTGTTGATGAGCCGTTAGGTGCTTGGGTGACATATACAGCAGCCTGATATCTTTGCAACAGAAAAGATCTAAATTACTAACAAGCACTGTGGCGCCCCACCTCATCTGGGGGACCTGCCCCTCAGACTGCCATTGCCCTGCGGACCCTGGGGCCCCACCCCTGGGTGTCCGGGAGGTCTCAGAGGAAGGCACTGGGCTGGGTTATCGCACCTTGTTGCCCTTCTTGGCCGGGCTTGTCTCCTCTGCACTTATTCTCTCTCTCTCTGGTTGTGCTCTGGCCTCCACACTGCACCATAGATCATCACCGACCTTCCACTGGCTGCCCTTCCTCCCTTTTAACCTTCCCCTGGGTCCCATGCCCCCTCCCCAGTGGCTGTCTCCCCAGGCCCCACCCCCTTTCTTAAGCAATGACACCCAACAGCTCTCTCCCTCTCCTGGGGTTGCTGGGCCTGGTGGGGGCTGGGCATCCTTCAAGGTGCTCTGTGGCAGGCCTGCAGGGCCTGCCACGGCTCGGGCCAACGCTCCTTCCTCCTCCCCAGATCGCGGAACTCCAGGGGAGGCCAAGCACCACCATGGCCATGTTCGGGGCCAGGCCCGCCAGTCAATGAGGCAGCTCCCAGCTTCAGCATCTTTGTGGGGCCGTGCTTTGCCCCAGCTGCCCAGGAGTGCTGCAGCGGCAGTGGACGTTGTCTCCTTCACCCCCCTAGGTAGGTGGGGGCAGCAGCTTGCTCGGGTCAAGGGTGTGGAATGGTCTGGGGGTCCCATGGGTGGCTCGGGAATCCTGTGTCGGCCCAAGGCAGGGGTGGGCGGCGCTGGCAGCAGGCATGGCATGGCCGGGACAAGCACTCTTTACAGACTAGTAGCACAGTATATGGGAATATGGACAGATACAGCAGAATAGAGCACAGGTGACACATAGAACTAGTAAATAAAAAGATACTATCTGATTACAAGGTTGCCATGGCAGTCATCTCTGAGGAATAGTTGCAAGCCAGCAGGAACAATAAACAAAAGGATGGTCTCAACATTAGTGCGGTTTTCCCTCTGATCTGATCCTTCCTGTTCTTCTGGATCTGACACAATTACACTGAATGAGAGGTTAACTCTTTCAGTCCGTTTGTTCCTCCCCAGCTAAGTGGGTTACTGTGTGTCCAGTGCTGTACTGAGGACTGAGTTACCCACTTCCCCACCAAAGTGCCTTTGACCAATCATGCCATGTCATACACTTCTGGGTTATTGTTGTTTGTTTTCAGGCCAAGATATTAAAATAATATCTTGTCTTTTCCTGACCATGTGGCAAATGGTCCCCCATTCTTCCCTTCATCAATCACCATAAATGGAAGGGCTTCCTTTCCTGAGGTAAAATGAGGCCTTGAGTGCTTCCTTTTCTGAGGTAATATGAGGATTTTATTGCCTGGCTCCCATATGAAGGTGTGATACCGCTGAGGCTGACAACCCCTCTGTAAAAAAGTCCTGTGTGTTATTCAGAGTACCTCACATTCCCCAGCCAGAGCAAAGCATACCTGCTGCAATAAGGTAACCCTACAGATGATGACAAAGTAAGCTCTTCTTGCAAAGAAAAAGACCCAGCCCCTGTTGCATAGTATTCCAGAATAGGTTAAGGAACACTCCATTATTGCAAGTAAAGTGCTTAAAAACCAAACCTGAATTCTTTCACATTTTCTTTGGAGCTGAATGCATATGGTTACAGTGATGATTTGTTTGGGATCTGAAAAGTAGCTGTGTTTAGGGTTTTGTGTCAGCAGGGTAGCCCTTCTTAGGGTGCATTCTCACAGTCTGCTGGGCAAACATATGTCTAGGGTCATTCAGAGCAGGCCATGCATCTTAAAACTAGCTACTTGAGAATGTACTTGCTGCTTTCGCTGCTGCACAGTCAATTGCATTAATCATAATAGAACTAACTTCTGTAGGAAGGAATCAGAATGAGAAGCAGCAGTTGGCTAAAAGACTTCAAGTCCCACACGTGCATGGCTGTGCCATTTCTGAGTCTGAAAAGGAGGGAATGTGAGTGTTTGATACAGTTTCCCATTCCATGGCTGACAACATGAAAGCCCTATATTGTGTTAGAACTACTGAATTGTAACTATAAACTTTATATGCTTAAATTCCCTTCTTCTCAATTTCCTTCTACTTCCCCCCTTCTTTAAAAATCGTGTTTTCATTCCTGGCTCTTTCATTACATCTGGCTGCTCTGAAAGGTGTGCTTATTCATGGAGGAAATAACTTCTCCCATAACCACATCAATCTTATCTGTGGCACTACATCCTTCACTTGCCTGGAAACTAACAGAACGTCAATCAACAGATTGAAGTTCTAGCCCTCAGGTGTTTATGTACTAGGTGTTAAATTTGAAACACTCCTTGACAGATTTTACTTTTTAGTCTCAACATTTTGTTTTCATCCCTTCAACCCATCCCCCTTCTCATAAGGAAAATTTATAACATAATTCTGAGACAGAGTATCAGCTGTTTACCTAAGGAAGTAATGTACTATATTATAAACTGCTGTTAGTTGTACCTGTAGAGTGTCCCAAATGTTAACTTCCATTGCAGAATAAATAGATCATGAAGTATGCAGCTTTATTGTCTCCAGCAATAAATGTCTGTGTAAATGAAATTCTGCTTGTGAGAGCTGCCTTTTTTCTGTGCCTGTGATGGTCACCAAACAAGTCAATTAATTCATGTGCCCGTTCACAAAACCTGAAATTGTTCAGTAAACCTTGTCACAGCAGGTATGCAAAATTTTCATTTCCTGTCTACAATATAAATGAGACAATCCAGCCTGCATAGGAATTGGGGGGGGGGGGGGGGTGCGGGGAGGAGGCTATGTTGAATAGATGAATTATGTGACCAAGCCTGAAAATAGGGGAAATTCTTGGAACATCTCTTCAGAGCTGGACGTGTATAGTTATAGTGAGTAAAGGAAGCTCCCTTTACTCACTGGCTAGTAGACAGGCCTCTTCTTCATGAATCTGTTTTACTCCATCTTAAAGCTATCTCTGCTCTTGGCTAGTTGCCAAGCTTCAGGTGGCACCTGGAGATCTGCTAATTGAATTGATCTCCAGATGACCCAAATGACTCCAGGTGATCTCTATCTCCCCTGGAGAAAATGGCTACTTTGGAGGGTAGATTCTATGGCATTATATCCTGCTGAGGCACCTCCCCTTCTCAAACCCCATCCTCCTCAGGCTTCACTGTCCAAATCTTCAGGTATTTCACAACCCAGAACTGGCAACCCTAACTGTAGCCATCACTGCATCCACTAGCACAGAATTCCACAATTTAATTAATCATTGATCAAAGAAGTATTTCATTTTGTATGTCTCTAAAGACTAGCCTAGCCTCAGGAATTGTTTTCTTTGTTAGCTCTGCTGTATGTATTGCTGTGATATACCTTTTCCCTATGTATATTTGCTATAGAGTATACAAAGTCCAGTAGCACCTTAAATACTAACAAAATTCCTGGCAGGATATGAGCTTTCGTGAGTCACTGTTCACTTATTCAGATATGGCTGGAATGTGAGTCTGTCATATCTGAGTTATTTCAGATGTGGAAGCGGGCAAATGATAATAGCAGGCGTGATTGGATTAGGTGTGACATGCAGAGGGGTAGTTGGCATGAGAAATCAGCATTGATAAAGAGACAGGAAGCCTTGGTCTCGATTCATTCCAGGAGGATGTATTGTGTTGAGCTTCATTATCGGTTGCAATTCAATAGTCCCTCTTTCTAATCCCTCTTTGAAATTCCTTTGTAAGAGAACTGCTGCTGTTAGGTCAACAACTGAATGTCCTGGATGGTGAATTTGTCCCCCCACTGGTTTTTGAAAGTTGTGGTTTGTAAAGTCAGACTTATGTCCATTTACTCTTTATTGTGAGGACTGGCCTGTTTGTCCAGTGTAGAAGGTGAAAGGCATTGCTGGCATGCAGTGGCATACCAAAGGTGGGGTGGGGGTGCAGTCTGCCCCAGGCACAGATTGAGGAAGGCCCTTGAAGGGGGCCTTTGAAGCCAACGTCATGCTGTGTCCGGCCAAACATCTTTCCTTTTGTTTTTAAAATGTAAGTTCTGCCTGCAGCCCCTAGGGATGCAGGGAAGTCTTCGCATAGCAAAAAGCATTCTTGGATTTGCTAGACTTTCCTTTGCCCCCCCAGTCAGAATGATGAGACAGACACAGGAGTGGAATAAAGGGCCACTTTGTTGACTTAAACGGCAAGGGAAGAAACAATGGGGAACAGATCAAGCCAGGGGTCAAACTGGACCACCTCCTTGACCTGCAAACGGGTGAGCCCCCTAAGCCCCAGGTGTGGGCCAACACTACGGCACAGACCCGGCCGGCCCGGCAACATGATCCCGCTCACAAAGCTCCACCATCTCCAAAGCCGTGCAGCCCGGAATGTGGACACTCTCCAAGTGACGGGATCCCCCAGCCTCCCTGGAGCCGACCTTGGGCCGTACAGCTTAACAATCTCCCAGGGAGGCCATTCACCAAATTGGTGGTGCCACAGGAGCTCACCAAACCCCAACATATTCCCAACAAAACAGCCAGTGACCAAATAATTAAACGGCACCACCGATCCAATTGCCAACACCCACTACCCGCAGTACAGGGTAGGCAAAAACACTCCCCGTGACCAGCCAATTGTCGGGGAACGAAAAATTCCTATCCGGCCCCTCTAACAGGCGACCAGCCTTTGCCTGCACTGCATGATGGGTGGGCGGGCCGAGAAACGTTTTCAACTGCAATGGGAGGGGAGGGGCCGCCCTTTTAAGGGCGCTCACCACCCCTCCCCTTTGGATTTTCTACTCCTGTCTCCCTCCATCCAGGGAGGCAAAGAACGGCCCCCAGGCTCAGCGGCGGAAGTCGCTCGGCTGGGAGGGGGCCGAATTCTCCAACTTGCTGAAAGTATTGTACAACCAAGCCAGCATGCTGATTGCTACTACAGTAATTGACAGTCTGCTGGTCATTTTTTCCAAAAGTCTGGCCTTTCTCTCTTTGTTTCCTTGCACCCAGCTCAGCCAGATCTTGTAAAGCAGTCATTGGGGTGTTTTAGCAAGATAAAACAACTTTTCCCTCTCTTAATTTATCTCCCTCTTTTTCACATGTTTCTCATTCATTTCTGTCTCCCTTCACCTAATTTTTCCATACCCCCCCCCCCTTTATTTTCACTTCTTGGTCTGAGAGACCTTGTCATCCCTATCCTGCTTGGTGACAGAATGTATTTAAGATTTAAGAGTAGTATAGTAGCAAACCTTTGTTAATATTATGAACAGAGGGCACTGGGATTGCTGGGCACTCTGCATTGCACTGGTTCTGCTGGGCTTTCAATCCTTCCTTGCTTGGACTGTGATTCTGTGCTTGACATCAGCTGGCATTGCCTCAATGACACTGGGTTCTGCTGGGCACCCTATGATTGCACCAGTACTGCTGGGTGCTCTGTACATTGCACTGGTTCTGTTGGGTTTGTAAAAATGCACCATCATCAGTTTCTACTGCAGAGATTCTCTGGTTTGACTTTAGTCCTTTGGAAACAATGGACGATGGGGACACCATCTTTGAGGGGTAGTGTGTTTCTTAACATCTAATCTGGTGAAGTTTGTGATCACTATTTTGTGGTGCTTTGGCTAGTGCTAGTAAAAGTTAGTACAAAGGCAGACTCCTAGCTCTCAAAAATGCTTTGTAGGTGCTTGAGATGGTCAGCTCTTGGGATTCAGAATGGAGAACATGTCCTCTCAAATGCTGCTCAGACCATGAGTGGTTTGTTGGATTTTTTTTTTTTTGCCATCAAGTCACAGCTGACTTATGGTGACCCTGTAGGGTTTTTAAGGCAAAAGACATTTGCAGGTAGTTTACCATTGCCTGACTACATGGCAGCCCTCCTTAGCTTCTAAGATCTGACAAGATCAGGCTATCCAGGTCAGTACTAGGCTGAGAATGTGACTGGCCCAAGGTCACCCAGCAAACTTCCAAGGCGTGACTGGGGACTGAACCTAGATTTTCCAGATCTTAGTCCAACACTTTAACTACTACACTATGTTGGCTCTTGTGATCCAATGGCTTGTTGGAATTTGATTTTCTTTTACTGGCAGGATATGAAGTTTCTGGTCTTTAAAAAGGGTAATGATCCAATGGCACCTTTATGACCAAACTTTGTTCTGCTGTTCAGACCAACACAACTACCCACTTGAATGTATTTTCCGGTCATTATTATTATTTATTTTAGTTCATTATTATTATTGACAATAATTTTGTTGTATAGAGGAGGAGCCCTGGCCAGGATATCTGCAGCCTAGTCTGATCTCACCAGATCTCAGAAGCTAAGCAGGGCCAACATGGAGGCAGGCAATGGCAAATCACCTTTGAATGTCTCTTGCCTTGAAAACCCTACAGGGTCACCATAAATTGGCTATGACATGATGGCAAAAAAGGGGGATAGTGTTAAAAATTATATACCCTCTGTGCCAAATAGGCTAGGTACACCACTGCTGACATTTGATGACATAAATTTCATTAGAGGATGAGCAGGAGTATGAACCTGAGGTGGTATGGCTGATGTTGGGTCCACTGATGGTGTTGCTAGGATCTATATGAGAGCAAAACAGAGTCCATGTTACTGTTATCATTGCAGGTGAGAAGTTGGTTTAGGTCAGCAGACTGTATAAGCAAGAAAAGGTAGGACTGTGTGAGGGAACTGCCTTTTGTGACAAAGTTTACTTAGGATGACAGAGGCTCTCCAGGGTTTTATGTAGAGGCTTTTCACATCACATGTACATAATCCTCTTAACTGGAGATGCATAGAATGAACTTTGAACCTTATACATGCCAAGTGATGATCCACCACTGGGCGAAAGCCTTTCCCCTCAATTCAGTTTATTTTTATATTCAGTTATATTGTTATCAGTGATTTTTTTGCTCTTTGCGTTTTTACTGTCAGTTTTGTAGGTTTATTTGTATTATATATGCACATGTGATTTTTTTAAGGCAATTTATATATCTACACTACACATCTTGAGATATGTGTCTGTGTAAAACGTGTGTAAAATGCTAATGGAAACATTCATACAGATTGGGGGAAGTGATGCGAGGAATAAGAAAATGGCATGTAAATGAAAATTCTTGGATTCAGTTCACACTGAAAGGGTCTTAGTGAAGCAGTTTTCATCCTTATGATTATCAAACAAGAATTATTTGCAGGATTCAAACTTTTGAGAAAGGTTACAGCTGTTTAAATATGCATATTATCCCATGTCACTAGTGGCAAAAGAAGCTGGGCAATGATAAAGAGAATAATATTGCCTAAGTAACTTCATAAGGATTATTTCCCTCATTTAAATAAGCACTTGAGTGCTCTTTATGCTGGAGGGAAGACAGACACTGTGCATTCTGCCTGCAGGAGCCGTATTTTATTAGTATCTACATGCAGGATGCTAAATAAATAGCTTTCTATTTTTGCTCAGTTTGGCATTTTTCCATTTCGAAATAATGGGATGTTCCCCTGTGCAAATCCATAAAAATGCATGGAAAATGTACAATAATTTTTGTGTTTGGGAGGTCTTATCTGCTGATAATGTCCAACAGTCTTATTAGGTTAGACCTCTGAGGGTGACCGTCCCAAGGTTGACTCAGCCTTCCATCCTTCTGAGGTCAGTAAAATGAGTACCCAGCTTGCTGGGGGAAAAGTGTAAAAGACTGGGGAAGGCAATAGCAGACCACCCCATAAAAAGTCTGCCGTGAAAACGTTGTGAAAGCAACGTCACCCCAGAGTTGGAAATGACTGGTGCTTCAACAGGGGACCATTCCTTTTCCTGAGGGTGAAACTATACATTATATAGAAGACCTGCGGATTTCCTGACTTTTAAAAAATTGTTTAAATACTAACAGCATGGGGGATAATTTGGATCTAAGATCACAGTTCTATGGCAAGGGGAGCTGATCTCCCACTCATACTGTTTCTTTGATTTTAAAAACACAACTTCCCTGACTGCTTTTCAATGCAGGGGAGAGAGAGAGAGAGAGAGAGACTTTAAAAAAATCTCTTTGTTTTATTTTATTTTATTTATTTTATTTTATTATTCATAATTATCCCTGTTTGTTTCAGTTATTATATTGATTGTCATGCTTATTGGTTTCCATAGGAAAAGTTCTTGCTACAACCACTTTGTTTTTCATCCAAAGGAAGTAGGATCATAATTCAGGGGGTTTCCACACAGGGACAGGCTTCTGTGGTCTCCCTGTTGATGGTGGTGCTGGTCCTGGTGCTGGTACAGCAATGCAGCAACAGAACAATCACATGACAGGTTTTCCAGCAGTTTCTCTGCCCCAGTTCCCTAGCAGCAGCCATCCACCCTTCCCCAGCTAGTAATGATAGAGCTCATCCTAAGCAGGAAAAAGGTTCCAGGTTCAATCTCGGCTAGAAGTCTGCACCTGAAACAAAATGGTATTTTTCAGATTTAGGTTATGGGAAGAGTATAAATGCCAGCATTCCAGGTCATTCAGATCCACCATTACCATTCCGATATTCAAATTTTGAGTTGGTTGTTTTTTTTTTTTCCTGGAATCCTGAAATTTTAAAAAAATCTTTTTTCCTGTAAGGGATGTTTCTGGGGTGAGGGATGGAGTGGCTGTTTTGCAAGCAAACAATGTCAGAATGTAATCCTGCCTGTCCACAAAAGATCAATCCATGAAATGGAGTCCAGGAGCATGCCTTTTGTCCTCTTTGCCCATGCTCAGAGAGCAATGGAGGGATCAGAGAATAACCATGAATGAGCAGGCATTTCTAGTTCTCCTCCAACATATGGTCCAATTGTCCGGAAGAATTGTTCCTTTCCCTCCTGCCTCCTGTTGCCCAGGAGTCCAGTTGAAGAATAATGTAAGAAAATCAGGGCTTGGAGTATTATGATAGTATGCCTTGAATATTCCCACACATACCCAAATGTTTCAGGATTTTTTGGAATCCAGTTACTCTGTCTCCAGAAAACCCCCAAATATTTTATGGATGCCCAAATATATGAAAAATGTTGATAAAATATTTTTCAAAGATATAGTCAGACCAGGTATATCCAAGCACACTTATTCCTGGCATCATCAGTTAAAAGGCTCTGGTAGCAGGTTATGTGAAAAACCTCAAACTGACCCCCAAGAGACAGCCAGAGCAAACAATACTGACCTTCATAAACCAGTGAACTGATTCAGTGTAAGGAAGCTTCATGTGTGCATGCATGTTTAGTTTGGAAGGATAGCATGGAGAAACACCCACTTCCCATCCTGCATCCATCTGCCCTAAAGGTTCTCTACAAAAGGTACATTATGGCTGATTACAGACCAACACTTTGGGTGAACTCAGAGACACTTCTGAAGTCGAACCAAAAAATCTGTACAGATGGCAACATCTGCTGGCCGTCCTCCTCCTGTCCTCCAGGTGCTTGAGACCAGCTCAAAAAGCTACCACCTCTAAAGTGGTAGCCAATCTTGAGCCAGCCATCAGTCACCTCCCCGCCATCTGGACGGGGCAGGGCACAATCGAGGCAACTTGGCGGTGTGGAACTGTCAAGCCACCCCAAGCTATTCCCAGGATTCAGAGTGCTGGAGTGCTTGTGTGCATGAGTGCTTGCCCCCCAAGGAAAACAAATGGAATCTGGCTTCTGGAGTGCCTTCCTGTGTGGCAGTGCCCAGCCGCACGGGATGTGGGCAGCAAGTGGATGATCATGTGGAGGCACTGGGACAGCTCTTTTGGAGCCATCCCGATTCGGGATGCCTCCAAGCCGCCCTAGAATGCCCGTCTGTTCTCAGCCTCTAGGTATCATTATTGGTACCAGTCTTTTGGTTTCTTTACTGAGACCAATAGAAGTGTGGCAGGAGAAGTGTCTTCTAAATAAAAACTTGGGAATAGTGTAAAGTTTAAGCCGCTTGTCTCAGTACTGCAGGTCTGGTCTAAACTAGGGACTCCTATGGCTGGGTTTGTTTGGTTTTTAATGTCAAAGAAAAAATGGGAGATTTCTCCCACATAAATGACCCTCAGTCTCCTTTATGTTTTCATTTTAAAACTCTTACATTGATTAGTTGCTTCATAATTCTTCTCTTACCAGCCTTCTCCTCTATAAAAAAAATCTCACTTATCCAAAAGGTGCATTTTTAGAGCTATGTGGTTTATTTGTTTTTAGCTTTTCCAAACACCTATCCCAAGCATTGTCCCAAAGATTCCTTGCCCAATAGGATTTTATTTATAGACTATTCAATTGTATGGTCACATTGAAAGTGGAGTGGACATATAAGCAATGTGGGAATTAACAGAAAAAAACATAAAAGTGTACTGTACATCTAAGATATAGACACATATTGCTAGTTATATGGAAGCGAACCTTTCATGCCTATTTCTGTGCATTATGTTATGGTAGCACATAGGATCAAACACCTGAGTTGGAATGCTGGTTATCTCCTATATTCCAAAACCCAGAGGCTTGCACCCAGGTGAAATCTTCCAAAATGAACTTTCACATTGCAGCCTGTCTGTATTTCAATGTATCTCCTGCTTTGGCTACCAAAGACCATTAGAGCTTGCCAGCTGGAGGGTACTGGGAAGGCATTTACTGCTAATCCGTTTGGAAACCAGTACAGAACAAACACTGAAATGGAACCAGCATTTAGATGACTGACCACACTACAGAAAGCCAGTGGGAGATACATTTCTAAAATAAATTGTTGACTAGCTACACATCATGAAGCCTGACCTATATTCTCTCACATGTTATTTGACTATGTTCTCGAAGGTAAATGTCACTCTTGCACTCATAGGACATCCAGGTTTTATGTGTGGATGTAAATATAAGTGTGGATAGAAACATAATCTGCTAGTTTGGCAAAATTAAAATTGGATGAATGTGGCTCAGTCACATAATTCATGCCCTTATGTTCTGTAGAGTATTGAAACCATAGTCCCTGATTCATAACAAACCTAGAGTTGACCTAAATATTTCCAGTGAACCTTGAAAAAGTCCTTAGTAAAATGAGAACTACTTACGTCAGTAGCTGTAACTTCCTCCAAAAATATTTACTGAACAAATTACGTATATATAATTTAAAAGAATTCAGTACTTTGCAGCTGAAATGGCGCCTTTGATGGCCTTGTGCATTTGGGAAAATAAAACATGAACTTAAGAGTTCCCTCATTTACAGATAGCTAGAGCTAGAGCTTGGTAAGTGAGTGTATGCACTGACAGCCACTGCAATGAAACCCATACTTGTCCCCTTTAATAAGAACCTACTTGCTAAACATTTAGACAGGCCTATATGTTTTGGCTGGGAATCTATGGGACCTCTGTCCCACCACCCTAGTCCCTCCAAAAGTGATTGCTTTTTGAGATTAGCATTACAAGGTCTGCCTTCATAAACCACAAACTATTTTCCATTGGTAAATGACAACACTTCCAGAAAACTTTGTTATTTAGTGTCCTCTCTAAATGCTGAGTGCAAGGCTGGCACTTCTTTTTTACCTTATTTTTATTATTATTTAGTATACACCTAGGATTGCAAAGTTTTGTATGAAATGAGTCACAGAGCTCACATTACAGGTGGGTTTTGTCAATGACAATATGCATTGTTTTCTCAGTGTCTCTTTTAAGATGTCTCATGCTGGCCATTAGCATTCAGTTTAAGATGCTAGAAACATGGTGCTTGCATTAAGTAAACAAATTACATATCATAAGCAACATCCTAATTTAATTGAAGTCATTGGAAGTTTTGCTTTAATCTTAACTGAACATAGGCCATTGGAAAGAGAAGTAGACAAACAAGTATTTTTTATATATCAACAGGCAGTAAAAGTAATTTTTAAAAGTCACAAGTTTAGTCTAATGAGATAACTGGGTCCACATGTGCTTGGTTTCAGTATTCACAGATTAGGACACCAAAGAACCCACCTATAGATTAGGCAATATCTACTGTGCACTCACTTCTGTCCTATTCTACAATGCAGGTGCAGAGAACATGCAGCAATTTATCCAGGGAAAGATTCATTCCTAAACAGAAAACTTCATATAAAATATGACACCATTATGACTGCTGTCCCAATCAAGCAAATGCTTTAACAATCTCATGCAATGAACAAGCAAATTGAAAACAGACCATGCAAAGACAATAATTTATTTAGAGAAGCAGGAGTAGTTTTCCCTTTGCCACTGTTGTAGCACTACATCTGGTTCATCATTAGTGCACTAATAATTGAACAATAATAGAAGAAGAAGAACAGAAGAGATGCACTAATAATTGAACAATAATAGAAGAAGAAGAAGAACAGAAGAGATCAGATTTATACCTCACCCTTCACTCAGAGTCTCAGAACAGTTTACAGTCTCCTTTCCCTTCCTCTCTCCACAACAGACACTCTGTGAGGTAGATGAGGCTGAGAGAGCTCTTTTGAGAGCTGTGACTGACACAAGGTCACTCAGCAGGTGCATGTGGAGATGATGATGATGATAAGATGATAAGAGATTATCCACAAGCTGTCTACAAAGGAAAAGTTTGACTGGCTATATGGAGTGTTGATTTAAACTAGGCTAAATCACAGGTCACTTCTGGTCTAGTCAATTTAATTCCTAAGAAGATTGTGTTTCATTTTCTTTCCTCATATTATGTAATTCTAGCTTTTCCCTGTTGCTGTACTTATGGAAATTGTGTGTCCCTATCTATTCAATTGTGGCAGCTAAATGGTGACTACTCCCCACCACAAACACTGGCACTAATAGAATAAAGCAGTAGACAAGTGCACCTTTAAGACCAACTAAGTTTTATTCAGAATGTAAGCTTTCGTATGCTCTTAAGCAGACTTCATCAGACATATGGGAATGGATGCAGCAACTCTTAATATAAATTTGCAGTGTGGAATCATGGGAATGTTTTTAGCAGATAAAAAGAATCACAAATAGAATCTGTGTTTGTTAGTGTAGGACAAAATGGCTGAAAAAACACTAGGGGCGTTTTCGCACTGACCTTCAAGTGGCGCGACCACCCTCTTCACACCAGAGGATCTGCCCGGATTTCGCACAAGAAGCGCCGGCGCACCCAAAAGAGCCGGCGACTTCCGTCGCGAAACCCGCTCAACCGTTTTCCTGCTTCTTGACGGTTTCCGTTTGACCGGGTTTCGCAACGGAAGTCGCCGGCTCTTTTGGGTGCACCGGCGCTTCTTGTGCGAAATCCGGGCAGATCCTCCGGTGTGAAGAGGGTGGTCGCACCACTTGAAGGTCAGTGCGAAAACGCCCTAGGTGATGAAAAGCAGACTGCTGTTGTAGGAGTGCCATAAATCTAGGTAACATTCTGGCTTTGTTAGTTTAAATAGAGACCATGTTTACTCAAGAGATTGTAACATCCATATAGTTTGCCATAGGATGGATTGGTATATGCAATAAGCCAAACAGCCAATATCCCCCATTTGAGTATGTCAATACAAAAAAAAACAAAAACAAAATTCTGATACACTATTCTAAAAGAGAAATAATATAGGTTAGCCCTTTAAAAAACAGGGTGCATTAAAGTATAGTGGAAGGTGGGTTAGTATATGTAATGAGACAAACAGCCCACATCCCACATTTGAGCATGTCAACACAAAAAAACCCAACATTATTCTGATACACTTCTAAAAGAGAAATAAATTGGAACACTGTGGATGCACAGCTATACTCAGTGAGAGCTGGTTTAACATATGTAATGAGATAAAAAACCAATATCCCCGTTCAGTCCTGGAGAGGTGTTAGTTCCAAGTTTCATGATAATTTGTAATTCATCAATTTCTCTCTCCATTCTGTTCTTGAAGTTCCTTTGCAGTAAAACAGCTACTTTGAGATCACCCATTGAATGCTCCTGAATGTTATCTAGATTTATGGCATTCTGAATAAAACTTAGCTGGTCTTAAAGGTGCACTTGTCTACTGCTTTGTTCTATTGCTTCAGACCAACATGGCTGCCTACTGGGATCTATCTACTGGCACTAATAGTATAGTGACTCATTTGTGCCAGTATAAATCCAGTATTGGTTATCCTAGTGCCATGATGGCAAACCTATGACACGCGTGTCACTGGTGACATGCGAGGCAATTTGGCTGACACACCAGAAACCAAGGAGCGTGGCGAGCCGCGAGTCCTTCAGAGGCTGCTGAGCCCGTCTCGGAGGAGCAGCAGCTGCTAAGGTGAAGGCGAGAAGAGGCGGCAGCAGCGCAGCGGGCCGCTGCCTCTTTCCCGGGCTCCAGGTCGGGGGTGGGGGTGGGAGGGAAGGTTGGGGGTGGGAGGGAAGGTTGGCTGACGCTGCCAGCGCCTCGCCTTGACCTGGGGGTGGGAGGAGACAGCCTCCTGGCGCAACCCGTCCCCCACCCAAAGCAGAGGCAGCCAAACGCGCCTCCTCCTCCTCGCAACAGGGCCGAGCTTTGCAACCCCCTTTTCCCGCCCTCCCCGGGGCCTGAGGAAATAGGTGGGTACAGCAAGAAAGAAAAAAAGAGCATTGCAAAAAAAGAGGCGGGGGGGAAGAAGTGCCCTCCTCGGCGGGTCGCGCCTTTGCAATGCCGGGGCTTTGCAAATGCAGGAGCAAGGCAGGCGTGTTTTTTTCCGTTTGTTTGCATGGAGCGGCTGGGGGGGGGGGAGAGGCAGAGATGGCATTGCAGCAGTGTGTGTGGGGTGCAATGCCCGAGGGGGCGTCGCTCTTGGGCCTGTTGTGGGGCTGCCCCCCCTCCTCCTCCACCCGGTCCTGGGTTTGTTTGTTTTTTGCAACCAACATGATCTTTCTCACTTTGCTCTCTCGCTCTTTCGCATGGCCACCTGCCGGAGGCGGGGTTTCAGATTTAAAGGACAAGCTGCTCTTTTCAGCTTGGAAGAGGAGGAAGGGGGTGGGCGATGGGGGCTGTGTGTGGGTTGCAAAAGAGCAAGGGGAGGGGAGCATTGGGTCGCCCCCCTTGGCTTCCCTTGGCAAGCGCTGGAGGAGAAAAGGCGGGAAGAAAAAAAGATACACCCTTTCCCGCAGGGTTACCAATCCCCAGGTGGGGGCAGGGGATCCCCCTCTCCCCAAAATACCCCCCCAAGTTTCAAAACGATTGGACCAGGGAGTCCAATTCTATGAGCCCCAAAAGATGGTGCCCCTATCCTTCATTATTTCCTATGGAAGAAAGGCATTTTAAAAGGTGTGCTGTCCCTTTAAATGTGATGGCCAGAACTCCCTTGGAGTTCAATTATGCTTGTCACACCCTTGTTCCTGGCTCCACCCCAATGTCTCCTGGCTCCACCCCCAAAGTCTCCTGGCTCCGCCCCCAAAGCCCCCAGATATTTCTTGAATTGGACTTGGCAACCCTAGTCTGACCTAGGCTGCAAATATCATCAAATTATTGATATTTCTTGAAGTGACACGGTGAAGTGACACGCGACCCGAGGAAGACTACACTTTTTCCCGATTTTCGACACACCAAGCTGAAAAGGTTAGCCATCACTGTCCTAGTGGGAACATAGGATGGCATTTCCCATGCCATTCAGTAGCTTGCATTGCTGTGATTATGCATCATTCTTGCACCAAATAAGCCTTGTGGTACACCCTGGTGCTTAGGAGGATGAAGTGGGAGCTAAGATGGTTAGAGCGAGGGTGGTGGTGTACTTGTGATGAAGCTGCAAGAACATCAGCTAGGACACCTATGAAGTCTGTGAGATGGCAACAAAGGTTGTTAAGAAGGAATTCTATGTGGTCTCTACTGCACTGCTAGCTCTTGCCCAGCCCAATTATTTAGGACATAAGAACATAAGTGAAGCCATGTTGGATCAGGCCAATGGCCCATCTAGTCCAACACTCTGTATCACACAGTGGCCAATACACACACACACACACACTGTACACACACACACCTCTGTACAATACACACACACCTCTGCTCCATCTTTTGATCCAATCCCCGCTTGAAGCTGCTATGCTTGTAGCCACCACCACCTCCTGTGGCAGTGAATTCCACATGTTAATCACGCTTTGGGTGAAGAAGTACTTCCTTTTATCCGTTTTAACCTGACTGCTCAGCAGTTTCATTGAATGTCCACGAGTTCTTGTATTGTGAGAAAGGGAAAAAAGGACTTCTTTCTCTACTTTCTCCATCCCATGCATAATCTTGTAAACCTCTATCATGTCACCCCGCAGTCGACGTTTCTCCAAGCTAAAGAGCCCCAGGCGTTTTAACCTTTCTTCATAGAGAAAGTGTTCCAAACCCTTAATCATTCTAGTTGCCCTTTTTCCAATGCTATAATATCCTTTTTGAGGTGCAGTGACCAGAATTGCACACAGTACTCCAAATGAGACCGCACCATCGATTTATACAGGGGCATTATGATACTGGCTGATTTGTTTTCAGTTCCCTTTCTAATAATTCCCAGCATGGCGTTGGCCTTTTTTATTGCAATCTCACACTGTCTTGACATTTTCAGTGAGTTATCTACAACGACCCCAAGATCTCTCTCTTGGTCAGTCTCTGCCAGTTCACAATCAGGTATCTAATGCCCCTACCACAAGGGAAGCAAAATGATAAGGAATTGGCTAGTGGCTGTGAGGTATTTGTGAGCTATTTTGCTGACAAGGTCTTTTTGCTCCACCAGGACCACCCTGCCACAGTTTAAACAATATATGAACTGGAAGCCCCTTAGCTGTCTTCTGGTCCAGTGTTATACCAATTCAGCCAACCTCCCAGGAAGAGGTTGGCAAGACCCTGGCAGCTGTGAAGCCCACCACCTGCCTCCTTGATCCATTACCATCTTGGCTTGTTAAAGTCTGTGGAGACAGAATGTGGGCACTTCTGGGAGATATTATCAACTTGTCCCTATCATTAGGGATGTTCCCAGGTGTCTCAAGGAGCTGGTGGTGTAACTGCTCTTGAAAAAGCCATCATTGGACCCTATGATCTTAGCCAACACCACCCAGTGTTAAACCTGTTCCTGGGTAAGGTAGTTGAGAGAGTGGTAGCTGAACAGTTCCAGGTGTTCTTGATTGACTCCTCTATCCTGAATCCATTTCAGTCCAGCTTCCACCCTGGCCATGGGATGGAAACTGTGTTGGTCACCCTCACAGATGGCCTCGATGCTGCTGTTGTTGTTCGATCTCACAGCTACATTCAACATAGTTGACTACAATCTTCTGACACATCGCCACACTGACAAGGGGATACATGGAACTACTTTGCAGTGGCTGTCCTCCTTTCTCCATGGATGGAGGTGGGGGGAAAGTGGCACAGGCACTTGAGAAGAGGGTTTCACCTTATTACCATATAGTATGTGGCATCCCACAAGGGGTAAACTTTTCTCTGATGTTTGATGTGGGTGCTAATGGTGAGGAATCTGGGAGTGATCCTGAATGCCTCCCTCTCCAGGTCCAGATCATCAGTGTTGCCAGCTGGTCAGGCAACTGGTTTCCAACCTCTCTTTCCATGACTTGGCAACAGTGATCCATGCAATGGTCACTTCAGCTGGCCAGGCAACTGGTTTCCTACCTCTCTTTCCATGACTTGACAACAGTCATCCATGCAATGGTCACTTCCAGGCTTGACTACTGCAACTCGCTCTACATGGGCCTATCCTTAAACCTGATCCAGAAGTTTCAGTTGGTACAAAATTTAGTAGTCCCTGGGCTGAAAGTCATCCATCTTGGGCCTGGTGGAACATGCTCCCAATTGAGATCAGAACCCTGTGGGATTTGTTGCAATTCTGCAAGGCCTGTAAAACAGTGATGTTCCACCAGGCTTTTGGTTGAGGCAGCGAACATCAAATAACTTCAGTCTCTCCTGCTTTAAGTACCCTATGGCACTATGTACATCTCGGGTGTCAGGAATGGCACCAGTGTTCCATCAGAGTGATTCACCATCCCTTTCCTGGCATGAGTTTACTGTGTATTGGATTAACATTAGTTGCTGCTGCTATTAGGTATTCTGGATTCGTTATTTTAATTTTAATAATGGTATAATTTAACTTAATATTGATGTGTTAATGGATTATTGTCCTGAAGCATATGTATTGCTTTATGATATGATGTAAGCTGCCCTGAGCCCACTTGAGGGGCAGGGTGGGATAAAAATTCCTAAATACATAAACAAATTATTTGAATCTCTGATAAGTAGAAGATTAAGGTATTGAACCATCAGTACAAACTAGGCTTTGGTAGGCTCAAACTACTTTTCTTTTCTTTGCTCTTTTCAATCAATACTTTAAATGTTCGTTCATCACTATGAACACTTCTGAAGATGCTTTTTATTTTGATGCTGACAGATTTTAATAATGAACTTGGTTCCACACTGCATCCAGAAGAAGCTGCACCAAAAGGGGGGGGGGGGTACATTAAGTAAATTGGAACATTGAACAAATATATTTTTAAATGGTTATATGAAAGAGAAGTAGGGAAATACCTATGTCTAAATAAATACTGGTGAGGGTCTTTTGGTTTGGTTGAACTTCATGGGGATAGAAACAATATTCTTGAAAAAAAATACAGTCTTTACATAATCCATGCTTCATCATGAAGCCCATGCGTTCTCTCTCTCTCTCACACACACACATACACAAAGCTCAAATTGCTATTTTCCATGACTTTTTTGGTAGAAAAAGCCCAGTGGAATCATTTACATATTAGGCCACACCCCTAGACATCACCATTGTTTCACACAGGGTTTTTGGTAGGAAAAGCCCAGCAGGAACTAATTTGCATATTAGGTCACACCCCTGACACCAAGTCAGCCAGAACTGCATTCCTGTGCATTCCTGCTCAAAAAAGTCCTGCTATTATCCATTAAAATATTGTTTTGTATGATATGACAAGATTTTAGAGATAAAACTGGAAGGTAGTCTGCCAGTCAAAACTTGGCCCCAATTGTGCAGTGAGTTCAATATGCATTACAGTTGGCCATGCTGTTAAATAGTTGCCTTATTACACCATTATGGTGCTAATTAATTTCTAATTCATGTTCAGAAGTGTAGGAAAAGTCAGGCTCCTCATAATATATTTAAAAATTCATCTTGCCATGCATTAGAGCAATCAGACCCTGTGGCCTGCTACACTGGTCATTAAGCACACTGAATGGCTAGGAGAAAAAAAAACCTGTGCAAAGTGGTTCTGAATCCAGCAGCACTCTCTTTTTTCAAACTGTTTTTTGGGGAAATGTAATTACAATCTAGAAATGGCTGATTCCAGGATGCAGATAATACCTCTTACCTTAGAACAATAATTATGGTTGCTGCTTTAGAATCCAGTGGCAATGAGTATTGGGAGCCAGCAGTGCACAAGGGCTCATCACACAGGTCTCCAGTTGCCACCAGCTACAAACTTACCAGAGAAAAGGCTTCCAGAGTACTGAAGTTTCTGCATAGTGAACAGCTATTCAGAGTGTTGGGTTCTATTAACATGATCTACAGAGTGGTAAAGCTGCAGTACTGCAGTCGGAGCCCTCTGCTCATGACCTGAGTTCGATTCCAGCGGAAGCTGGTTCAGGTAGCCGGCTCCAGGTTGACTCAGCCTTCCATCCTTCCAAGGTCAGTAAAATGAGTACCCAGCTGGCTGGGGGGAAAGTGTAGATGACTGGGAAGGCAATGGCAAACCACCCTGTAAAAAGTCTGCCATGAAAATGTTGTGAAAGCAACGTCACCCCAGAGTCGAAAACTACTGGTGCTTGCACAGGGGACTACCTTTACCTTTTTACTAGTTTTTCGGAATTCCCAGCTTTGACTTAAAAAAAAAAGTATTTAGCCCTTTTTGTTGCAGATATATAAGGGGTGTATCTTTCCCCTAATACCACCGCAACCTAAAGGGATAGAGACTTTGGAAAGCTGAGAATTCATGGAAGCTTGAAGGTCATGAAAACAGGTCATTAGAATATTAGTGCACATTAGCAAAATAGCAACTTTTAAAAAGAGACTGAAAATGCTCTCTAGTGGTATGTGGGAGGGAGAAATAGAACTCAATCGGGCTGTTTGTGAAGACACATGCACAAAAACTGTTTTGTTAGGAAAGAATTTAGTAAAGCAACCTGTCAAAACAGGCACAAATGGGTCAGTGAACAACCAGTCTGCTCCCTGTTCACAACTAGTGAACAGGATGTAAGCTGAACAAGTATCCCTAGTATCTGAGTATCCCTAGTATGAAGTAGGGTTTTTTTTAAGTATTAAAGAGAGCATAAGAAATTTATTAATATTTGTTTATGAAATAAATGGCTCTGGTCCTCAACTCACTGCCTCAGGCATTGACATTATAGCTACTCTGACCAAAATAATTACATGGAAACACCCTAGTTTCATTATAGCAATATTGTCTTCCCCACCCCACCCCCAAAAATGTGCTTTGCTACCATCTTTTTTTGAAAAAAATGCAGGTCAGGTGTGTTATCATGCCATCTGTATGGAAGATATGCATGTTCAAAGATTCCACACACATTGACAGCATTTTCCTTCCATTAGTCCCTAATGGCCAACATTTTCCCTATCGTGACACTTGGGGAGAGGGGTTTTTTAAATGGTGTAACACCCTAACACCATAACACTATACCATTTACTGATTTCTTTAAGTCCACAAAAAGCTTTCTGCTGCTGCAAAAGGGGAAATGGTGACTAATGGAAGAAAGTGTGCCTGCCTTTTCATTATGTTTAATTTCAACAATGAATGCAAATTGGAGAGTCTTTGCTGGGTGCATTGCAGCCTTTGTCTTCAGAGTGCTACTATACTTATATTCTCTTTTGTTTGCACAGACTAACATATATGGTGGTGGAAAGTGGTGTGAAGTTGCAGCTAACTAACCCTTATCTCAAGGGAAGAGAACTTCAAAAGAGATTCTCCTTTGCCTGCCTCCACATTGCAAACCTGGAGTCCCTGGTGGTCTGCCACCCAAGTACTAACCAGGATCTCCCCTGATTAGCTTCCAAGATCTGATGAGATTGAGCTAGCTTGAGCTACCAATCTGGATTTCCCCCCCTTAGTTTCAGTAAACAAATTTCATTTGGTGTTCAGACATTAACCAAAAATCAGGCGTAATTATGGCAGGCTCAAAAGCTGAAACACCCACCCCGATGTCTGTTTTTTTTTTTTAATCATGTTTACATTTTATTTAAACACACTTTAAATACTTAGAGTAAGATTACTTAATTAAGCCTCATTCAATTCAGTGGAATTTATTTCTGAATAAACATGCATAAGATCATGGTCCATGTCAGTTAAATTACATTTTACTTCAAAAGAACAAAGATGGAGGATAAGGCATGAAGAAGTACATTATGAGGTGAACTGAACAGAAATATTCCCCGGAGACATCAGTACTTTAAGTCTGTAAGCTCCAAAATATTTCTTCTCTTTCAGTTTGGCTGTTTTTTTAAATGTAATCAACTTTGTGAGAAAAATTTCAGCTAAGTTGCTGCCTTCTTTGTAAGAGCTCCAACACCACGGTCGACTTGGCCTGTAAGTGGAAAAACCTTTTAGACTTCCCCTACCCAAAAATGAAATTGTATGCTGTGCCATCATGACATTTTAAAACAGTATAGTTTAAATGTGCCTTTTTTGGGTCAGGACATCAAATGCGGTATGATGGAATACTGATCTTTTTTTCTTTTAATTTTTTTTGTAGCTGTTTTGAAAGTCTACAAATTAATGCAATAGATCTGTCATGAATAAACTGCTTGGTTTACAAAGGCACTAAATGCTGTAAAAACATTGGCAAGGAAAAGAGCACAACAAAATACAATTTGTTTTATTATATTTTCCACGAAAATTCCCCATACTTGATTATTTGGCTCTAATTCCAGGAGAGTGTTCACTTCAAACAAGGCCAATGTCCACATTAAAAACATTTAACATAAACTGGAAGGCCATAGCTAATTTGCAGATTTTATTAACACAATTCAAAAGCATGGCAATTAACTTACTAGGAATTGTGACAACTCAATCAAAGGTCTGAATTGCAGACAAATTATTTTCATGCTTCATGGGACCTATCATGTGTAAATACTTTCTGCCAAATTCTGCACAGATAGGTGTTTATGCATTTGTTTTATTTTTCATAGATTTTTTTTTATAAAGACAGGTCATTCATTTCAACAACTTCAGTGAACAATTTATAGATACAACAGCCAAATGTAATTCATGGGGATTACTTATATATCTAGTAGTGAGGCATGGCTCCCATTTGTGGATATATAAATCCATGGATTAGGGCCACACAGACTCTAAACAGATTTTTCAATGAACTTGTATACCCAGGTTTGCAGAAAAATCAGAAATTACCCCCTCCTCCAAAATAAAAGAGCATTTACCTTGGTTCTGCACAGTTGGCAGTGGGGTACTCTGGGAGCCCCTCCAGGACCAGCAGTGGCAGACTTCAGAAGGTGCTCCAGGCTTGAAGTGGCTACCATACACAACTGCCACTGCATCCAGGCTCAAAGATGGGTGATGAGGTTTGGAGACACACCAGGCTCAGTGATGGGGTGTGTGTGATGTGATTCCACCCTGTGAGTGTTGTGTTTCCCCCACTTTTACCTGTCGATTTTGACTGCCCATAGTTTATTGATTTTAAAAACCGGTAGCTTCCATTTTGGATTTCTAGACAGAAATGTTGTACTCTTATATCAGATAACATGAAAATGTTTCAGAAGCTTCCATGCATCAGGCAGCTAGGGAATAAAGCACACTGAATTGGACTGTGGAAGCTACCCTCAAGGTTTTGGCGGAAATCAGGAAAAAAAATGAGTATGCTCCATATTTTCTGGAACAGAACTGAGTGATTCCACAATCCATTGTTGAGAAATAAATGGAAGCTGACAAATTCCTGGAGTGTGTGTATAAAGTGCCATAAAATCACAGCTGATTTACAGTGATCCCAGAAATGAGCTTTCAAGGCAAGTGAGAAGCAGAAGTGGTTTGCTACTGCCTTCCCCTTCAGCATCTTCCTTGTCCGTTTCCTTTACGAGTACCAACCCTGCTTAGCTTCTGAGATTTATTTATTTACTATATTCATATCCCATTCCCTCTTCCCCGAAATGGGACTTGGAGTGGGCAACAACTAACGAGACCAGGCTATACTGTGCCACCTTCCCTCCCTCAGACTCCTGGTGCACTTTTTCAAACCTGTAGAAGTAATCCAAAAGCTGCATAATTGCATTCTTTTGCCCTACTGCCCATCAAGTATTCTGAGTAGGGAAGTCCTATTAATTATAGAGAAGGAAGCATCAGTGAACAATTGAATGCACAGATCTGCCAGTTTCATTGAAATGAATTGGGAAGTCCTTTGTGATGGAGCTCCTCTTCTATAAGAATCTGCTGGCCAGGCCACGTTAGCAGCTATGCGCCGCGGGGCTGTCCTTTGCAGCCGTGGAAGGATGCGGGCTGAAACCTTTCTTCCCGGGCATCCGGGTGCTTTTGAGGGGCGGAGCTGGGGCTCTATATAGCCTCAGCTTGCCCTCTCCTATGAAGTTTGTTTTCAGCTCTCAGGGACGGAGGTGAGTTGCTGCCTCGGCCAAGAGCAAGTGGGTGTGGCTGTCTCTTTCAGAGCAGGCCCCGGAACAGCGGATGGCTGGCAGTTGCGGAGCTTCTGAGGAGCGTTGGGGATAACAGGCTTGCTGTTGTCGGCTTGGAAGCGGTGCGGAAGTTTGTGGGGCGTGCGGGACGCAAAGGGGCTGCTGCCTCGTGTCCGAGGAGTGTTCCCTGGGGGGGTTCTGTGGGCTGGGTGTGGCTGCAGTATCGGTGGTGATTGGGGGCATTTTATCCTTTATCCCCCTCCCCCTCCTCAAAGGATTTTATTGGGCCCCATTTAGGAGTGGGGGTTAATTCAAGGAAAGGGCATTTCCTTCCCTTATAAGGGCTGAATTTTTGGGAGGCTTTGACCTTAGGCGATGGGTCCAAAGAAAGGGGAGGGCCCTTCCAAGGGCAAACAGCCTGTAAAGGCACAGAGAAAGCGGGTCCATCCGGGGGCTCCGGGGCAGGAACAAATGAATAGTGTCGAGATGAGGCAGGCCATCATGGAGCATCTAAGCACTCTGGAAAGGGAGTGGGGTGCGTCGGGGGCGGGAAATGTTTGGCATGGGCGTCGTAGTGCTACTGGGCGGTCGGGGACTCTTACTTTTGAGCAAGAGGTGCTGGCAAGGCTTTCTGCTTTGCAGGAGGGTTCAGACTCAAGGACGACCCCCGATCGGAACCAGGATGACAGTGCAAACAAGGAGGTCATGCCGAGCAACGAGGGAGTGGAGCAGGATGTCGGTGAGGAGAGACAACAGCCCGCCCAGCCTGTGGCAGTGGCGGTGCCACTGGCAGCTTTGGAAGGCATGAGGACACGCACACAACAGCACGCTGCAGGGCCCTGGGGACCGTGGGGTCCCGGTGTATTGCCGGGGCCCAGTAGGACAGGGCCGGCATCTATACCAAGTGAGCAGGGCAGACATTGGGGTTTACCAGTACAGGCAGGTACTTCATGGGCATCAGGGAGCCATGCTTTGGGGTGGACCCAGGGTGCCTTTTTGGGTGCATGCATGCCACCTGTGGTGGCTGCGGGGTCTGAGGTTGCTCAGGGGTCGCCGTCTGTGCCAGTGGCAGCGGGGGTATTGCCCTGGGGCAGGCAGATGGCGATATGTCAACCAGTGGGATGGCCTAGTGTGCCTTGCAATCCCTGGGGTTACCCCCATAACCCATATGGGTCAGTCCCCTTTTTGGCTCTCCCCTTTGGAGACGTGGCAATGCCTTTGGGGTATCACCTGATCCCCGCGACGAGGGAAAAAATTTCAAGGGGCGAATATGTTGATGTTTTTAGTCTGTTGCATAGAGAACTGGAAAAGAAAAGTAAGGAGGAAATGGATGAGAAGGAGAAGCTTAGGCGTAGGAAGGTTGAGAGGACTTTAGCCAATTGGCTGCCGGGTTTTCTTATTTATGCAGAAGTGATTGCAAGGGCACAGCCAACTCAGGCCGTGCCACTCTTTCAGTATTGTGATATTATATACAGGGCATATACCGATTTTGCGGGGGCAGCCTGGTTACAATACGATGAGACTTTCCGGATGAGAGCTGCTATTAATCCAACGTTGCCTTGGGACCAAATTAATCAGCAGTTGTGGTTGCAGTTGATGGCCCCGGCTAAGCCCAATTTGGGTGATAGGGCCAACAGTGGGCATTTATTGCATAAACAGACTGGTACCTCAACAGCCCGCTCCACGGTGGGTCAGCCAGTTCAACCCTGGCTGTTATGTTGGGAGTTCATGTCGCAGGGAGTTTGCTCGCGGAAGGCATGCAAGTTCTGTCACGAATGCCTGTTGTGTAGTGGGTCCCATGCATTTTTGGTATGCAGCAAAGCCAAACAAAAAGGAGGGACGAAGTGCCCCGGGGTGGGGGTAATTTGCAAGCTCCTGGTAAAGGGGCCCAGTCCCATTCGACGGAAAGTTCTTAGGCATTTCCTAGTAGACTATCCCAGGGTCGCTGACAGAGTCTATTTGTGGGAAGGGTTCAGTGTGGGATTTTGGATCCCGTGGGGCATCCAACTTTCATTCCTTAGTGGGAATGGAGCAGGTTGTTAGAGCAAAAATTGCGAACGAATGTGTGGAGGGGTGAGTGTGGAGGCCCCTCCATTTCCATGTTTGAGGGTTTCCCCATTGGTGTGGTCCCCAAAAAGGCAGTGGGGGAGTATAGGTTGATCCATCACCTTTCATATTTCAGTGGGGGGTCGGTGAATGATGGAATTCCCGACCACCTTTGTTCAGTGAGATACACTTCCTTTGACCAAGCGGTCAGAGTGGTGCGTGGGTTTGGTTTGGGTGCTGAGATGGCCAAATGTGACATCAAGTCGGCATTTCGGCTTTTGCCAGTACACCCCAAGGATTTTGAGTTGTTGGGGTTTACGTTTGAAGGGAAATACTATATGGATTACCGATGGGGTGTTCTGTATCCTGTGCTGCCTTTGAGCAGTTTAGTTCCTTTTTGGAATAGCTGCTGAAGGACAGGTCGGGTCGTTGTGAGATTGTTTATTATTTAAATGATTTTCTGTTTGTGGGCGCTGCAGGGACTAGGCGTTGCGCCAAGCTGCTTGAACTCTTTATGAGGCTGGCGGACGAGCTTGGGGTGCCCTTGGCACATGAGAAGACCAAGGGCCCGGCCACTCAGCTTAAATTTTTGGGTATCGAGTTGGATACCTGCCAGCAGGCTTCGCGGCTACCAGCTGTGAAGGTGCAGCAGCTTAGGGCCAGGCTAGCAGCGTTAAAGCAGAAACATAAGGTGTCACTTTTAGAGCTGCAGCAACTAGTAGGGCATCTCAATTTTGCCTGTAGAGTGGTGGCTCCGGGAAGGGCATTTCTTTGGCACCTTTGTGACGCCATTGGGTCCCTGCGCTTGCCTCATCACAGAGCGCACATAACAGCTAGTATGCGCAGTGACTTGGAGGTTTGGGAGAACTTTCTGGAGTTATTCAATGGGGTATCTTTTTGGCGCAAGGATTTGAGGGTTGAAGCTGACCTTCAAGTATCTTCAGATGCCACAGGTTCTACCAGTTTTGGAGTTGTATTTAGAGGGCACTGGTGTTCTGAGCAGTGGCCTGTGGATTGGCAAGCCAGCGGTATCTGTAGGAATTTGACTTTTTTGGAATTTTTCCCGATTGTGGTAGCAGTCTGTATATGGGGGGAGCTGTTGGCCAACCAAGTTGTGTATTTTTGGTGCGACAACTTGGCAGTTGTACACGTCATCAACTCCTTGTCCTCTAAGTCTATTCCGGTGATGCACCTGGTTAGGGTCTTCATGCTGCG